>NC_139838.1:20218970-20574970 GCF_963691815.1 Echiichthys vipera
AAAATATGTTATCGTCACAGTTTTATTCAATATTAGCCATTAAACATGTTACACAGAATTAGCAAAAATTATACAGCGTTACATATGAAGTGGAAATAATAGCATAGTGGAGTTTATTGGACATGAAAGAGTCCAACTTCTTAAACACACACACCCTTTAGTACTTGGCGAGAAATAAACAGAGTGCATCACCGCACAATGATGAGCGCCTGAACAATATCCTGGGAATGGTCCAATAATAATAAACATTTTGACCTAAAGCACATCCATATACTTGTAGGTATATTTATTATATCCCCTGGGAGGCTTTTATCTTCTACTGTGTCACAGAATGAATGAGACTTATTGTGTGTCAATGGAAATCTGGCTGCAAACACTCCCTGCTGCAAATCTGCTGTGTTTTTCGTTCCAGCATGTTTTTAATCTACATGGAGTTAAAGTTGGGCGGGGTTCACACTTAGGGACAGTAACAAAAACCCACCAGAGCAGGCAGTTCAACCTCTTTGTAAGAAAACTCAGCCCTCACAGTTCACTCTGTCCATCTGCTGTTCCAAATAGGTTCAAAAGAGCACATTAGCTGCAATAAAATAAATTCCAGATGATGTTAAATCACGCTAAATCCAGGAATTTGTTGCAAGTGCAAGTCATTTTAAAATGCGGCAGTAAAGTGAATTATGCATTATCCAGTTACTTCTTAACATAATTTTGCTTATGAGTGCAAAGAAAAAACCCAAAGATGCACAAAACACGCCTGACCTATGAGGGAGAGCAAATAAGCTTGCTAGTGTATGTATATATACACACACACACACACACAATGCAATGCCTGAGGCCTATGCACACGTAAAACAGAAAGCTGGCTGTAGATGGTGCAAGAGAGTGATATGTTTCCATTATTCACAGGAAGTACCATGATTCAAATTTTGATATAAAAGGAATATAGGTTGTAATAAAAGAAAAAATAATACTAAAGCCTAAATAGCCCCAAATGTCCAATTAGTTTGTTAGTAATAGAGCATGCAGGAAACAGCGTGCTTCGAGTAAAAAGGCTGAGCAGAGTAAACGAGTGTATTTACAATGGGAGTGTCACATTGAAGCAGGGTGACCACATGACTCAGGTTTATTTGTTTTGCCCATTTTGCTGCAGAGCAGTTTGAAGTGCCAGGTGCTGGTACAGTGCATGAGGTGCACATTTGGTAGTGTGCCCAAATTTTGTGTGTCTTAAGCACTACGCAACTGACCAGGTGGACATACAACATAGCAGGGCACTGCAACACAAGCCTTTTTCTCATAGCTGCATTATTGATGAGACAATTTACAAATCATTAAATTGTAATTAACAGATTGCATATAATGTGACAAAGAAGTATGTTTTCAAGTGATCTCCAAGTTAAATATAAAGAGGCCATGTCAAACTTAAATATTTGGCCACAATAATGGCAATACAATGGAAAATACTAGCTTCTGATAGCATGCAACATCTCATGTATTAGCCTGTTGTAAAAGATCACACCACATAGATTCATATCGATGGCTCAGTATTCTTTTTTTGTTTGGAAAAGCACCTCTGACAATGATCCCTCTGACACGACTGCCTCGTCTGATGGGCAGGGTCACTGAAGCCCGGGATTACTTTGATGTAATTGTTTGTGTCCCTGGGAGTGTTACCCGTGAAATGCCTAATCCAGTAGTTTCCCAATGCCTGACTCAAGGATCCAGTTGCAGGTCAAACAGGGTCTTCAAACTGTATAAGGGTGTGGCAGACAAACACCAAAGCCTGAACAACTGGTGCTAAAACCAGTAGAAAAAAACAATTAGCCAATTTAAAAAGACAAGTTTCACTCCAGTCCAGTGCTATCAGGGGTCCCTTCAGATAATGTGCCGTCCAGCACATTTATGGATCAATAACCACTGAAATGCAACATGGTTTTGAAGACATACAGCAAATAAAAATGTACTAATTGTATCGTAAAGTACTTGAGATAAAAAACTGCCACCAAGTAACACCTGTTATTGGCTTCTTTGGGTGTTTGTTATCTTGTTCTTCTCTACTTGTTCTGATACAGGTGGATTAGGTTGCATGCACACCTTCTCTGGCCAGCCACTCCCATGGGACTATTTTGGGATCCCTTTTGACCAAAAGGGTCATTTGGTGTGGATTCCATTCTTGAACCTTAATTATTTAGCCAAGTTCCTAATCCACGGCTGACTACGAGTGAAGAGAATTCACTCTAGGATCAACAGGAAGAGAGACTTTTTGGGGAATTACAGGAATGAAAGCAAGAGACAGAGAGCCATTAAAGAAAGAGAGAGAGAAAGAAAGAGAGGGGGGGGTGTGTGATGGGGCATTGAGATGACAATTAAGATGGGTTGAAGTAATACAAATCTTCAGCAAAACAGTCAGTTTATTGTCATGCCAAATCAGCTCCATAGCATTGTGAGTAAAATGAGAATGTAAAAAAAATTGATATAGTGTTACTGACAGATTTTCATGCAACAGTTATAGGAATAGTTCGACATTCTGGGAAAAGATGGACTTTCTTGCTCAAAGTTCGCTGGAAAGATTCACACCACTCTTATATCTGTACGGTAAATACACAGCCGATTAGCTTAGCCTAGCATAAACTTTAGCTAGCTTAGCCCTGCTCAAATGTAGCAATATCCACAAACACCTCTAATGCTGACAAATTAACTTGATATATCTTGTTTTTTTTTGGTTAAAAAAACAAAAATTAAACAGCCCAGATATGACGTGTTAATTAGTTAGCTTCAGGTGCTAGTAGACATGTTTTTGTTACCATTGGACAGCCATTATTTCTCTATTTCCAATCTTTATTCTATATTAGCTTACTGGCTAATGGGTGTAGCTTCATACTTGAATATAAGAGTGGTGTTGACCATCTCATCCAACTCTCGGAAAGAAATTGAATAAGCCTATTTCCTCAAATGTCAAACTAGTCCTTTAAGCCATTAGTGCTAAGCAAGATATAGGCCCCAAACTGTCAAATATATGCTCCTGATGTTTCAGCAAGGCCAAACATATGTAGTGTAGAGGAGTTGGAGGACAGGCTGTAAAAATGGGGAAAGGACGGTGTTTATACATCTTGGCAGCAGCGGTCATGTGTGTCAGTGTACTGCTGCAGGTAAATCATATTTTTGCAGTAATGTTTTCACAGGGATACGGCATGCATATGATAGTGTACGTCTGCATGCTATCATAGTATTATCATAATGAGGTAAATGTGCTATATAGTGGGGTGCACATGCTGTACATATGAACATAGTGGTAACTAGTGGTACAAAGCAATGGTTCTAATGTCATGTATTTATCATAAATGAGGAATGGGCTTTCTTCAGAGCTGGGTTTGTAGTGTTTGAACTTTTACCGATATTTTGTATTTCAAAGTTGTGTGTATTTGAAAAAAAACCTTTAGTGGCCTCTCAACATATTTTGGCATTAATGCGTTGTTTTGTGTAGTGTTAAATGTAAGCGTGTAGTGTAGTTTCTTTTGTAAAGGAATGGATTGTCCCCTATGAGGTCGCCTCAATCTTCACTTCTTCCTCCACAGCTGCAGCCAGCTTCTCTACAGCTTCCTCCACCTTTTCTGTTTCCTCCTCCTTCTCCACGTCGTTCAAGACCACTTCCACCGCCGCTGCCTCCTCTAACGCTGCCGCCACCACCGCTGGCATCTCCTCCACCTTTTCTGCCTCGGGCTGCGTCTCCCCCTCTGACTTTACTGTTACTTCTACACTTCCGTCTGCATTTTCTTCTACCTTTACTTCAGCAACTGCTTCTACTTTTGCCTCTTCATTTGCTTCCTCCTTTGCTTCTGCATTCGCCTCTGGATTCTCCTCCTCTTTGTCCGGGACACTTTGAGCCACTTGTCCGGACGCAGCATTTTGGGCAGGCTCCTCTTTGGCGAGGCTGCGCTGCTCGCTGAGCGACACCGCCAGGTAGCCGACCAGCTTCATGTACTCCTCAAAACCAACCTTGCCGTCATGGTTGGCATCCAGTCCCTGGCCCATGTTGTTGACCGCCTCCTTGCTGTCTGTGTCCTGGATAGTAGGCACACACAACCATGAGACAATCACACATGATGATTAGAAACTCTACCTGTACTCCCACTGGTGAAATCACCATACACGATAAGTAAATGACCCTCTATCAGTGGCTATATCTACATCCTAATGCTGACGAATGTAATTTATCATATCGGATCACTTTTCCCCCATTTACCTACTGCACGTTACACCGCCATTTGGTCACAGTGCTCATGTTGAGAATGGGATCGGGTTAACACAAGCCCGTTCTAATGCATGATGTGCTTTTCTGTGAGGTGGTTACATCATGCAAGTGTTGGAAACATTTCAGAGAGGTTCAATGAAGATTTTCTAACCGAAAGGATGTTGGAGAGCTGGCTCTTGACAAGGCCCTGGAACTGGCTCTTTCCTAGACTCTCCTTTCCTTTGGACGACTTCAGGAAGATCTTCACCATGGTCTGAACAGCAGCCTCCATGACTCCTCTCACTGAGGAAAAGATGAGGACACTGGTGTTAGATAGATAGATAGATAGATAGATAGATAGATAGATAGATAGATAGATAGATAGATAGATAGATAGATAGATAGATAGATAGATAGATAGATAGATAGATAGATAGATAGATAGATAGATAGATAGATAGATAGATAGATAGATAGATAGATAGATAGATTGCTGCTGTAGCGTGCACTGTAAAGGAGGAAGTTCCATGATGGCTCATGCAGTGGAAAATGAAACAGAGGATCTTCTCGTGTCCCTGCGAGGCTTTTCGTTTCAGGTGTTGGTTGTGGAGCGGCAGTAAGGGAGGGTCGGTGACGTGAGATAAGTGGAGAGGGTGAGAGGGAGTCTGATTGAGACACAAGCTGTGATGCACAATGGAAGTTCTGATCTTTGATAGGTCATCTGATCTACTTAAACTATACTGAGGGGACAGGGCTTCATATTACCTAAGGGATTACCTAGTCCCTGTCTGCTCTGCTCTCTCGCTCTCTCTCTCTCTCTCACCAGCTGTCTCTCTCTTTCAGTTCATTTTCACTTTACTTCCATCTCTTCTTCTCAAGCCTTCACACTGTTGTTTATAAATCCATGAAAAAATATTTGAATTTCAAGGCTTTCAATACACACCACCAGCAGCAATTTCCTACACAAATATCAAATAATGTTGCAGGACTTACAGGAGACACAACCACAAACATAGTTGTCGATAGATGCATCGGTAATTTATCGAGATTGCTCAAAATGTAAAACATGCCAGTAGGTGACACAGCTTTGCAGGAATTCCATTCATTGCTGTCTGTGGAGATCACTTAGACAGGAATTTACAGGCCAACTGTGAGCTTATTTTGCCCCAGAGCAGTGAGAGGACATGTTCAAGGCAACGGTACTCGTCTGTCAGCTTCAGTATTCAAATGTTGCAGAGCAAACAACACTTTGTGCTGGTGAGAAAACACACTGTAGACTCCTTGTCTCTGCTGAACGCCAGCTCGTTCGTGTCAACTCGTTTGTCGACGACAATTGAATACCTCAATTACTGAAGTGCATGTCACACAGTAGAACCCTACAGCCGAGCAATCTTCTCCACAGCAGTCACTACGAGCATGTGTGGCCAATTAGGGCAGAGCCTGTTAGTCTCAATGTACAATAAGAGACACAGAGCTCTGACATTGTAGCATAGGGCCATTAAAGGCTAAAATTTCACTTGACATCTTTCAGATTTTTCATTGATGTGCTGTATTTTAACTGTTATTTTGCTTTCACCCATTCTGCCATCACATGAGCACAACACAACCATAAGTCTGCATGTGGCCCATAGAGAGAGAGTATCTGTCCTATTGTCAATACAGCCGTCATTAAACAATATTGAGAACGGTATGGGCATAGATTCAAAATAGGGTTTATTAGCTGCATATTTCTTAAAATGTCCACCGCTGTATTTCATGTATTTAGTCCTAGTTTGTGATATTAGACACATCCCGTGTTTGTAGGAACTTTAGGGGACTTCTTCCTGCACCGGTGACACACCCTCCGCAGCCCGAGTACACAAGGGCCTCAGCGGCTCTCGGTGCGTCCTGTCCAAAAATACCCAGCGAAGGCATGTCTTCTATTCTGGGATTAACAGTCCATTCTCACATTCATTATTTACCTAATGACATTTCTTAAGGTAGTATTACCAACTTGGAAAGAGTCCCAATAGGTGCACTAATTTCGACAAACGCATTGCATCATCCCGTCTCACGTCAGAGGCTCATCTTGTCCTACTCAAGGGGCAAACTAATCCCCGGTATTTGTCTTAAATGGCCAAAAAACAACTGCGCAAATAATTAAAATGTACAGGCCTACAACCACAGGTTTCCCGTTTCCCTCCAGAGCCCAAAGGAGAATGAGTGTTGCGTTTCCAAATGGGCGAATGTGATACGGTATGTGCGCAGAGTAATGACAATACTACCGCTCGTGTGGCATCAAATATTAACAGAGGAACAAGTTCGGTTGTGGCTGTAAATTGTGGAGAACAGACGTACAGCAGCTGCCCTCCATCCAATTCATGTAAGGCTCAAAAAATACAACTGAACGCTAAACGTTGCGCAACACTACCAACAAGTTTGCCAGAACTCACCATCATCATCAAAAGCACCATAAGCTATTTTAAATACTGCATAACAGTGTTGAAGGAAGTTGTCATAAACCACACAGCTCCACAAAAACCCAACAATCAAGCAGAGGTGTCACTCTCATAGGCCTCTTTATATATTTAAAGCATATTGTGCGCAAAATGTTGATATTGCGTAAATTTGCGCTTTTACGCGCGAGCTGGACGCCCACTGAATATACTACATGAGCTCACCTCAAGTAATTTCAGTTTTCCATAAGCTGTTTGCATCTGATCGGCAACCTGACAACTGATCTACATCAAAATGTCCAATATCTTTCCGGGAAAAAGAGAGAGAGAGCATATGGCCTCACACACCGTCAATAAAACCGAAAACAAAACGTAAATAAAAGCAGACTAACCAACCAACTACTATCATTAACTCTTTTCTAAAAGTGCAACATGAGCCTTAAAACTTCTGAAGGCTGAAGTCATTGAAACCGTCAGTCAGACCGTGGCCAAGTTTCATCGGATGGCTCTTGCAAGACTATCGAAACGTGGCAAAAACGATGAACAAATACAAAGCTTGCCTCGCAGGAGAAACTCAAAAGAATCCAGAAAAGACGCATTCAACTCACCGTAAACAGTCTGCGGGACAAGAGAAGTGTATAAATGTGCGCAAATTTGAGTTTCTGCCCTCTTCTCCGCCTTTCTACGCTGCTTTGAGCCCAGGGAACTTGCCAAACTAGTAGGACAGCAGAATCTCTTCCGTGATTTAGGTTTTTTTTTTTTCTTTCCTTAAAACTTTTCCCCCTGACAAGTCAAAGGGCGTGTACCTGGAAGAGTGAGAGGGAAAAGTGGGAATGTGGAAGAGCGCGGTTTCTAACTCTTCGGAAAAGGGAGTGAAAGTGTATCAAAACACTTATACTTGGTTTTTATTGGAATTAGCTTTGGCTCATGGGCCAGCTGTTTCACGTCATGTGTGATTTGCGCAGTTTCACGCCAACTAGGCAGGCTTGTGGCTTGGAGCGGCTTCATCTGCAGGGACGAGGAGACAGGGCGGGTGATTACTTCATCTGAAGCACAAGAAGGCTCGGTCGCTTTCTAACATATTTCACTCATTAAATGTAGACGTAGAAACAAAATAACCAAACGGAAATTAGAGTTATCATCCATAATCTCACAATCCTTGGAGGAGGATGTGTCTGTTTTCCTCCATTCTTCTTCTTTTTTTTTTTTAAACACATTTTGTCTCCAGACGTGTTCAAACAGGAATACTCAACTTGCTTTGCCCAGGGGCCACTCTTGCAAACATGACAGGAGGCTAATGGCCAGTAAATACATTAATGCTATTATAACTCATGTTTCTTTGAAATTCTTTATTTGAAAATGAACTGAGGTCCGGGGCAGGCAGGGTGTTTCCAGGATTTGAGGACTTTCAGGGCTGAGCCTCTTAGACCTCTTTTCTTTAATAAACAAGCTCTATGTTGATGCATTTTAGGCACTATGGTATCAGATTTACATTCTGAGTAAAAGGGACACAAATTCAAATGTATATGTTTTGCACCAACAAACAGGGGTGTAGCACAAAAGTCTGGACACAGTACATGGGCGTTCTCTATGGGCCCCTCCCGGCATCCACAGCTATTTATTCTAGTATCTCGGGCCGCGTTTCCATCAGACACTTTTTGTGTAGTACCTTTATAACCGTACATAACCCGTTCAGACAGAAACACTAGATCTGCTTTGTGTTTCTACCGCAGAGTGTACTCTTAGATGTAGGTGGGCTTATCACCAGATGCCAAGAGCCTTGGACAGCATGCGCTGAGAAATGAGGTGAAAAACCTTTTTGTTCCTTACTGCTCCATCGGATCAGTGTGCGATGTACCTCACAGAGGGCTACGGAAAATGGGACAGAACTGAACCGGACTGTTGGGTGGAAACAAGGCTTAGGACCTCCTCACATGAGGGCCCCCCCACGCCGACACAACTGCCAACAAAGTATCAAACATGAACAAAGTCATAGTTTTCAACTACAAAGGACAGCCGAAACTTGTGTTAGAGGGACAGGCGTTTTCCCAACTAACACTTTGGAAACATGAGAGTAAAATAATCTTCAGTGAAAAAAGACAAAGCCAGGGTGGTTGGCGAGAGTGGTGCAAGAGGTGAAGCAGTCTTGCCAGATACTGAAAAGGGCCCTCAAGCATTCTTAAAAAAAAATTCTCTCCACAGATTAAGTCTCACGTTTCTTTCTTTGGACAAGTGAGATATACGCCTCCACACTGAGATTATCTGGGAAAGCTCTTGCCTGCCTCCAACAAGACTTCTCTGCAGACACAAGGCCTACACTACATGTAGTGCCCACACTCTTTTTTTTCTCTCACTTTAATGCTGCTGACTCATTTGCCCATCATCACTCCTCCCACACTGGCACCTTAAGCGTGTGTAATTTGGATACAAAGGTCACATTTTCTTATCTGTTGAAAGATCTGCAGTTTAAACTAACATCAGCTCGCTGCATCGCCTCTCTTTTGCAGGATTAAAATATGCCTATGGGCTATAAAACAGCTGGGGTGCAAGCCATCACATAACTCTGTCTAGACTTCAGAATGAACAGAAAGTGACCGTATAACACCACAAATTAACAGCTAAACAAGGACAATGCGATTATACTACAAAGCTCCAAATGTCCCAAACACAATGGGATGTATCTGGTCCACATGTCCCCATTACAGAGTCCACAGAGGCTTCGGTGACAGACACGGAAGATCATGCTTTACGCTTAACGCTTGGACAGGCAGCTTTGTGCAGGCATTATGAAGCTCTATGGAACAAGATATGGTCTGGATGGTGTATTTGTGGCAGCAGTAACGCATATAGGATTACAGGCCCCTAAATCAAGGCTGTAATACACTCCCGCTCAAATGTGGGTGCATGCACATCATATAATGTGGTGAATGAATGACAGGAGACAGAGTGTTGGTGGTTGAGGGTTGAAGACAATGAAGCCTTTAATTCAAAGTTCCCAGCTTCAACAAATGGTTAACTAAAGAGTTACACATGTGGCACTGGTGGAGTGATAAAAGAATTCAAATGCCTTTGAGTTTACACTTGGACAGGATCATTTTGAGTTGTTCGGTGTTGCACAATCCGCTCAAAGCCACAACTGACAAGAAGATGGCGAGTCCCTACTGAGTGAAGCCTCCCTGTTTGCTCGCCAGTTTTCCAATCAGCTGCCAGAACTCGTTGAAAGTCAGCTCCCCGTCGTTGTCTTCATCCAGCGAGCCCATGAGCTTCTCGATGGCCCCGGGATCGCTGGCGTTCTGTGGGTGATCACAGAGAGGAGACACCCTGATCATTATGAGGTCACTCTGAGCTGCTGCAGGATCAACTACTCTGCAAGACTGTCCTGCCACCTAATGGTTGAGTGAAGTAATAAATAACACTGAAATACAAATGAATTTACAGCCACATGAAGTTTCCAGAGGGTAAAACCCTTCAAATGCACAACTTCAGTCTGTGTTCGTTATATGTTAATATTGGTAGACAAGGTAACTCAAACCCTGTCACTGTGGTCATTATAAGACTATAAGAGTATTAAATCAATATACTGTATGTCATAAAATGTGCAGTTTATAAGTGTCAGGCTTATTTGTCACACCTGATTATTTCCATTCCTCTTTCATAGAGACACAATCATTGCACTCAGACGCTTTAAGAGCACTACTGAACGTTTGGTAGTTTATTAAATATGTGCTTGCTGTCATTCGTTTCATGCAAGTTAATTTTTTTCCAAGATCAACTAAGTAATTACCTTTTTGCTGATGCTCAATTTAAGATGAGAAACTGACACATTAATAAAGTAATGGGGGGAAAATAATTGTTCGATTAACAAAGAAAATGAGCTTCAGCTGCAGCCACACAGCATAAAATTATGGCACTAAACTGGGATATAAAAAGGATACAATCACTATAATGAATGAAATATACACATATAGTGTGTTTTCATATACAGCTTGAATAAATTGTGCATTTTACAAGATGACGACGTAGATTATTTCATACCCAGTACACACATACTCTGTAAATCTAAGGATGAGGATAATAACAGTGGAGTTATAAGTCAAAGAAACATACTCTCAGTAAATGTCTGAATAACATCTCAAGAGGCTTCAGGCATGTTGTGTCATGAACTACAGTGTCTTTGATGTATATCTGTAGGCGCTCTGAATGTAAAGATATAAATCAGTAGGCAAAGTTTCTAAGCTTTACCTTGACATAGTTGGGCAGCTGAGAGGTCACCAGGTTTTGGAATTCGTCTTTGCTCAGGGTGCTGGAGGATCCATCCTTTCCAGCGTACGTCTTGAACTGGGCGACAAGGGTGCAGATGGCGTCTTCCATGATGGTTTGTGTTTAGACCTGGAAAGGAAAATAAAAAAAAGCCTCAAGAAACATCTTTCACACGAGATATTAGTCCGATTGTGAGAAACGGTGGCTGTTGCACTCACCAGTTGTGTTGAGCTGCTGTGTCGTGTGTTACAGCTGGCACCAAGAACCTTGTCCCTCCACTCTGAGCATCACGTCCCTCAATATATACGCTTCACCTCGGTTCACTGATGCACACGTCAGCGGAAAACACGTAACTTGTCATCTTTTCCCCCATCCAGCAGGCTGACCTTATCTCTGCCCGATTTCCACTAAAAACTGCACACATACACGTCTACGCAAACACACACACAAAACTGAAAAACTCACTTTGTCCTACAAAGGGCACATTTGTACTGATGATAGCACAAAACCCATTTGTGTTTGCAGAGCAAGGATCTCTGTCAGGCCGTTCTAATCAAGCAGCTGAATCATGCATGTCTAAGCAGTAATTGGTTTATACAAAACATGACTGAAATAATACGGCGTTCAGAACAGCACACTCTGTTTCATGTCTCAGTCTTTCCAATTACAAGTGTAAATGGGTTTGAAAAGAAACCTAAGAATAAAAAAAACAGCAGTATCAGTGTGTAAATGTATGCTATATTTGGAATATTTTCACAGCGTTATGTTGCTGTCAAGATAGCCCTTTAGATCAGGGAACTGAAACCGTGCAACTATGTGTATGTCTGTTCTCATCAAAGCCACCAGAGTCCATTGACAAAAACAGTGATAAAATCATTGTCTTGCAGAACACGGGACTAGTTGCTGGTCTACATCTGCCTCGATCGGTTAGTTAGTAAGTTTTGCCAAGTTCTTAATCCTTTATAACACCGAAGTCACACAATAGCACAAACAAACTGCGGCAGCGGTAGACCAGTAAGTCCTGAGCTCTGTGAGAAAAATGACTGATTTTGTCAATGGAGACTGGTGGCTTTGATGAGAGCAAAGAACGACTTCACTTCTCTCCTGGGTAAAAAGTTGCCAAACAGGGCTGTCAGACAGCAAGGTAAAGGGGTGAAAATACGCTAAATAAAGCATACATAAACTGATATTTATTTTTTAGGGGACTGAAATGCATTTTGCTGCTACCCCTGTCCACAGCAGTACATAGTTTAGTTACTGTGTTGGGACTCCTGCCTGCTTCTCCAAACTGGGGATCTACTATATGTAACACGCTAACTATGGATAAAATGATGACAGAGTTTTCCGAAACTGTAAGAAGGTTTTTGAATAATTTAACTTTTTTTCAAGTACAGAACCACAAGGAAATGCTTGCATGGTGAGTTGTTTATAGAATTTAAAGAATGACAGGCTCTCTCGGTTGTTTCAATGACTAATTGTTCTCAATCATTGCTTGCATTTCCTGTTCATCAGCATATCAGGTCAGCTACTGACTGCTACACTGGTTGTTTCATGTTTCATGAACTGAAAGAGAGTTTGTGCCATGTGAACGTGTAAAGTCCCGTTCGTGAGTATTTAATCTAGATGTAAATATTTGAGCTTGGCATCATAGCTGTGATACTAGATGCCTGTCATGCCAACACTTCCACTTCCCGTCAGAGAGTCAGACAGCAAATGACACAAAGTAAAACAAAACGCACTGAAGCAGGAGATAATAATAAATGAATCCACTGACGATTTTCAATAAAGACAACCCTTTAAATATTTAATGGTGAAAAATTTATTGAACTTAACACTGACTTCCTAAAAGAGGACATCACTGATGATGAAAGAAATTAAAAAATGATCCAAATTTATCAATACGCATGTCCAGGGATCAATTACATGCACATCAGAGCCAGTTCCTACATTAGCAGTAAGCACAGAGCCCTACTGTTGTCCCACAAAAGACAAAAATACTTCTCAAATATTGATTTAACGTTCGTAAACGTGTTTCGTTAAATGATCCATGTTGAAATTAAGCTTTCTTCTGATCCCTTTGGTCTAAAAACTTTCAAAATAAAAAGTTCCTCTCTGCAAACAGCAGAGAACGTTTAACAAAAATCTGTTCAACACTTCACGTGTAAACCCTATGACATTCATTCTCTGCCCTATAAACAGCAGGGCAACTGCAAGCAGTGTAAACTTGTTTTCTTCTCAATCTTGCACAAGCAAATTAAATCTGAGACCTCTCGTCCAATCTAAAATATTCAGAATAATAAAAAGGCACGTAAGCAGTAGCTTGCAAACTAAAATCGAACTGAAAACCAAACCGAAAACGTCATCATTTCCACATTCAGTGTTTGGCCTGGGACAAAGTCTTTTGTTAAAAGAAGGAAAAGAGTTGCAGTGTACTGACAGAATAAATAAGCATGAAACACGCCGAAGCTTCTTTCTATCATTGAAAAATGAGAAGCAACAATCACAATCTGTCGACTTGAACTTCACATCCACCTAAAGAGGGAAAACTCCATAATCAATATGACTTGAATCACACACCAACACCAGAAAATAACTATTATTTTACCTCAAAAGAACAAGCCAAAACGGGAAAGCAGTTCTGCAATACTTAAGGGACTTTGCTTTGTGTGTTATTGGACCTTTTGCCAGGCTCATTCAACTCAAAACAGAAAAACAAAACGCAGCAGCTTTCTCATTTTCTGTAACTAAAGAACTTTTACTGTACCGCTTGTGTGCACGTCAGAACGACCTGCTAACAAAAGAAGACAATGGAAAGAAATACTGTTTATATACTGTTTTGGTTGCCAATCTTTTATGGCACATTAACTTTATAACTTTTGCTCTATATAGGTCATGTGTTGGAGGTCCCCATGGCTACCTGGCCAGAAAAAGTGGTTTAAAAAAAACAAGAGAAAAGAAACTTTGCTGTAAATGTGAATGTTTGAGAAAAGTGTTAAAGTAGTTTAGCAGTCACAAATTCAGTGATTCAATATAAATTTCTGTCCTGTTGCTTTTTTTCTCTCTGACGTTTTACAAACTGGTTTCTGGTTGTTCAGCACATCTGCTGTCAACTGACAGTTAGGAGACGCAAGATGAAAAGTCTGTCAGATGTAGAAACCTTAACGCTCAGGGCTCTCAAACAGCACTCTGTGTGTATGTATGTGTGTGTGTGTTTGTGTGTGTTCGTCCACATCTACTAAAGAGCTGCTGACACATAACTGGTCTAACCTGATCTGATTCTTATCACGGAGAGAAACGGGATCTCATCCTCTGGGATTGGACAGCTACACCTGACTTGAGGCAAATGGTATCTGCGAAAAAAAGAAATTCTCAGCATTTGTTTTAACCTGCTCGGAGTAGTGGCAGGTTTGTTTTCACATGGTCAAATGACAGAGAAGTATTTAACATTTCAATTCAACAGGTCTTTCTGTAACGGACAACTTATATAACACTATATGAATTGTAACAATATGTTTAACCACTGCAATGGTGCTCGACATAATTATTTTTGCAAATGCCATCTCCTTAAAGCCCATTTGTTTTTATGTGATGCGATTATTATCAGTTTGAATTTACATGATGAATTGCAACATGCACTACGTATTGAGAAAACACTATACAGCAGAGGAAAATCCACACAACACATTACTGAAGGACTTCTCATTAGGAGGCATGACCTGACAGAGGTAGGTAACAACAACTAAGTCCAAAGTACAAGTCTAGCTTATAATTAAAGACTGAGGGACACATTATGAGAGGCACGACCACTCTGTACCAGAAGCTACTGCAATTACAGCTCTGAAGAGGAGAATTTAGGCAAGAAATGTCCTATATACCACCACTTGTGCTGTATGTTAGAGTTGTATTTTACCCCTTCTCCCTCTTTGTCTATTTAAGCTGTGGCAGCAAACTTCCACAGGGCTTCTCGTTCAAACTCCTCCATCTCCTCCTCCAGGGAGTCGTCGACCTTCTTCCCACTTTCCTCCAAAACGTCCACCATGTCCTCCAGAATGTCCGCCACTTCCTCGGCAAAGTCACTAAAAAGAACCCTGTCGTGGATAAACCCGCCGTTCTCAAAGAACTCCGCAGTCAGCTTCCTGATCCTGTCTTTGCTCTCGGATGAAGATCCTTCAAGCTTGCTCAGGTAGCCCTCCAGCAGTTCCTCAAACTCGGGCAGCTCCACCGGGTAGAGCCCCTCCTTGCTGGCGCAGTCCTCCACCGAGCTGCAGCCCAGCTGGGGCCGGATGTTGCGTCTGAGCTTCTGCTCCTGGTCTCTCCAGAAGTCGTTGTGCTTGTGCTGATGAGGCTGACGGGGCTGTTGGTGGTGGTGCTGTTGCTGGTGCTGATGATGGCTGTGGGAGTTCTTACCAGGCTGGCTGTGCCACGGTTTCTCCTTCCTCCTCTCCTCTCTGTCCATTCTGCGCTCACCCTTCTTCCTCTCCCATTCGTCCTGGTGTTTCCTCCATGCCTCTTTGTGAGAGTTTTGCCTCTGAGACTTCCACTCCTTATCCTTCTTCTCTTCTTTTTCTCTCCATCCACCCTCTTTGCTATGCTTCCAGTCTTTCTCTCCTCTCGACTCTTTCTTTTCGTCTTTCCTCCAGTGGTCCCGCCCATCTTTTTTGCCCTTGTTCCCTTTCCATTTGGACTCCTGGGGCTTCTTCTTGCCCCACCTATCAACTTGTTCAGAAAGCTTCTTCTGGATCTCCTCCAAACTATCCCTCACTCGTTTCCTGTCGCCTCCATCTTTCTTCATCCCTTGCAGTCTCTTCTTGCTCTCCTCCAGAAGAACTTTCTGCCTCTGGAGTTCTTCCTTCAGCCTTCCTCCCTGGTTTGTGTCCTTCCTCTCAGGTCCAGCTGCTTTCTGGTTACTCCGACCATCTTCATCACCAGGCTGAGGGGCTGAGCTTGAGGTAGCTGGCGGCATTTCCTGATCAGCTGTTGAGGATTCAAGATATAAAAATTATAATGGGTTTGGGAGTTCATTTTATCAGAAAGGTCAAAAGGTTAGGACTCTGTAGAATAGAATATATATATGTATGATCATTCCAGTAAATATTAACTAAAATCAGATTTTTATTCAGTATTAAATGATCTGACTTTGCAACATCTTACCTGTGAGCTGACTGAGTTCGGTCACCCTGGACCTCAGACTCTCCAGCTCTTTCTTCAGCTCGGGCAGAGATGACAGCTCCTCTTTCAACTTTACGTTTTCTTTTTCCAGATCTGCTTTACCCTTTTCATCACCGTTCACTGCTACGACCTTCAGTGCTGAGTCAAGTTCTTTTTTCTGAGACTAAATAAAGACAAGTACCAATGTTCACAATGCAGACAAGAGCCATAGCCAAAGCCAGGTTGGACAATTATCAACCAATTGCTTGAAAACATGCGGTCTATACATTGCTGTACATTAAAACACCACGAAAGAGCAAAACAACACCATTAGCATCAATATAACTGGAACACTGACCTGTAGCTGAGCTTCTAGCTGAGCGATTTGCTGGTTTTCCTGTGTCAGTTTATCCAATAGCTCTTTCATATCCTGTGGATCACTGCTAAGCCAGTCCTAGATGGAAAATCATTGGCAAATGAATAATACACATATTTTACAATAATCTTTTGCATGTGGCTTTAAGTTTTAAGACTAGACTCTTCTTTAAATACATATATATATATATATACTTATAACAATGAGATTTAAGTGACGGGAGAGGCGGCAGGAACAGACCTGGCTTAGTTCTCCATCACTCAGCTCAGAGTCGTCAAAGTCACCTGTCAGATAAGAAAACGACACATCTTTCACACAAGTCTTACATCATGCACTTTTATTGACACACAGCTGCCAACTGCATACAATGCTTTTGTTGTGAAGTGCATTTTATGAGCTCAGGCACTACCTGTGCACAGAAACTATTTACTTAGGCAGGAGTTTTATGATCCCATTTTTTTTTCAAGTATGATATATTTTGCCTAACAACACAAAATGTCAACAATAGTTAAGCTTCCCCTAAAGGATCCAGTTAGTCCTTCCAAACAGTGATAAAGAGTGTTTCTGCTGCCACAGCATGAAGTGTCAGGCCAGATAAGTGCTGGGTTAGCCAGCTAGCACAGAAGCTTACACTGCGGTCTTATCTTTAGTACTGGACCTATCTAAACAGATCAATTTGGGCGGAGGGGACGGTGGCCCGCCTGTTACTGATTAAAAATAAAGTTTAAAAAAACATATTAAAAATATCATCTATTTTGTTTAAATGGCAAGTCAAATTTTGGTTTGTTTGAAAGTGTTACTGTTTTATTTAGAACAAGTAAGTGTGGGGGCAGAATGACCTACTTGCAAGCCAGACTGCCTTGAGCCTGGCTAGGAAAAGCTAATATAGCTACATGCAACCGTCCTTTTTATAACGAATATGTCAGACAGCGTTTGCATTACACAGACATACATTTATGGAAATGAACAAGGCTAAAAAAGTTGACATGCATGCATGTAAATGCTTTTGTTTGACTTTGTATGACCTCAGTACTCAGTTCACAGAGGAAACCTATAGTCGGCAAGATCTTTAAACAGACATCCATCTACTGGTGACAGCTGGGAATAAAACATGCTTGTGTAATTCTTAAATACTGCCATTTTCAAATAAGCAAGTGTGTAATAATGTCATTTTTTAACAATATTCAAAACCTCTGATACAACAGGCGTAAACAGGTGCACATATCCTAAAATAATGCTAACATAAGCATATTTTTAAAAGTAATAAATATTATGAACACGATTTCAATCTCACTGTTAATGACAGTAACTGTGAGCAAAAGAAGTGGCTCATACTGTGTTGGACTATGAAAAGCAGAAGCAAGCTGGCAGGCTTAGCTGTGTGTTGCAGGAACTCACCTGAGAGGAAGAGGGAACCTAAGAAGAGCAGGATCAGAGAACCCACAATGCATTTGTTCATGGAGAACCATGGCTTTTCCTCCTTCTTCTCGGCCAGCTTGAACTCCACTTCCTCCTCCTCATCTTCCTCATCTGATGTTCTTAGTCTTGGCGCCTCGAAGGAGGGGACATTCCTCCTCCTCAGTCCATCATCAAAGCCACTTGTGTCGCCCAAATCAAAACTGCTGGATGGTTCTGCAGGAGGGAGGAAAAAGACATCCTGAACATGAAAAAGAAATGGCAACAGAGCAGAGGGCTGTCACATTTGATCATGTATTCTTGAGAGATGTATTCTTCTTCAACAAATCATCTCGTCATATTTGGCTACAAAAGTGTCACAGCCAAAATCATAATCATCTCCTGGCAGACTGCTTCACACAAAACACCAACATCCAAACACAACAGTGTGTAAAAAGCATAAAAGTTGTGGAAATGGATGACATTTTCTCACTAAATCACAACTACAGTAATTTCAGGCTTTATTTTTTCAGCAGGGTGCATGCCTCCCTGTCGTACTGATGAATCATTTTCCAGATTTTAGTGTGACACAGATAAGAAACATGTTAACCAATTCTTCTGCGAGAGGACTTTTATTTTCTGCTTCTATCGCCTAGTGCTAATTACAAAGAGCAGTAAACCACTGACTTTGCTCAAGGCTACAACCAGGCGCCCACAAAGCCACAAGTGTACTGTCTCGCAGTTGGTTTATGGCAATATGATCAATAGTTGCATTGTTTGGGGGAAAGAAAATTACTACTACACAACATTAACCGGCATTATAGGGGTTCTGCTTAATTACCTAATATCAAGGCCTTAAAAATCTAGCTTTAAGACCTCATTATTTCAGCTGATACGGTGTTTTATGGTGCATATTCTTAAATCAGTTTGTGTTTAATACTATGTGTAATACCACACAGCATCTCCGTGGCCGTGTATTATTCCAGCACAGAAAAACTGTACTCAATGCACAGCAACTTATTTCTGCTCCGGGGTCCCACAGAAGGTAATTCTAGATATGACTTTGCTTCTGAAAAGATTCTGATGATCATTTCCCAAAGCTAACTGGAAGATTAGGTGTTCAGAAATGATGGATCATTTGTTTAACTTGTTTTGTTATTTTGTATTTTCTCGTTTCATTGTTGTTTCTTTTGCCCGTCTCTAGGGGCGGCTAACAGAAGGCAGAGACTTTTAGGCTTGTTAAGGGTAAATTGATACACACTTTTAGGAGGAATCATTTCATTTTATGTTTTAGAGCAGTGGCTCCCATCCTTTTTTGGCATGAGACCAGGTTTTTTTCTGTCTCTTGTGGTTTCTTTTGCAGTGTTTTTGAAAGCACCTATTATTTACAAGAGAGAAAAAAAAGCAAAAAACAATTAAAAGCCCTAATAATAGCCTCCAGCTGGTGAACTGACTACCTCTAAATCATCTCCTTTAAAGTAAAGCTCCCTCTAGCTCCACTACCTGATTCTTCATGCTTACATCATCATAAATATTCCTGTAGATTGATCCCATACCTTCTTCTTCTTCTTCTCTCTCATCCTGGGTCACTGTCTCAGATGGCTCCATCTCCTCCTTTTCCACAGCTGCCTCCTCCTCCTCCTTCTCCTCCTCCTCCTCCTCCTCCTCTGCCTCTGCTGATCCAACAGTCTCTGGTGCAGGACTATCATTGCTGGGGCTTTCTGTCAGCAGGCTCTCTGGGACTTGGCTTGGCAGCTCTGTACTCTCTGGAATGAAGCTGACATCAGCTTCAACATGAGAGGGAGCGGCTGTGAGGGTCTCTGGTGGGATGTTGACCTCGGGTTCAACAGTGAAGACTGGACTCTCGCCACCGATATAAGCAGGCGTGTCAAGCACTTGTTCTGTAGAGATGGGGATCTCAGTCAGGGGGGGAGCAGAGCAGGATTCCTCATGCTCAGCTATCAGGAGTTCAACAGCAGGAATATCAAGTGGAGCACTCAAATCAATGTTGGTGACGAAGGGTGTGGCTCCTAAGTGCTCATTGTCACTGGGGGAGCTGGTTACAATGTCATGGATGACTGGAGGCTGACTCTCCATGTCGAGATCGGGAGGATCAAGAAGGCTGGGTGGGAGAGGGCTCATCTGGGTTGGACTAGACGGGATGGGACCCATACTGGACTCTGGAGAGGTCTCTTGACACACCTAGAAATAAGAACAGGAAAAAAGTCATCTGTGAATATATTCATACGTTGATATGATCTTCTCTTTGTGGCCTTTATTGCTATCAAGGTGTTATTTAGGGATAAAGTGCTGTGATTTTGATTTGTTTTTACATCCATTTTCCTTTAGTCGGTATTGTCTACAGTACTTCTCTTTTATTTACTGACTTCCTCTGCTGCCCAGGGTGACCTTTTCAAAAGAACAGCTCTTAACTTCTCAAATTATATTGGGCGTACACGTTGGCATAGAACAACTGAGGCCGTTTCCAGTCTCCTTACTGAAAACACAACAGCTGTTGTGACTAAAAGCATCCTCACTACTGGCAAAGCTTGTTTGATTTCCGATCCAAGTGATTCAGACATTTGCATTCTCACAATCAGATGTTGAGATCCCGATTATTGTCAGAGAAAATATCACAGTTTTCATGATTAATTAATTGAATTTATTATCCGACACTATTGAAGGAAAAAGACACACAGCAATCTGTTGGTCCTGCACATACAACATGAAATCCTACTTTATCTTGGAAATAAAAGGGTTCAACACTTACTCATAGAACTGGAGTTACATCCAGGTAACTACTACATATTCTACATTACATCCACTAGTTAAGTTGTTTTAAGTTTTTTTTTACCTTGACTTGAGGCTAAAGGGGTCGATGACTATTTGGAGATGTTGGAAAAGTTGGACCCTTTTTTGATATCCATCTTTTACTCTTCCCTGGTCATTTTGTAGATATTCAAAATGCTCCCATGCTGCTGATTTAAGGCGCTTTTTTCAGAGGATATAAAGCTGGAATTCCAGTTTCTCTCACATTTTTACAGCTCGTCTTCTTTATGTATAAGGTGGGTGCCACAACTCTCTCACACACAGAACAACCTTGCTAATGCACTCTTGTTACATGACTCGCAGGATTTCATTTCACAGGGCAACAATGCAGAAATCAGGACACCGCAAAATCGGTTAATTACGCCACTAGTTCTCACGTACAGCTCTGCCGGGTAATGCCTAGATAATTTCAGGTATCCGATTCATGTGTGAAAGGGGCATATGTCATATTTCATGCCTTGACTGGATAATTGAATAGTTTATTGGACCAACCTGATGGCCTTCTTCTGACAGGACAGTTTCTATAGGAACGTCACTTGCAGCAGCTCCTGAAACAACATACACAATGTAAATACGAAACCAAATAACAGGTTTAAGTGCAGCCTTTTCTGCCTTAAATGTTGATTTGGGTCACAACCCTAGCCAATAGCCACAGATCTTGACTTGTCAATACCTGTCACATCCTCAGAGAGACTCGGGACGTCACCCAGGCTCTCAGTGCCATCGTCTACTGGCCCGACACTCTCAACAGCAGCTTCCTGTGGAGTCAGAAGATCAAGGGGGATCAAGCTTCCTACAGACATTTATATTAACACCTATAGTACCCTCTTTGGTTACACTGTCCTTGACATTTACAGCACACCCTGTATAGGCATGCACGCACAGGCACACAAGCCTTGGCTGGGAAACCTATGGATATTTCTTGTTTATCACCTGTCAGTGTAATCGAATCATGACATTTTTACAATAAAGTAGTTGCTGAGGAAGATTTCTCCGAGAAGGTTTTCTGAAATTCTTCATAATAACAGCTACAGATTACAGTTAGAACTACATTTTACATCCATTATTGTCATTACCTTTCAGTATATTGTAATAAAATACAACAACACCACATACAGTCTAAAGACTCTTAAAACCTTCAAAAAGGTATGATCTATCGCAGGGCTTTTGTATTAAGAGTAGTTTTAGTTGGGTGTACCTAATAAAACTGTCAACTGGGTGTGTACTGATATTTGAGGAGGCTTATTAAAATATAAATATGTTTGTCCCTAATGCCCCAGTCATACAGCCATGCACAAATATTTGCACTTAGAATTGAAATACATTTACCACAATTTTCTCTTTAAGGGACTCTCAAGGTGCAAGTACAGACATGTCATATTTTGAATAAACTTATCATTGACAAGCAAGTACAGTTACTATGCTCTAAATGATATCCAGGTCATAGAGTTTAAAGTTTTAGTTCTCCTTCATACCTCGGGGGAGAGGAGGGTCCAGCTGTTGGTTGAGGAGCCACTGCTGCCTGTGCTGTTGCTGTTGTCAGACATCGCCCTCTTCAGGCTCAACGCGGCACAGCACGGTGCAGACTCAGCTTTATGGTTTTCTGCAGACGACGACAGAAACAACGTGTCTTCTTTCAACAAGCCTGATGCATAAGGTCCATCTTGTGGGAGTCAACATGATCTAACATCTGCATGGTTATTAGGATTAATATATGTAGGGAAGTAGACAATTATTACCAGTATGCACAATTCTGAGCATGAGCATACACACAGCATGATAAACTATCTCATTATCTGCACTATATTGGTAATTAATGTGTAAATAGTGGTCTAAGAGGACACATTTATGCAATAACGTTACAGTGTGGGCTCTAATTCACCACACACACGGGATAAAAACCAGATTGTCGTTGATACAAGTTATGTAACGGTGTTGGCATCCATAATATACTGCGCAGTTAAAAAAAAAAGAAAAGGAGGGGTTCAGTCAGAAGAAACAGGAATGTCTTGTTTGTTTTCATCACCGCTGCTATCTCCAAATCAAACATTCAATCACATCTATCAGTCCGGTCAATCTGTGTGGAAGCTAAATTACCAAAGATGGTCAAAACCCCACCGACACGAGCACTTCATTGATCCCGGCACGAGCGAACAACGGTTAATACTCACGTGAAAACAATACTATGTGCAACGCTTCTGTTTAGAGCATATGCGACACACAATAAAGGGGGTATACTTGTTGTAGCAACCAAATTCAGGGTTCAGTCCTGATGGTAAACAAAGGATGGTAGGCTGAGTATTCCCACTCCCACTCTTCCGCGTTCAGGCCCTGCTGCTCGCTTCAAACACCTGCTCCACTTCATCAAATTAAACACAAAGACGACGTTTTATTTACCCAATCTGTTTACACCTCAGTCGCTCGCTGTTTCCCCCCTCATAAACGTTTAGTTTTTTCGGTATGAACAACAACGCTCTTCTCTTCTTCCCGTGAACTTGGGAACTTTGGGAATTCCGAGCTGCGTCACGTCGACCCGAGGCGCCTCTCGTCCAATGGGATTTCAGCAGAGGCGACGGAGCGCCCGCCCTCGAATCAAGGCTGGGTCAATCAGAAAGAAGTGTCGTGACGCACAGCCCAGCATGATTGACGCGCACAGGTGAAAGTAGCAGGTGATCCTCTTTAATAATAAAGCTTCATGTGTGCACCTAACTCTCAAGATGCATGCGTGTACATGTATATATACACACACAGAGAGAAGGGAGAGGCCCCCGGGACCAGCCGCGCACTGACACGTCTGCAGAGCTATATTTGAACTGCGGGACTTACCACAGTGGACAACCCCCCCCCAGTCCAGTTGCTCCAATGTGGACACCGGTTTCATCATCTGACTCCTTTTTTTCCTTTCTAAAATTAGAGTCTGTTAAGTGTTTTGTCTGTGATAGGCACATTTACTTTAACACTCAATATATGAAACAATTTAATCTTTGTGCTAATTTCTGACATATACATTCATACATGTTTTATCTTGTGCATTTTCTCTACATTTAATTTATCTGATTTCATTTTCAGTGAATTTATTTTACCTGTATCCTTACATCTACTTCATATATATTTAACTAAGAGTTTATTATTTACTGTTTATTGTTTTGTTTTTTATAATTTCTGTATTTATTTAGCTAAGAGTTTATTGGTTATATTATACTGTATTTTGTTTCTCCCTTGTGTTTTTTTGTAAGCTGCTGGAAACTCAATTTTCTTGCGGGAGTCATCCCAAGGAAATCAATAAAGAGTCTAAGTCATGTGTAAATGTATACAGCAGCGGTGAAAGAAGTACTCAGACCTTTAAGTAAAAGTAGTAACATCATACTGTAGGAATACTCTGTTACAGGTAAAAGTCCTGCTTTGAAAATGCTGCTACACCTGAACACGTTTTTCAGGTGTAGCAGTGGAGTGGAAAAGTCATTCAATACTAGCGTGTTCAGACTGTCACCCAGAGGAACAGTTTACCAACATTTTTTTCTTCATCTTTGAAATAAAATTTAAATTGTAGAGACATGATTACTATGGTAGAGAGTAATTGAGACATTTCATCAATAGGTCTTTCAAAAATCAGCTCAGCTGCTATGAAAGTATGTGTTTGTGTACCTACCTGTTCTGCCATCTTAATAAATCCTATATATCGCTTCATGTGCAGATTGTCAGTCTCAAAAAAAGGTATTACACTGGCATTAGTCCATCCTGAACTTAGGTCTGTCAAGTTCTCTTTTAGACTGTGGAGACATTGGTGCTCATGTTTGTATAGGTAAAGGTTGGTGACCTTTTTATCTTTATGTTAAATGTTTAATATGTAGAATCTTTATTAAAAGCTATATTAAAAAAAAAAAAGAAGAATACACCCATTAGTCGCTTTGAGAGGTAAAGAATGAAAGTATTGCTTTTCCATAAAAAATATATTTAGTCTGAATTAAGATTTGCGTGAGGGGATGGGTTCAAACAGACTCAACCTGCCAACCTGAGTGCTTTTAATTCTATTTTGTTGTTGCACCTACAATCTTGAGACACTAGATGGCGGTGTTCTGCTCATTCTCCATATTCAACCTTTATTTTTTTATGAATTTTACTTTAATTTTTTTTACTTATTGTGCTGCTTTTTATTGTGCTATGGACCTTCCATTGTATCCTGAATAAAAGTCATTATTGTTATTATTATTATCATTATTATTATTATTATTATTATGCAACCCTCTCTGTCTGTTAAGACAGTAAGAATGAGTGTTTATAATACACCCATAGTCAGACATCTACACATGACACATCAGTGAAAATATCTGGTCCACTGGTTATGCAATGACATTAAAGTATGTCATGATGTCCTGAGTTCCTGGAAGTTGTGCACTATATATTTTTGTTCTATCATGCTGACCAATCACGAGGCTCTGTAGCGATGACGACGATTTCCTGCGACGGACAGAACCGACCAATGGCGAGAGAGTTCTCCAGAGGGATCGACCAATGAGAAGAGGCGAGGTCTATTTGAACGGTGAAAAGCGGGCTGGAAAACATTCGAGAGGGAAACAAAGAGGGGTGAACATCTCACCGCTGCCGGACGTGAAAAACTGGAATAATTTGTTGTTTTCTCATCAGGACACTTTGGCAATCACATAAGGTAACTTTTAAAGCCGCGTCCATTACGTCACAGCAGCAGAAACCCAGTTTGGCGTTAACGCAAGTTGTCAAAGATGACGTTTTTCCTCGGCTAACTTTTAGCTTAACTGTTAGCTACACATGCAAACTACAATCAACTCAAATATGTGTCTGATTTATGTTATTTCTGATTCTGAATGTTGACTAATGTTTAAAAATGTGTCCAGCAGGTCTCCGTCATGTCTCATAAACAGATCTACTACTCGGATAAATATGACGATGAAAAATACGAATACAGGTGTGCATGGCTCGTGTTTCTCCAACATTCACTGTCACTTTGTTATTCTGTAACCTTTTTAGCAAGGTGGCATTGCACAGAAACTATTGTCAGTCATGTAACACGATACGTTAGAATGTGTTTCTGTCTATCTCATTTTCTGTGAATATCCGCCCTCCTTTTCTTCTCTACAGGCATGTTATGCTTCCCAAAGACATTGCAAAGCGTGTACCCAAGACCCATCTGATGTCGGAGACTGAGTGGAGGAACCTGGGGGTCCAACAGAGCCAAGGATGGGTGCATTATATGATCCACCAGCCAGGTAACGTTATTTCTTTTATCTTGTTTATATGGAGAATGTCTTCAACAGCTGATCAATGTATCAGTAATAAACAAAGCAGTCGAGTTGATTTAGCATGATGATGAATATGGTTCCTATAATAGACAAGACATACCTCATTTGAAAATAATCTTGGAAACCTGTGTTAGTTGTAGACTTTCAAGTATCTCA
Organism: Echiichthys vipera; assembly: GCF_963691815.1. NCBI lineage: Eukaryota > Metazoa > Chordata > Actinopteri > Perciformes > Trachinidae > Echiichthys > Echiichthys vipera. The sequence continues at coordinate 20,245,071 of NC_139838.1, forward strand.
TAGGTTTCCTAAAAATACATTTCCACAACTAGAGTTTCAGCAATTAGTCAACTAATGTTAATCGATTAACAGATGAAAGAACTGTTTTGATAATCGATCAATCGTCAAAGTAACTTTTCTTGCGGGAAGGCTGTTTTTAGCCACAAAGGTGGCGATTTTTCTATCAGGTCAAACCAAATATCTTTATGTTTTGATCTTTGATTAACTATGATGAACATTTTGCTATAATTTGACATTTTACAGACCAAACTATCAAAGATGCACTGATTTTTATCTGCCAAATATCGGCCAATAATCACCTCGGTGACTGCTGTCGACTTACTAATTCACAGATGGCCGTTGCGTGTGTTTGTCTGTTGTGTTTCATCAATTTTGCATTGGCTTAATGTTTTGTTTGAAGATTAAAAATGCTTTTGAAGTAGTTATTTTTCAAAAACATATTTTGTGAAAGCAGGTTATATCAAAGGTAGTTTGTATGGTTGGATTTGTGCTCATTCAAAGAGTAATGAAGGGCTCAACACTGAAACAGTTCAGTTATTTACCAAACTATATTTGTTTCTCTGTCTCAAAAAAGGGGGATAAATGACAACAAAAACAAAATAAATGACAACAAATAAAGTATTGACTATCGACCTTATTGTTATTCTAAATATCAGTACGGCCCAGAAATCCACAATCTGTGCATCCCTAGAAATTCATAATCTAAAAAAGAAATCTTCAGATTAAATTATAATGAACATAAATCATGTTAGTTGCAGCCTTAGCCAAAATTGAATGCGCATTCACAGCGCTTTGGTCATAGATAAGTGTGAATTTGAGATAATAATGCTGATGTTCATCAAAAGTATATTTAGATATTTGAGGTTGAATATAAAAACAGCAACAGCTTCTGTACCAGAAAGTATCACTGGAGGGCACAATAACACTATGAACAACAGTCCTGTTTCCCAGTTGTCATGTGCTAAATCTATAAAAACAGAATTGTGATCACAAGCTGAAACGCACCAGGCACATGACAATGTTAATGACTGATGTGTTGCTAATTCGCATTTAATTGAACTTGTCCACTGTAGTGTTTAGTTCACTGAAAGTTGAACGTTTTCTTTTCTACCCTCCAGAGCCGCACATCTTGCTTTTCCGCCGCCCTCTACCCAGCTAAAAGTCATAAAGCAGATAATCTCTGGGTCCTTCGGAAGATCAATCCTGCTTGCCACAGATCAACTCATCAAAATAAAGATCATGCTGTCAGATTACCAAACTCTTCTGTGGTAGGTGACTTATGATTCGGGGTTGATCGTGTTGGACCTGGAGAAGGACTTTCACATTTATGAACAGTGTTGTGGAATGGAGTATGCGTTGGAGGAAGAAAGGAAAAAAAAAATCATCACCCTCCTCTTAGGGGAAAAGACTTCTTCATGTGTTAACAGCGACACACCGTCTGCCAGAAAACCTTCAAATCGGCTTACATGGTCTTTATTTGACTGAACTTATCTGTCCAACTTACTGAACCTGCTTGGATATTCCAGCTTTCTTTTTAGAACAATTGTTATAAGATGTGGGTAAAGAAACTCGTTCAAGCATTTGAGCAATTCTAACTAAGTGTATTCTGGGTCACGCTCGGGTCAGAAGAACACAAGACTAGTCGGATCCTAAATCAAGTTTGACTCTGAAACATCACGGGGCGGTTTTCAGTGACATGTTGCTGCTCGGTTTAAATGACCCTGTGAATTGGCATTTAACACTTTTTGTCATGTGCATGGAAAGCCGCATCTATAAGAGTTTGCTAGAAGCTACTTTTGATCCCTTTCTCCATAAGAGCCTTTTATTTTACTTTTGGCCTACTTTAAAACAAATCTTACTGTCTCTGATTGTACCAGTGAGCTGCTCAGTATTTATGAATGTGTTGCCCTTTCTGAAATAAATGTCAACTTTGAAAATCTTAGTAGTTTGGACGATGGCAGAGTTTTGGGGGTTTACAACTACTGTATGATTACACAGAGCCACTTGAGGCATTAAAATGCATGTGGGGGAAAAAAGACAGGTGATGGCAGACACTACAGTTAAAATTGCTCTTATAGAATACATCCGGATCATTGAATGAAATGTTGGATTCGTTTAGGATTGTGGTATTGAATACTATTGCATTAAGGCACTTGTTTTCATTGTCATCTTCATTCTGAATGCTCACCCTGACATGTTTGTGTTTACCTTCTATCCCTTTTTTTACTATCACATACTGAACTGCTCTGTCACTGAGGCTGAAACTTTGCCTCGAATAACTGTTCTTTTGAACTTGTGCCTTTTTTCTTGTAAGGTTTGCTTTTGGTTAGTTCTTTCTGACAGGATTAGTTTGTGTAATAACGTGTAGCCATAGAGCTGTTTTACCTTTTCAGAATTATTAAAAGAATCGATGCAATCAAGTCAGAGTTATGATGCATTATGTCTTTGATGAAACAAATAAAATCTGTGTTCGGTGACATTACCCTTGTTTGGTAATCTTGAAAATAACGCAAAAATACTGGATTACTACAGGTGCTGTGTGGATAACGGCCCATTTTGCGTGATCATCATGTGGCTGGATCAAAGTTGAAATGTGTTAACTGTTTTGCATCCTCTGAACAGCACCATGAAATTCTTGAATACACCTTTGCGCCTCACTATGTTTCCTATCTGTCAACTGTAAAATAAAAGGAGAAATGTCACAAATTCAATGCATGTGGTTTCTGTAGGTCCTTGGAAGTTTGTGCATTTTGATGGGAGGTTGAAGTGATCATTGATAGTGCTTGACTTTTTGTATATATTTTTGCAAGAATCGAAATTGAAGTTCTATTATAAATGTTGTGAACGGGTTGTGCTCCACTGTCTACATGTAGCTGCGTCATTGTTTCATTCATCAACCGGCTAATTTTCTAGCCTGGCAACCTGATGAATCTGACGGTCATTTGTTCAATTCCTTTGTTGTGGTAGTAGTATGCCAGGCTACTAGTTCTCATTCTCAGTGTAACACCTGACAAATAACCCATTTCTAGATCATCATAAATTAGTTGATTTGCAAGTGCTTTATTTTTTAAATCATGTAACATTCCATTTGATGCTTTTTTTTATAATTTTATTTTTCACTGCAAATGTTCATACAATACCATTAAATGTGTATGATCTGAAGGAGGCTCACTCAGATGGGTACAAAACTCAGGCAGTTTATTATGATTTAAAATGTTTATTTCAACATTGCTTTAGAGAACTTTGCTTTTCAAATAGAGTGCTGTGTAACCTCCGGTATGGAGATGGGACGATATGCGATTTGATTGTGATAGTCGCCCACAATAACTTGATTGCTGTGAATTTTCATTAGTCCTATACTGATTTCCTGACTTATTTTGTATTCCCACAAGGGGGAGCCTGCATCTCTCCAGTCCTCCCAAACCCTAAGCTTGTTGCCATGGCTGAAGGCTCGGGCGAGCCCATTGTATCCCCCACAAAGAAAAGTTCAATCAGATGTAAGGAAATACTTTAGAGTCTAAAATAAAAAACAACAGGGAGCTGAGATGCTCACCTGCTGGTTTTGAACTGTTCACTAAAGAGCAGGTGTGTAACCAATCTGATGCAATAATAAATATTAGTTTCTTAATAAAGTGATTCCAGGATGTGAGTTTTAAACATTTTGATTGTTATGGGATAACTTCATGAACTGGATAATTGTCCCATGCCTCCAGTACTTGATGAGTCTATACTTTTTATTTGGTTAGACCATTCATTCATTCAACATACTACTCTCCTGTATGAAGGAGATAGAAATGACTAGCTGATTTATTCACAGCTTCATTACAACTCAACATGTGTTAATGAAGCGTGAGCCAGAACTGCTGTCAAACTGCCATGTGTACGATAATCAGGCATTGTGGCTCATCACCTTACCTGTTGTCGTGTGATTTAATGAGCCCTGCTGGGATAACACTGTGATCTGATGATATGCAAGGATATATGCCAGGCAGCACACTTCATGAATGTGTGATGTTATGGTACACAGTTGGTGTTCATCCTGCGGCACAGTGATACTACATCTGTTGTTTGGCTCAGCTGTGACTGGACTCTTGTTCTTCTTATTAGTTGCTTGTAATATTGCCAATCTAACAATCCCGGTGCCTCTAATTTCATGTCTAATATGGGTCTCATTTACCAGTAAATGTCTCTGAGCTTAATGGACAAAATGTTTTGCATAAAGGGGGAGGCAGGCGCAGCATCTGTCGCGCATTTAAAAGTTGTACGTGGTGTAAATGACTGGTGGATTATTGCTCTACAGAGGGTTTAATGAACAGGCAATAACAAAAACTGAGGTTTGTTATTCACAGATGTCAGTTTAAACAAGATTTATTAATCTAAGACATGATATAAAATTGTCTTGCCCCATGAAATTATTTCAACCCAGTAAGTTATCTATAAACTCACTTTAGCCAAGAGTAGCACACAGCAGCAACATAAACATGACACCAGTGATAAGGGGAAACTGTTTTTGACTACTGTTAGGCAGACATGTGACTCAAGTCATTTATTTCTTGGGCAAGTCAAGTCAACGCACTTATAACCTGCAGTATCTGGCCTTTATAAAGAGAACGACAAGGCATTATTACCTGTCAAAGAATATTATCGGCCAATTTATCTAACCTGTTCAAAAAGTATGACAGTTAAATACATCTGTATTATAGTTATTGATATTCAGTGAATAAACATAAAACAAGCATTTTTATAAAAAGCTTATTCATTTCTTAATTTCTCAGTCAAAAAATATCTTCTCCCCAACACTTTGACAGCCAGACTACAATGTAATCGAACACGCACGCTCAACTTTAAAAACCTTTTGCATTTCAATATGTGGAGTGAAACTGTGGAACAGACTAGCGGAGGAGCTCAGACAATGTCCAACCATGAGAATTCAAATAACAGTACAAACGGATGGTGTTCACAAGGTACAGGGAAGAAGAGGGGTGTGACGAACACTAGGGTTCTCACTTTTTGCCATACTTAAGCGGTTACCATACACAAGCGGTTATTGTGTTGTTTGTTGGTTATAGTTTGTTTTGTTGAGCGTATTAAAAAAAAACAACAAAAAAAACACACAGGAAGTAAGAAAACCTATAGTACTAGGTACTAAGTGGAGAAGGGGTAGGAATTAATAAGCTAATGGTTCTTCCTGCTCCTTTTCAAACATACAAATGGTTTTTAATGACTCGTGCTTCAAGTGTAATTTATTTTTTTCATATCTTTGAAATAAAGCATTCATTCATTCATTCATTCATTCATTCAAACAAGAAAACGGATTTATTTCTTAATTTCTTCTCAATCAAAATGCCAACTTTTAATTCTGGCGGTTGGGTTAATTAGTGATTATACGTTATACATACATATACATTACATTATTATCAGGCTAATGTTGGCTGGCTACAGAGTTGTGAGAGAACAGATGAAATTAGATGAATGAGATTAAACTGAATACAGTATAATATAATAAACAGACAAGTAATTCAAGTCATGGGAATTCATCTCAAGGGAAGTTATGAGTCTTTAACGCCAAGCTGAGTCATTTATTGTTTGTCTAGTTGCATGGATTCACTCAGCGAATCCATCATCACATTCAATATCTCCTCTTGGTTTGGTTCCCTCTCCATGAAACACAAAACAAAACACGCCTGTATTGTTAAACAGGCCGGCAAGATCATCGTTCATCACAAACACCAATCCCTGAACTTTACCACCGCTCTGTGACCAGAAAAGCCACCCTGATCACAGAGGACTCCTCTCACCCCCTTCATCACTCCCTCCAGCCACTCCAATCAGGTAAACGCTTCGAAGTCCCTCTGGCTCGTTTCATCCCAAATACAATAGCCACTCTAAACAAAATAAGAAACGGGACTTTTGGCTTCTGTTTCCTGTTTCTGTTTAACATTTCCTACATGTCCGTACTTGTGTTTTAAATATGTATTGTGTTTTTTTGTTGGGGCCTTGTCAAAGACATATTTCTGTCACCGCTTTGGGGCAGACAATAAATCTTTCTATTCTAAAACAGGGAGTTAAGTCACTTCAAGTCCACATCTCTGCTGTTTGGGCTGCAACACCCCCCCCCCCCCCTCCCCCCATTATCAATAAATCTGCAGATTCTTTTCTCTAATAATCATTTGGTCAATAAAATGACACATGCAGTTCACGTGTTTAAATCTCTTCTTTTGTCTGAACAGCAGTCCAAACCCCAGATGTTTTCACTTGAGGATCTTGAGAAAATAACCTATAATTCACAGCTGGAGCTTTTTTCCCATCAAATTACTGTTGCTTTTTTGTCTACCGCCTAATCGTCTTAGGCATGTAGCTCATGTTAAAGCAAAACATGTAGTTCAGTTCTCAAGCAGTTCTCTTCCCACCAACGACTGCCACTCTAACGATGGTCGTTGGCACTTGGAGCACAAAGTCCAGTCCAGTGACATCATCGGCCTTGTGAAAGGTTAAAATACCTCGATCTCCACACCAGACGTTTGGTCCAGTCCCAGCCTGATCCTGGTCAGATGCGTACATGAACTGATGAAGCCTCTTGGATGAGAGGTGAAACGTCTTCCTGGACAAATAACCAAGTCCAGTTGCTTTTGACTGAAATTGTTTTGAACGATGACCTGGACAAATGAGAACATTCACAGTCTTCTCAAGCAGTAGCGCTAACAGCTAAGGTATCACGTGGATACTGTGGGAACTAAGTGGGAACTAAGTGGGACAGAAAGTGGGATAGCACTCTTTCTGAGCTTGGAGCTGGAGAAGGCTGTTAAGAGAGGAAAGGTGATACTGCACTTAACGCACGTTAATTTCATAAGGTTGCCGATCCCAGTGTCACAGTTCCTCATGGGCTTCTGAATTCCCACCAGCAACCCATGGAGTAAACCTTTGATTGGATTGTTATTAGGAATTTAAAAGCACAACAACTCACAGGTGTATCATGACATAAAATCCCAGAGGACAGCACTATAAAGCATTACTAAAAACATTTATTTCCAAAGTGGTCCTAGGTGGAAACAATAAAACCCATACATGGAACATAGCCTGCAAATCGATGGGGAAAAAACCCAATTACAATTTAAACCTACTAGTCCCCCTTGCAACTCTACGCGCATGGTTCAAACTGCCTCCCTTAAAAGGGAACAAACACTCCCCACACAGCCACCATAAATTAATCTTTGTTTAATATGCAGGGGCAGGTTGTTCCTTTAGCAGACCCCGGAATAGACAAAACAAGTCCTTTCTTGTTATGGAATATAACCAAAAGGTAAAGCAGCAGCGTTTCGATATAGCACAGTTAGACCATGTTACCCTTTTACATTGAGCCACATAGAGAACTTTCATGCACTGCTTGTACTATGAAAAGTTTTATGAATATCACCATGTATTTAATGTAGGAATATATGGTCTATTTGGTCAAAATAATGCCCAATAATTCTGGTACAATGTATGGGAGCGCACACAATAAAACATGAGAATATGGTGTTGTCTTATGAACACTTTATGATACTCAAGTGTATAGAGCAATCAAAAATGTGTTTCAGTTTAGGCAGTCCTATCCCAAAAAGGGGGCGGTTGCTAAAGAGGGAATTTCTTATTCAGTCATCATCTTTGAAAAGGGTCTGCTTTCTGATGTCACAGAATATGTAAATAAAAAAACCCTCCTGTTTACCAGCGTGTCCATTTGCTTCTGGGCTGAAGGCGTCTGGAGACTAAAAATCAAAGTAAAGACTACAAATAATCCATTCAATGCAAAAATAAATTAAATTCCCCAATGAAATACAGAAGGATATCATAAACACTGAGCACGTAAAAACAGAGTCTCTGCTGTGACACACTTTGGACTGTGGAGGGCAGTGCAACACAACAATGAGAAAGCAGGAGACGATCTACATGAGTTTAATTGGCATTTATCATAGATTCAGCATGGGGCACAAAATGTTTACGACTATCTAGACTGAATCCGCATTTTCTCTTTGTCTACATCACATTAGTGAAACCATTTCTATAATGTGTCTTTGCTCTGATCTCTGTGTGTCCCAGTTGCACACAGAACAACAGTGGGTGCAAACATGGCTCAGCTCATGGCGACAGTCCAACACCGTGGGTAGTAACTACACAACTTTGGAAGTCAGTGGGAATGGAGGAAAGAAAATGTTTTGTGAATCACAGGGAGATTTTCTGACAATTTCTGGAAAAATGTTGCAGAGGTAATCACTGGGCTGTGATGGTCAGCATACTGAGCCTCCTGCTGAGATCCAGAGATGTGTGGTGGGCAGAATAAGATGTTTGACGCTTCGAGGTGGAGAAAAAAAGGCCAGAGCATCTCAGGCTGAAAATGGGTTCCTGCTGGAATCTTAAAGGTAAACGATAACCTAAACCTGTCACTGTATTTACAGAATAGCTAGGTGCAGCAGAAATAAAGAAAGAGTTTATCATGATGATGACCTTCGATTGAAAATATACCAGTAAGTATTTTTCACTGATGACATTATAGCTGATATTACTGTACTCCTTTCCAAAGAAGATTTCACCCTGAACAATGGGACAAACACTGTGGTGGGGTTGGAATTAGGGCTGCAACTAGCAATTATTTCTATTAATCGATTAGGATTCAGACCACTACTCAAATAATCAATTGTTTGGCATCTTCACTATTTTTTCTGACATTTCAGATTTTAGAGCAATTGCAGTCTTGTTGTTGTAATTGTGTGCTTTGTCAAATCAAATCAAACAAAGAAAAGAGAGAGGCTGAAACTAGTGGATATTTGCCGTTTTTTGCTTGAAAATGACTTAAATGATTAAATATGATTGAATTAACACAAATTAAACAATTTAAGAGTGGAGAACCCTCACATCCAAGTCTTTGTTGAAGCTCTCAGACATGTGTACCTATGTCAAGGGGCCCAACCATTTCCTAATATCGAAGCTAAAAAGCCTGATCATGAAACATTTCTCCTTTACCTTTCTCCTGTTTTTATCAGGTTATGTTGTGTAAATGAGAAAAAAACAACTTAAGGATTGCTTAAAGATACAAACGCTGAAAAGGATAATGTGCTCTGTGGTGGATATATTGTAATGACATGTCACTTTTCTTCCCTGTCAACCAAATTGAGAAGCCTACAGAAAATGCACAACAATGCAGTAACATATAGATGATGTCATGGGTTATGGTTGCATTATTGTACCTGGACATAGTTTTGTTTTTTAAAAGAAGCTTGTTGTGACCCAAATCAAACACACCTATGTGACCAACAGGTCTGGCTAATTAGCAAATGCTAACATGCTAACACAACAGTGGCTCCTCAGGCGGTGACTTCTGTTTTCTCTGGAGAACGTTTACCTCCAGTGAAGCTTTGAAACCTGGTGCAGATTATGGGACTTTTTTTATGGTGGTCAAGACTCACAGAGTGACATGAAGGACAGGTGAGTCCAACAAACTCATTGACAAATGTAGCCTAGCTTTCTCCAGGTGGTGACAGTTGCCACTTCATTGCCTAGCAACACAGCGCTGTACGTTCTGTGGTGCATCCTGCTCCATGTAAGAGAGTGTGTAAACAGCCTCTTTTTGCTTAATATGTGTGTTTGTGGCTGATGTTGCTGTGGAGGTTTACATCTCTGTGGTGTGTGCTTTGGTGGTGTTTTATTCTGCTCTTAGTGTCAGTGCTGTTTAGGTTTATGCGGTTTAGGTTTATAAAGATGGTTTTGTTGCACCTGCTGAGGTGTTTATATCTCTTTTTTATATATAATCTTACATATTTATCTCTGGTGATGCTACACTGAGGAAGGAGGCTGTATTTATAATTGGTAATAAGTTGTATGAACAGGTAGTCTAAGTTTCATATAGAAATGTAATCTATTGTTGGTTTGGACATAGGTTAAAAGGTATATGTATGGTTGTATTAAGAGGCTATGTTGCATGATGTTGGGCCACTAGTATGGGCTATATGTTGACATTTAATGCGATTCATTTTAACTGACATGCTTTGTACTTTAGTCCAAGTAAAAAATTTTTACATAAGCACTTTTACTTTTAGCAGTACTTTTTACTTGAGTATAATATTATAGTTAACAGGCCTACTCTCTCTGTCTTTGTCTTTTTCTCTCCTTTTCTTCCTCCCCAACCGGTCAAGACAGATGGCCGTCCTCCATAGAGCGGGGTCTTTCGTTGCCACTGTGTGAAAAAGATTTATGGATTAAAACTGTATATAATAACTATTATAATTATTACTACTTTTATTACAGATAGTGGGACTTGGTGCTGCTTAATGGGTGAATTGTTGGGTCTCTGTAAATCATAAATAAGTCATAGTGTGCTGTCTTGTTTAGTGCCTTGAGATAACTATTGTTATGATTTGGCACTGTAAATATAATTGAATTGAATACTCTTTCTGTTCTTTCTATTCCTGCCCAACAGTTCTATAAAAAAAATAATACTAACACAGGGTAAAACAACACATCCAATGTTGTGTCTTTGCTACAAACTCGTACAATTCTTAACCCAATGAATTTTAGTGTGCTGACCTTCAGTGGTTTAACTTCTCTTCTTGCTGCAGTCAAGTACAGGTGTAGTGCGGGACTCTGTGACATCACTGTTGGGTGCAACCAGCAAACATCTGACCACAACCAACAATGATGCTGGGTGATGAAAAAGCGATCAGGTAAACAATATATCAACCAGTTTTTCACACAACCATTCATTATAGTATTATTTTAGTCTTATTGTACATGTCGTAAAACCTTCTTTTAAAGTTGTAATCCGGAATAATTGAGATTTGTGGTTTCTAGCGGCCGCTCTGGGACCTCATCTCCCAGAGTTCCTTTTGAATCCGAACAGGGTTGGGTGAATGGTGTCAATAGATTGGCAGCTCTCACCTACACAATGCCTTCACATGCTTTACACTGATAGGAGGTCCAAAGAAAGAAGGGGAACAACACAAAAAGCGGCACTAACTGTGCGGCACATTTGATTTTAGCACTGGAAAGTTGCCACAGACACTGAGATCGTATTTCTCGGCAAAGCAGCAAATAGAAGTGCTTTCATTAGTGGGTCATATGCTCAATCACCATTGTTTTAACCCACTCTTTGATAGATAGTAACTATATAATAATGATAATTACTTAACAGGCAAGATGAAAATCTTACACACTACGACTTTAAGTAAACAAGTGATTAACATTAATAAATTAATTTCACTTCACTCAAATTGAGAGCTAATGATACTGTTAGTTCTGGGTTTGGACATAGACATTTATAGCCTGACATCGCTAGACCAAATCTCAAATTTTGATTACCAAAGGACGTTATCGACGGCCGTAGACCAAATGCCTCTGGATGCAATTAAAAAATACCTGCAACGAAACATTATAACAACGCTGAGCCACAGAGAAATGTAAACAGACTACAGCTTGCAGAGATGTACTGTGGTGGTGTAGCATCAATATGTCCGTGAAAGAGCATTGACACGTTTTCCATTAGAATATGAAAATAGACCTTTAACAGAAAGTTCAACATCAGCTGCAGCCATCTTGGTTGTTCCCAAAAAGGCCTCAGCGCAGCTCCTCCTTCTTCTTACTCCTACTTACTAAGCTAGGTTAATGTAGTTTTCTTGGTGCGAGGGTGCTCGAATCAAAAATGGCATCGTCACTTATTTTGCATAAAGGCTCCACAAGTTGTCATCGTATGAAATTCTCCCCATTGAGATAAACGGTTGTGATTAGCCCCGCCAGGGTATGGTCTGCTGGAGACCTGGCTGAAGGAGGGGGACCAGACGTATCTGCCAGAGCAAATAAAACATGAGCTCGCAGATTCACAGGGTAAGACATTTATACAGCGTGACAAAATGATCATAAAAAGGAATCGTAGTTTTAGTACTGGGAATTAACATTGCACATTCATTCAGTAAAGAAAACTTCCAAAAGAGCTCTGAAGTGGTGTTAAGTTCAACCAGGTGTATGAATAATTCAAAGTCAAATGAAAAGCGGTGAGAGGAAAGTGTGATTGAGGATAACAGGATGTGAAGATGGGCTCAGTTAAGGACCAGAGGAGAGAATCAACAGGGGAAAAAACTGAAAAAAGGAGGTGAGACACAAAGAGACAGAGCCAACAGGGCAAAAGGTAAGTCTTAACAGGAGCCGATAGGAGAGAGATGGAAAGGGAATACAAAATGGGAGAGAGAGAGAGAGAGAGAAAGACATTGGCAGAGAAAGAGGAGAGAAAGAAGGTCAGACAGGGAGATGGAAAGTGCTCTGGCGAGAAGGGGTATTTATGTCTTGGTGTCGTCGGCACAGCGGGACGCCTACTAAAAGGAAGCCAAGTTTGATACAGAGTGCGAGAGAAGAGAGAGCTGCTGGTCGAAAGACGGCTGATGGAACAAAGAGCCCCAAATTGCTCCATTAGACTGTCCAGAGACTCATATTCTAAAAATGAATTTTAGAACAGCACGAAATAATTTATAAGAGCAATCTATCAGAGTATACAAAAAAATGGGAACTCATTCTAAGGTTAATATTCTGTGAAACAACAAACTGCCTATGATAGATTAATCTTTGAATAATACATTTCACAAAATGTATAATTTAGTTAATGCAATTTACCGATTTGCCACAGAATGATACTGTCAGGGAAAAGGAAAATACGAAATGATCCCCCACCGCCTGAGACACATGACACGAGACCTTGAGGCCAGCTGGGCAAAAATGAGTGTCATATATTAAATTAAAGCTCCTGGTGGGATATGTCCAAAGGCACACTGCGAGTGTGAGATTGAGTACATTACAGAAGACAAAAAGAAGGGGGGAAATATCTTATTTCAAGTCTTGATCCAATATTGAAAAATCCCCATGTGAACTTCTAACATGTCATGTTTTCTTCCTTGTAAATGGAAGTCAGAAAATATTGTACGACACTCACTGTGACAGCTGGTTGGTTCTCCTGCAAAGATTTGACATAATTCAGTTGGTTTGACTTTTTCAAAGGGGCTTTAAATACTGTGTTACTTCAGTACACTATAATGTTGTATTAGGATATTCAAAATGACTTTGAATATTGTTATATAATTTATAGGTTATTATGACATCATACTGTATTAAAACCCCTGTCCAAACGAAACGAAATGTGAAATATAAAAATCTATCACATGTATAACATTTGGAAAAACTAGCGGTAAACTGTCTCATGGTTATATTTGTGTCATTTAGGGGTCACTTTACTTTTTGATCCCTGCATGTTTTGTTCGTTTTACACTAAAGCGCTTTCAAAAAAGTAGGAAATACTCTTTTCATTTGTCAAGTATTTAGATGAATTCACACAGGAGTATACAAAAGGCACTCTACCTTGTGGTTATTTCATAAGCACTATTTATATATTGAATTACCAGAATGCTATGTCATGATATGTATCTTTACCGAGATGTAAAATGACTTGTTTCAGGATAGAAGATATTTGGCCATATCGCCCAACACTAGTCCCAATTAAATGTCCCATAGGCCAAGTTTCATTAAATGTAATGACAAAATACTGTTTCTGTCTTACATGTAAACTTGTGATCTATATAACCGGATTCAAGTAAGTGCAATTTAAGATAAAGAAGTAATGGTACAGTTGCACTTTTACAGAGAATTAGTGCTGCCGAGACAGAAATTAACTCCCCAAGAAGCTGTGTTTAATACCACATTAACGTTGTTGAACCGAGGCAATGTAGTTAAAGCGTAATTCCGGTGTAAAATCACCCCATGGTCTTTTTCGGCAAATTTGGTCATCAAATAACCCATTGAGACAATTCTTCTGTGTATGAACTTTTAATGGAGAAATCCGGTAGAGCCGCTATCAGCCGGACGTGGCTAACAACTCGGGGCAGTATGTTAAAGGAATTAACATGACTTTTTTAACCAGGGCGTCTGTGTGTGTGTGTGTTTGTGTGTGTGTGTTTGTGTGTATGTGTGTGTGTGTATGTGTGTGTGTGTGTGTGTGTGTGTGTGTGTGTGTGTGTGTGTGTGTGTGTGTGTGTGTGTGTGTGTGTGTGTGTGTGTGTGTGTGAGTGTGTTGAGGTTCACTATTGTTTGTTGTGATAGATGGTCTGGCTTATCGGGGTGAGAGCCATGTGGAAGCAACCCCAACCCACTTTTTTTTAGTATTTTAAGTAGAGCACATTTAAGTGAGTATAAATAAGTAAAAGTGATGACCGTATAGCAACAACAGAGCCCTCTGAGCAAAGTCTGTGACCTTGTGTACAGTCAAACATTTTAATTCCAAAGTTTTCCTGAAATCTCAAGTCCTTCATCATGTCATGTGGAACTAAAAAGAATCCTAGTATGGCAGCATTTATTTCAAGGACCATACTCGAGCACTTTCACAGCCAGCTATTTCACAGAAATTGAGATAGCTGGCTTCATTTTACCTCACCTCCAGCTGAGTGGAGAATATTTCTTCTGTGACCAGCACAGTGCATCACACAATGCAAACTTGACTCATGAAGGCTATCGTTTGACAACGATACTATCTTTGCATCAAACCTGACCAATAATTTGCACCTCGGGTTACTGTCTTTGAAAATGTTTATTTTCGTGCCAAATATGTTGGGTTCAAAATATATGTGGTCAGACTGTCGAAATCTGATAAAAGACCAGTGTTAAGGTCTTTACACACTAGTTTTTTACTTCCTGCGATTAATCCGCAGGCCAATATAGTTTTTCCAACTGTTCACACAGAATGTGAATGTTGCACAGCAATAAAGCTATATTTTATTTATTTGCTGGAATGATGTTGATTTTCTGAGATTTTGCACCGCAGAATACAGGCATGGAGAATATAATACAGCAATACTTTCAGCTCTGACAGAGGAACACATACCAGATCCACTCTTTTCATTTTCTTTCACAAAAAAGCCCTGGACGGCGTAACTGTTGAGCTGATCTGGGAGGCCAAACACATCCCCAGTATGAATAATCAAGAAGTGGGCATTTCACATTTTCACGTTGCTTAGTCATGCCCCTGGTGTGTAAAGGCCTTTAACCTGAGGTATCAACATGTTAAACTTAAAGCTCCTGAACACCCACACAAGTGTTTTCAGTTAATCCGGTTGATTAGTCCTCTTCTCAGGACTGTGTGGGTGTGTATACTGAGATTGACATCTTCCTGAGTCTCCTGTTAGCTTTGTTTCACCTGTTAAGGCCAGACAAAGTACGCCTTTATTATTCTTATTGGTAGATGGACATTTATGACCTCATAAATTCCCATCAAAGCCCCTTCTAATCATCTAATCTAATCAGCCAGAAGAACTGAAAACACCTGTGTGGGTTTTCAGGGGCTTTAACTATGTATCACGTCCTCAACAATGTCGACAAAACAAGAGAAAGGCTGCTGTGAATGGATGGTAAGAAGAAAAAAAGGAAAATATGGAGCTGCAGACAATATGGTCTGTCTGTTCTGCAAGTTAATTTTTATATCGCGGCACAGTCTCAGTAAAGAAAACAATTAACCGCATGTAATCACACGTAAGACTGCTACTACTACAAGCCACCTGCAGTTTACAACAGATAATTTCACAGTAGTTTTGTTGAAGATTGGATCTGGGATCTGCTCAAACTGCAAGATAGCCAACCAGAATTTCAGGGGACTAAATTGTTGATCGTTCAGACAATCGATTAGATGTCGTGACCCCCCTCAAACTTCTCGTCAAACAACAACCAGATTTCAAAATGAATTGAGGGTGACCGACTTGTGGTTAAAATCCCCCTTAATCCATACTGTGTCTGGCCGGCTTAGCGTAGCATTTTGAATACACTGCATTTTTTTCTGGTGGTCAAAGCTTGTCAGTCAACAAGCAGGAGTTCCACCAACATCTCAAAATGAATTCATCCCCATAAGGCCAATTGAAACCTCCTGCAAGGGGTTAAAGCCTGAGCCAGTGCCTGCACCAGCTCTAACTCATCCACCTCCACCGATCACTCCTGGTGGTTTATAGGCCCTCTAATGGAATCAGCCAGCCAGGCATTGATCTGGTCGGAAGAGTGACTCTGGCACCTCTGGTGATACCGATTTTAAGATGTTTGGTCCTGGGCGCATTGCCGGTTAGCTCTATCGATTTAACCTTGCAGACTCTGCTCATTGGTCTTCACGGCGTGTTTGAGCAAGAACTTTTCTATGAGTTGCCCCCATTGAAAAGGATATTGAGATTGGCAGTGAGAGTTCTTTCAAGAGCTGGCCTGTTGGGATTGCTCGCGGCACACTGAGTCGTACAGCAGAAAAATCAGTAATGTCTGTCGATATGAGCAGCAGGGGTCAAGCTGCCTGTCCTTACAGTGTTATGCTGCACTGTAAACACGACACAGGGTTGCAGGGTCTCTTAGTTTCCTCTCCATCATTCCCCCGCAGGTAGCTTTAAAGCTGACAGAAATATTATTCAACCATATTTTTGTATTATCATCCTGAGAGTCTATTCAAAGGGAATAATGCTCAAAATATAATCAGTCATAAAGACTGTAGCACCGGCTCATGTATTTTCAAGAGCTGTAGGATATAAATCAATTTTAGGATTGACCGGGCGCTTTATCTTGATTTTCAACCATGGCCGATCCTTTAGGGGTCTTTTAAACATTAGTATATTTCTTGCACTTGCGAGTGGCGGTCGAAGCGGCTGACTGCTCTCTTTATGTAGAACAAGGTGACTCAATCTGGGCAGATTCAACGACACACTATAAATGAGGCATATTAAACTGCACCTGTTGATGAGATGTTGGGAGCAAATGGAGTGCGTGTGATTGTGCGTATGCATGCCGCCGTATTGATCCAGCTGGAGGAAGACTTCCACATGGCCTCGATGTGTGAGAGGCCGTCTGGACCTGGAGACTGCAGTATTGATCAGCGTGTCTAGTCTTAAGTAGCCTCTCCATTCAAGCCTCTTGACGGCAACATACTTCCAAAATGACAGTAATCAATGGAAATGGTTAAATGACCTCACACAACTCAAATGTTATGAATTGCCTTGGGAAAGTGGATTTATCTTTGTGGATTATGGAGCACCGTCTGGCTTGTTGACCACTCATGAGGCTACTTATCCTCCCTCGGATTAGACACTGTGTCAAACTAGAGCTTTTTGTTGATGAACTGTACTCCCAGTTAGTCAGTTTACTTCTCTTCCCTTGATGCTGCAAAAGACCCTCTTTGAATGATAGGCAATACATGAGCCATTCCCCCGTTTTCACTCCTCACTGCTTGTAATCCAAACACATTTGAGTGTGATGGTTGTGAAATGGTAGCGGGTAATCAAGACACAGACAAAAATGAATAATGCATCACAATATGTCTGGCTATTATTGTGTTGATTATTGTCAGAAGGAGCCAGAGCACTGTTTTCAATATGAAAAGACATTCAGCACAGCTCTAGCTCTTCATCCAACCAAATATACATCGTCAGTCTCTCTAACATATAGTTAGAACATACTGCAGCACAAGACAACAAAGTTATAAAAAGTCAGAACTGCAATTGTCAGTTCCTTCCTCATATATTGTAAGCTCGAGAGGGAAGAAAGGTATTCAAGTCGTCCATCACTTCACTTTGCCCCAGTAGTGTAGACACATTGACAAACAGTATAACGCAGACAATTGAGATTGATAGAGCCATAGAGATACACAGAAAGCTCTGGACATAACGGAGCAGACCACAGCAGCAACATTGTCCTATCACGAAAAGCTTGCACAAAACCGTTATGGACAACCGGGCCCAAGTGATTGGTAAGCAGGGGAACTATCAAAATATGCAGGCTGAAAAAGTGAAATGCCAATTCAGAGGTGCAAATGATCTGTCATTAGACACGGCGGAAATGGCAGATGGATGTAAAAAAAAAAAAAACATGTAAATTTACAACAATTCCTCCCTTTGATTCATACAACGCAGGGTCGTGCAAGCAGCATGGTGATTTGTGAGGATCATTACGGCGAGAGGACAGTGTTTAGGAGGAGGACTTCTCACATCAGCAAGAGTGACAAAGATAGAGAGCTAACGGAGCGAAAGTGTGAGAAACTAATTGTAAAACTGACACCAGCATTTAGCCACTGTTAAACTAAAAGGCGGCATGCTGAAGAAAGGGTGCTTTATAGAGTTGTTAGTCATTAGAGAGCAAAAAAAAAATGACATACTCCGTTGCCCAATATTGTGCTGTTAGTGGCATATCTTGGAATTAAAGTGAATTGAACTCCATGGGTAAGAGCTGCCAGTGTTATTAAAACCATAGGGAAGAATGGACATGTATGATAAAGTGACATCAATGTCCACAGCATGCATACAAAACTAATCTATTTTCTGACAAGACTCTGGCACGTTGGCGCTGTTATTGCAATTTTTCTGAGTGTTGCATGATGACAAGCCCTCTCCATTTTTATCTAAGCCTTAATGCTTTTAGCCCCACTTTTTGAATTAGCTGTCAGCCACTGTGGTCTCCTTCTCAATGCTTCTTTGGAGCTCAAATGACTGAATTAGGCTCTACCTCTAAAGATAATTGCTTAATTGGGGTCTTTTCATATGCTGTCTGTAGCTGAGGACCTGAGAAAGGCTCTGATAACTCCGTAATTATGCGGCTACAGCAGATACACGCATTTGCGGAAGAGCTGTGAAGAATGAGCTGACAGCCTCATGCTCTCTTTGTGTCCACTCTTCCTCCATTGAATTTAAGATACAGCTAAAATAGCAGGGCCTCTTTCTGTGTGTGTGTGTGTGTGTGTGTGTGTGTGTGTGTGTGCGTGTGTGTGTGTGTGTGTGTGTTTTGTCAGGACTCATGGCTGTATCTCAGTGTTTGAATGAGACGTCAGAGTATGTCTGAATCCAGCTAGGTATGTCTGGCTTAAAATCTCTGCCTCTGCTTTTATTCCTGCTCGACTGCCACTGTCTCCTATTTGAAAGGTGGAAGAACACTATTACATGGTACATCTTCTTCTTTCTGGTACAGCTCTTGGATACAAAGCATCAGATGAAGTCTATTTGCGTAAGTCCTTTTTGGGGGGGAAGCATTATACATGGCGGTGGCTTTCACCGAAGCTCTTTTTTACAAAGGCTTTGTTGTCAAAATGACTTTGCCCGTAGAACGTAGGAGAGATGTACCAGTAGTGTGGAGGGAGCAGAGAGGGAGAGCGAGAGATATAGAGGGAGGTAAACACAGTGATGGTCTGGGGTGAATAACGGGAGGGTGTCAGAGGAAGAAGTTGGAGCCAGAACGGGAAGAAGGGAGGGAGAATAAGAGGTAAGGAGGACACCACAGGAAGAGAAGGAGGGGGGGAAGATTAGTTTTGCTCCGGTAACGACAGATCATAAAAACACGAAGGGGAGGAAAGAGGAGAAGAAAAAGAGAGAATGGGGGAGGATTAGTGCCACTTCAGGAATGACAGAACATAGGGGAATGAGGGAACTGGGAGTGGGATGGAAGAGGGGAGGAATCCTGGGAGTTTAGTTAGGATTAGTTTTGCTTCAGGGGCTGGGGATTGAATGAGGGAGAGGGAGTTGGATGATCTGGGTGGCGTCAGGGAAACAAAACCTCTTATCAATCAATTGTTGACAAAGTGACACCCAGAACAATCTCTCTCTCTACCTCTCACCCTGCACTCCCAGCCCTCTGGGATGTGTATATTTACTGGATGTCACTGGCAGCACACTTTTATAAGTAATGATGCAGTGGTAAATAAAAGTGTTGAACTACAGTCAGTGACCACATGTGATCCTATCTAAAAAATAAATAAAATACTGTTATTATTTTCAAAAAATATATCTTCATGTGTCCTATACAATCGACGGGTCCCAACACAGTCCGCGTGCACCCATTAACCTCTTAAATGTGGATAGTTTTTTTCCCTTCCTAGTCAACTGAATATCTTTGAGTTATGGACAAAAAACTAAATTTGAGGATCATCTTGGGCTTTGGAAAACATTGATCAATGTTTCTTTTTACCATTTTCTGAAGTGATTAACTGATTAATCGAGAAAATAATCAACAGATTAATTGAAAATAATTGTTAGTTGCAGCCCTAGATGGCAGTAGCAGCTTTATGTTGCAACCCTTTGTCAAAGGTTAGCTTTTTTTGAGCTATGAGAACTTGAAGCAAGGAGGGAGTTTTTTTAAACTTTTTTTTTACCAACCTACCATTATTTTAAACAAGTGAAGAAGAAGAAGAAAATAGCGAAGATAAGAGAAGTGTCTAAAAACATTTTATTCAGCAGATGGACTGTTTTTTTCACCGCTGTTATACATTCATTTAGTGTAAAATAGTGGGTAAACACAGTGTGACTGAAAGTGATGGGCGGGCCGATTCTTTTCTGGTTGAGTTCATTTCTATTTTAGTGAGTAGCTGCCAAGCTGTCTCAAGTCTTGAGCTCGAGTCACTCATTGATGTCCTCGTTCGAGACAATGATTCCTGCCCATTCATTGGATGTCCCGGTTCCTATGTTTTGAGCGACTGCACGACTGCAGCGTGAGCAGTACCTTACAATTACAGTAAGTGTGTGGGCAGTATGAATGGGAAAAGTCAGGGATTCATGAGCACTCTGTTCATTTCATAGGCTGACTGGATGTAAACTGGCCCTTAGTTATTGTGTGTTAGAGTTAAAAGTACTATATACATAAAACTTCATTTGCTTGATTACTTACCTCCTCAGCTGATTCAGATTTCCCGTGTTTCTGCAGGTAGCCCCTCCCTACATATCACAAATAATCTTCCATCAGTCCAAAACGAGAAACTAGTTTGCAGCACATGAATCAGAATGAACATCTACAGCTGTTCCCTTTTTCAGTTGGCAGGAATCTCCTGCTGCTCTTATTTTGCCTTGGAAATGAAAGATTTGCTCGTGCGATATTTTTTCTTCCCTTTTATTGGGGCCATTGGGGGAGCCTTTAACACAGAAATAGTGCTCAACAGGGTGTTCTTTACTGTGATAGAGAGTACAAAAGTGGCACAATAACAAAAAAAGGATGGTGTCTGTAGTTTTCTTCAAAGTTGTGGATAAAAGAGGAAGAAAATGAGATGACAAGAAAGATTGCCAACTAGCTCCCTGGTTATTAGAGACTTTGCATAGCAGCCAAAAAAAGAACAATAGGCCTTGCTTGATGGAAATAAACACCACTGCTGGATCACATCTTTGACTAATCAAATTTCTTGGATGAAACATATTATATGAAAATGGCTATAGCAGATCTGTCTTGTTTTTCTATGCCAAAATTTACACGTAGTGAGAACTGACTGACTTGTTGCCAAGTCAGGTGAATGTTTCTATGAAGCTGCACATGGTATCTTTTCTTCATGCTGTGCCCTGACAGAAAGTGATGGGGGAGAAAAGAAAAAAGGCCCGGAGAGAAAGCAGTACAGCGCTATGACTGGCCTATTAACAGGACTGGTTGTCAGTGTCAGCGGGCTCAGCTGCGGACAGTGGGCAACAGTAGTTGCGGAGGAACATTGTTAAAAAGGAGCAGCGCTGTCAGAGCTAGACATTCTCCTAAAGTGTACATGGCTGAGGTCACAGGACGCATGGTTAACACTCGCAGAAGAGAATAACAAGTCCAGTGCTTTGTACAGATTGACTCTGAAGACTGTCCCAATGTGAATATCAAACCTCGACCGTGACAAATAGGCAAAAAGGATGAAGAGCTGTGCGAGAGTGAAATGATGGAAAGAGGTTGCCGGGAGGAAGGGAGGGTGAGAGAGAGAGAAGTAAAGCGCAAGAGAATGTACGGCAGATGGAGAGAGGTGACAGTGCAGGGAGAGAGAGAGAGAGAGAGAGAGAGAGAGAGAGAGAGAGAGAGAGACAGAGAGAGAGAGAGAGAGAGAGAGAGAGACAAAAAAGGGTTAAGGTTTGTGTTTAATTAGCGGCCCTGGAGAGTGTCTTGGATGAGCCAAGAAGGAACATGGGGTGTTAGTTAATTGGCCCCGCTTTGTGGAGAGGGAGGGATGGAGGAGAAGCAAGAAAGAGAGGAGATGGACACACGAGGGAGGAGAAGAAAAGGAGGAGGAATGACTGGACTTTCGTCTGCTTGGCTGCATACGTGCATATAAGCAAGCTGTTGTGTATTTGTCCATAGAGATATGAAACCAAGTCACTGCACTCATTACATCTAACTTGAGTTTACGTTACTAATTTATGTTTAACTGAGCTGTACAATATGCCGTTGCAAATTTGTAATGTTACCTGGAATAATTCCACTATATATACTGCAGTTTAGTATGTAAGTTTAATTATTAAATAAGTATCATCATTTCATGATTTATAGCTATATACATTATTGGAGCTGGAGCCAGGATACTGTTAGCTTAGCATAAAGAGGAGTACTAATACTAGTTTCTACCTGTCGCTGTTTCATGGGCACAGTTGTGTGTGTGTAACAGTGAAGTGGAGAATTTGATGTGAACCGTGAAAGAGTGAAGTTGGGTGTTTACTGACCATCAATGTGTTGACACCGATGCTGCTACTCAACTCTTCCCAGAAGAGTGGAGCCTGTTAGCAGCTTGTCATTTTTTAGATCCATAGGTACAGTAGCTAGCTGGATCCTGAATTTAAATGAGGTGATTCATCAGATTAAATGAGTTAGTCTAAAGAAAAATCGACTTTTTTTTTAATGAATTTAACTTGTAAGTTTTGTCAACATAAATATATGTGTGCAGCAGGCTAATCCAATAAGGACATACAATAATGATGTAATAATAATCGCTCTATTAGACTCATTGCAACAGAATATTTCGTGAGATAAAGACATGGATTTTGGAAATTCAATTTTGACGTTTGGACTTTACAACACTCTGGAGTTACTGGAAAGCTTGGATCACATGAGTCAGAAACAGTCCTACGCAGCCACATTGGAATCAAATTTTTCAAATAGGTCTACTTTATTCATGTAGCATAATTGTTATCTGAAACTTTGCAGAAATAATGGATTACAACAGAATCTCATCTCATCTCATCTCATCTCATCTTCATCCGCTTATCCGGGGTCGGGTCGCGGGGGCAGCAGCTTTAGCAGTGGACCCCAAACTTCCCTTTCCCGGGCCACATTAACCAGCTCTAACTGGGGGATCCCGAGGCGTTCCCAGGCCAGTGTGGAGATATAATCTCTCCACCTAGTCCTGGGTCTTCCCCGAGGCCTCCTCCCAGCTGGACGTGCCTGGAACACCTCCCTAGGGAGGCGCCCAGGGGGCATCCTTACTAGATGCCCGAACCACCTCAACTGGCTCCTTTCAACGCTAAGGAGCAGCGGCTCAGGAGGGTGGCTGGAGTCTAAGGGAGACTCCAGCCACCCTCCTGAGAAAACCCATTTCGGCCGCTTGTACTCGCGACCTCGTTCTTTCGGTCATGACCCAACTTTCATGACCATAGGTGAGGGTAGGAACGAAGATTGACCGGTAGATCGAGAGCTTTGCCTTCCGGCTCAGCTCTCTTTTCGTGCGGTGAGGTAGAGCGACTGCAAGACCGCCCCTGCTGCTCCGATTCTCCGGCCAAACTCACGCTCCATCGTCCCCTCACTCGTGAACATGATCCCGAGGTACTTGAACTCCTTCACTTGGGGTAAGGACTCATTCCCTACCTGGAGTAAGCAATCCACCGGTTTCCTGCTAAGAGCCATGGCCTCAGATTTAGAGATGCTGATCCTCATCCCAGCCGTTTCACACTCGGCTGCGAACCGATCCAGTGAGTGCTGAAGGTCACTGACCTTCAGTGACCGCAAAAAAAAACCACAACTGCACAGCATTCAAGTGCCGATTTTAGAATTTAAATGCCAACGTTATGAATGATCATCCAACTAGGATTAAAGCAATTTTGCCATAACCAGCGGTTAAATTACGTCACAGTTTCATAACCGTAAGAATCGTAGACGCTACGATATCCATGGTGTTCTTATTCATGCATCGTTGTGCCTGTAAAAAACAATCTTGTAATTCATGTTTTTTTGTGTATCTGGTGAAATCTTGTTTGGTGTGTAAAGAAGAAGAAGATCCACCTCGTTATGCTTAAGTCAAGGTTAAAAAAACAACCTCAGCCAGTGAATTTGATGTTACAAAGCTGAAACAAAACAGTTTCAACTTTGCTGGAGTAGTTGACACCGTGTTACTGCTTTACTTTATGAATCTTGATGTAACTCAGGTTCTATGAGTATGCGTGTAACCCTCTATATCCGATGTTAAATAGGATGATGTGTTTTATTTGCAGGAACAAAAGAGTGCTTGTGTGATTTTTTCCTTCCCCAGTGTCAGATAATACATTTCCCGATTAATAATCTTAAAAAACATGATATTACCTCTGACAATAATGATCTCATATCAGGTAGGTAGATATGTAGGTAGATAGATAGATGGATAGATATATCATGCTGTATAGAGCAATAAAAAATACACAACTAAAAAGGATACTCTTATATTGGCGTATTTCAGAGTAATGCATGTTCGTGCTTTTGCTGCACAGGGTCAAGGAGAAACTTGGTTGCTACGACATGCAACAGAGAGGAGAGGGGAGAAAGCTCAGAGGATATGAATAAGGGAGCAGGAGAGATGGATGAGGGGAGTGGGGTGAGGCAGGAGAGAGACAGAGATGGATGGAGTGAAGAGTCTGGCTGTACAGGGGCACCGCTACAGAGAGAGACAATTCACAGATGCACAGAGGAGATCTGGGAGAGGCTTTGGAAAAATGACAAGTCAAGAAGTTGGGGAAGGAGGGATAATGAGCAAAGGCAGAGAGGAAGGGGTTTGTGTTTGTGTGCAAAAGAAAGAGACCAAGGCCAAGAGGGAGATGTGGGGAGAAAAAAGGGAAGTTTATTGGAGAGAATTTGGAAAAGGGGGGGGAAGAGATGCGCTCGGAGAGATGCAAAAAAAAGGAGATTCAAGAAATGTTTGTGACAGAAAGTAAAAATAAACAGAATCTAGTGGGAGAAGGGACCATCCAAGAAACAAATCAGACCAGCTCAGCAGGTTTTCTTCATCCATTCCATTTAACATGGTGGCATTATTCTAACCATAGCCTTAATCAATACCCCTGACAGCGTATTGGTGATCAATCAAATGTGCCAGGACAGAAATGATCATGCTCAGTCAAATGTGACATAAACAAGGCCTTGTGATCAATATGATGTTAGTGTATTCAGTCCAAGACAAACACTCTGTATCTCAATTAACTGCTCATTTTTCCACAGTGCACTTTGATAAAGAGAGTCATTTGTGCACACTTAAAACGCAGCAGGGTGAAAGATGATATGTATCTGTATGTATACGAATGTATATGTAAGATGATATAACATTACCGAATTATGTAAACCTCAATGCATTTACCTTACCTTCAGACGCAATGCAAAAGCTTTCACTTTTAAACACATTGTTTTATAATAAAGAATTACAAAACATATACGCCCGAAGCATTAAGTGAACACCTTACTGAAGAGGCAATCAACAGAGAAATTGGAGCCAGGGATTTTTCTTTTTTTCTTTTCACTGCAAAGTTAATAACACAGCACACCACTGCAAAACAATCAGATAGAGAAGAGCCACAAGAGGTGCCTTAATTATACGTAGGAGCTAATTATGCTAGATTGAAGTTATGTTTGCTGCACCGATGTCACCATATAATGAGACAGAGCAGAGCAAGGGTCACAACAAAGGTGCGTAAGGCAAAAGACTGCACATCGTGATACTGAGGTCGCCAGATGCACATTTAAAGTCTTCATTAAAGCTCCGATAATTGTGCAGCCTATTGGATGTAAATGAGGCCTGAAGATCGATACCCCATCACTTGGTTTGGTCTAATGGAGAAACGAGTGATGGTGATACATGGTTATAACAGCGCTGCCTCGTATTATGGATAACCCTTGCTAACCCTGTGTACTCGCTACACCTGCAATTAAACGATAATGCCCATGGGAGGGAGAGCGAGCGAGAGAGGCTCGCCGCTCAGATGCTTCTATCACAGCTAAATGATACTCTGTCTGACCTCAGGTGTAGCTAGCCGCGGCGCATGGGGAGCTTTCGGAGCTGTAATGCACCATTATGATATCGAACGGCCGATAGCTTTCTTCCCTTCTCCCATCACCACCCCCACCACCAACGCCCACACAAACTCCTCTGCTTCTCTTCCTCCTTTCAACGCTGAGGCATCGAATTGGAGAGCGTTAGTGTGATTTTCAGGAGTTGAAAACCCCGAGGAGAAAGAAGAATGGCTAAATTGACCAGATTACTGAGACTAATTGGTCCAATCCTTAAGAACTGGCTCATTAAGGTCTGTGAAAAGGTAATGTCGCATGCTACGCGATGCAGGAGAAACATGTGAATAGCACACATGCAAACAGCATGCAATACTATGCTCCACTATCTGGTTTTAGGTCAGTGAGCTCGTTATTTATTGTGGAAATCGGTCTTTGGTCAAATATTGAAAAATTACACAATGACTCGAGGCACAAGGCACAATGGGTTTACTTTATTAACCTCCACTGAACCACAATCTTTTCCACCTTGACCACAGTGCGTTTGTTGTGTAAACCTCAACACACACCAAAATCAGGGTCCTTCTCTCTTATAGTATGTAGAAGACAGGCTAGCAAGATGATAACTGTTAATTAAATAGCCATTTACCTCCATTGAGGCAGACGTTTTTTCATTTTCCTTTATTCATTTAGGTGAACTGACCCTTTTCAATGTAACAACTGATGTTCTGAAGGCTGACACATACTCAATAAAAAACTAATTAGATCATGTTTATGGGCAGCAAAAGATGGCAAGAGAGGGAAGGGAGTATGTGTTTTCCCCGTGCTGAAGGCCTCCATCGCTTCATCGCCCCGTCACTCCACAATCCATCCCTCCATCACGGATTGAGAGAGGGGAACGGACAGCAATGCCTGAAGCCAACAGAGCAGTAGAGCGAGCAGCAGAGAGAGAGAAAGAAAGAGAGAGAAAGAGAGAGAAAGAGAGAGAGAGAGATAGAGAGAGAGAGAGAGTAGGCCAAAGTGTGAAACGCAAAACAAGGCAATGGGGGTAGAGGAAGGCAGAGTCAGGTGTGGAGGAGAGCGATACAGAAAGACCGAGCAAGAGAGCATGAGAGGGACGCTACCCTGAGAAGTTTTCCTCTCCTTTGGTTATCCTCCATCACCCTGCCTGTGTTCTCTCTATACCTGCTCTCTTCATGGCCCTTTGGCTCCGTGACCCCTGTGTCGGCTGCCATTTCTCAGCCCGGCCCTGTCACTCCACACCGGAGAGTCGAGTGTCGTCAGCGGAGCTTGAACCTCACACCATTGTTGTAAGACAGAGCAGATCCTGTGATGGACTAAATGTGACAGTTGAGCTGCTGACCTTTGGTCCGACAGAAACCAGCAGCCAGAGCAACAACGCCCACACACACATGGGTCCTCCATACATCCAGAAACAGAACCAAAGAAACATACATATGAGTTGTACTGCAATATTAAAATTGTGAATTAAGAAAAATGAACAATAACCAACTTAAAACAAGTCAGTTTTACGTATTCAGGGTTCAACCCAGTGCAGGAGAGGAAAAAAAGGAAAACATCATTAAAATATATGAGTATGATCACAATGACATACTGCACAAAGTATCCAAATGGCATTACTTCTTAATTCTCCTATTGTTGTTCTACTATTATCTTTGTTTATTACTTTTTCATCTAATGAGCTTTATTGAGCAATAAAGTTGATACGGTGTTACAACAAGAAAGGTTTCTTGTTGAAGAATATGTTAAAAATAATTTGAAAAACATGCAACGTGGATGTATCTGGCATGTAATTTTTCTCATAATATAAAGAACTAAGCCTTTTTTTCACTAATTCGTGGTGGCAGCAATACAATTATTAAACCAATAAGGAATAGTTTGAGGATATAAATACGATTCTCATGTCTGTACACTACACGTGAAGGTAGAGAAGATTAATTTAGTTAAGCATGACGACTGGAAATGCTGCTAGCTAGTCTGGCCCATCCCAAGCTGTTTAAAGCACATGGCATCTTGTCTGTAGAATTCAAACACAAACAGAAATGTTACACATGGGATGTGGTACAGTGGACAGGGCTTTCACTCCAGTTTCAAAGTGTATGTATGTAGCATATGTCAAAGACATGAGCAAAACGTAGATGTGTGTGCTTAACTCAGCACTTTCTTTGAACAGAATCTCAACCTTCTTATCCATCTCTCTAAAACAAATGTAGATGACATTTATAATGAAATGAAATGTGGAAACGCAGGCATCGCTTCAGGCTGTAAGATCCCACTGTAAACATTTTTTACACTTTTAGAAAGTGTAGTGTATAAAGTATACTTTATACTATGGCAGTTTTCCTAAAATTAGTTTGTGTTTTTAAAAAAGCGCAGTATATCGCCTTGCTTATACTATTGCTAATATTGAATCGTAACCTCTGTATAGTGATACGTATCGTATATATATATTGTATCATATGTATTATGGCCAATACACAGCGGGAGTAAATGTAGTAGTCCATAGCCGATCATGTTCCATTATCTTTTATAAATAGTATTGACAAATCAAAAGCTACTACAGATAACAGACATGTTGAAAGTTGTCACCCTGCATTCGTAACTTGACTTCAGGTCAAAGTCTTGAAGAATCCTCTGAAATTTACATCAGCTACTACTTTACATGTTTTGAATTAACAATGTATCAGTGAATGCATATGTTTAATGTAAATAATGAATCTACGTGTTGTGTATGAAACAAAGGCGTTTTTTAATGAAATGCATATTCTATATATTAGAGATGCTAATGCAGAAACCAACTATCTCTCTGCTCTAAAAGAAAAGCTCTATAGGGAAGAGGGGACTCTCAACATTGGCAAGAACTGCAGGGTGTAAAGTACAGTCATTTAAGTTAAACTACAATTTGTTTTTGTAAATGTCAGTTGGTTTTAATAGGTTGTATAATCCCTGTAGAGTCATGACACTGGCTCCTCACATAGCAGGCCGTGCCAACGCTGGCTGAAGTGAATATGGAAATAACCAGGATTGGAGGTAAAAGGTTTTTCTGTCACAGCAGCGTTGTGTGAGTTAAGGCTGAAGCGGTCCCTGGGGCATTTTTTCCCCCCTCTGGCAGTCATCGTTTCTGTTTCCATCGATTCACTCTCTTCAGTCACTTACTATATTTCCCTCTGTGTTCCACCTTTTATACCCGCCGCATTTCAATTTCATTGCCTCCATCTTTCAAAACGCTTCTCCTCTGAGTCCGATTCAACAGTCTGGTTTGTTATCTGCCTCTTTATCTGTCTATTTTTTTTTGGTGACAAACCATCTACCTCTCTTTACCTCTGTGTCGATCTCAAAGTAAGGTGTGTGTTGGTGTGTGTGTGTGTGTGTGTGTGTGTCTGTGTCTGGTATCCTTTGCACTTGGCGAGTGTATTGCTGGGGACCCAAATGACGTACTTTATGTCTAATTTGGTGCAATTTGTCCGGATGGCAGCACTAGAAAACAGTTTAGTTTGGCCTGTAACTTTTGAGTCGTAAGTCTCAGGAGCAATTTTTTCCGCCTGTATTCTGTGGATCTAGGAAAATCATCTAGATCAGAGGTGCCCAATTCCGGTGCTGCAGGGCCACTGTCAACTAATGATGTGCTCTTTATCAAGCAGCTGAAGCCCGTCGAAGGTTTGATAATCATTAGACTCAGGTGTTTGAGAGCAGAGAGAAACCTAAAACATGCAGGGCAGTGGCCCTCCAGGACCGGCATTGGGCACCCCTGATCTGGATCAACTTTCTGCCACTTTAAATTCTGTCCAAATCTTTCTTTTGCATATCTCAAGAAAGGTTCATCCAGTGAACTTCACACTTGGCAGGAGGTTTACTGAGGACCCAAGGAAGCAAAACCAGGAGCAAAGAAATCGCCCCCAACGGCACTCCCCGAACGGCAATCCCCGAACGGCACGCCCCGTACGGCACGCCCCGTACGGCACGCCCCGTACGGCACGCCCCGAACGGCACGCCCCGAACAGCACGCCCCGAAAAGCACGCCCTGAAAAGCACGTCCCGAATGGCACGCCCTGTAGGGCACGCCCCGTAGGGCACGCCCCAAACGGCACGCCCCGAACAGCACACCCCGTACGGCACGCCCCGAACGGCACGCCCTGAACAGCACGCCCTGAACAGCACACCCTGAAAAGCACGTCCCGAATGGCACGCCCCACCCAGCCACTGCACTAGGCTCCTTAATGCCTCTCTTCTTTCTCTACCTGTCTTAAAAAATAGCCTCCGTCTACTCCCTTCCCTGTCTTTTTTGCTGTTTCTCCCTCAGAGGGGCACAATAACTCACTTCCTCCCCCTCCCTCCACTCCTCCTTCTCTTGCAGTGTTTGTTTAAGCAGTTTCACAGTCACTGCACCCTACTCTGACTGTGTCGAACGACCAACCCTCCCTCTCCCCATATCTTATGGACACACTTTGTATTTGTTTCTCTATCTCTGTATCTCTCTAGTCCTCTCTCAATCCTTTGTATTCTTGTACCCTTGTCCTTTACTGTATCCCTCTTTCTTTTCACTCTTCCTCATGGTGCTCTCTGCCTCTTTAGACTCATTCTGAGATTCAGAGTTGCTTTTAAGACTTCACAGCCCCCCCTTTGTCGTTGGAGCTTTTTAGATCAGGCAGCAGAAATCTGGGCCAGATAATACCAGGGATTGGCAGGAGAAAATATAACTCATAACACATAAGACTATCGCAGAGACATGTAATTGTTAAATGAAAGGAAGGCAGCTCGTAATTATCAGAAGAGATTTATGCCCTCAGTGGGCAATTTAATAACCTGGAGGGGGCACGGACTGTCGGATCTAGCTAATGTTTGAAAAGAGCAGCGTTAAGACACTAATCCCATTCATTTCAAGTTCTATAGTCATTTTTCTTGTGTTAATAATAGCTGCACAAGGACATGCGAGCACTTCAGTTGCCCCGTCTCTCATCTTTACAGTTTTTAAAATGAGTTTGTAATAAAATTATAGCTATCATATTACTCTCAGCAGGTATTTGAGATAACAATTAAAAGAAAACTCTCCTAGAATCACTAGGTTGACATGAAGCTTTACTGAAAGACAGTCTTATAGTATACTGTAGTGTCCATATTTAAAGGGGAACGCCACTGATTCTACACATCGTCAGCAGGACTTGAGTCACCGTTGGTTGGGGCTGAAGACTAGTTTTGTCTTATAAAATGAATAAAAAATCATTTTGTTCGGAGTAAGAAAGAGCTGAGCTTAGCAGACCTCTGTAGCCCGCTCCTCAGGCTAGCAAGTTGAGGCTACATTAGCCGCTAACAGCAAAACACATTAATATCTCCAACCAAACTGTTGTTGGTTAAGTTGCATTGTAGGCTTTGTAAGTACCAGATTTTGACAAGAAAGTAGAATATGTGGAATAGAAAATAAGATATTAGTGGTGGGAGACGAATAAAAAAATGTATATAATTAAAAAGAGGCTTTGTAATTAATTAATCGTGATTAATCGCATATCAATATCAATATATATATCAGTTGGACACAAGTAGCAACATTTTTCTATTTAAATTCTTAATATATTATAAAAAATAAAACAGTGCTTAGTAAGTGTATTTAACATTGCAAAAAATATTTAGAATAATATCTTTGGCATAAAATAAGCAGTTTAACATAGAGAGCCTATGCTCCCATGTTTTCAAAAACACATAAAACAAAAAAGATCCATCAACTAATGACAGTCCCCCCCTAGTGCCCAGTTCAGACCCAAGATTCGCAACGCAACTGTTTTCGAACGTTGCAGGTGAAAGTTGCAGCGGTGTGAACTGACCCGTCTCGTTAGGAATCTAGCCCGCAGATGTCGTCGCTAGCGATTCAACTTGTCAAATCGCTCATTATGAACGAGGCTCAACACGCGTGTGTGTGTGAGAGAGAGAAGTATAGAGAGCCGTTGCTATGGAGATGATACACCGTCTCGTCTCGTCGCATTGGTCTGAATGGGCAGGTTTCAGAACGTTGCGGACCTGCACGTTGCAAGTAGTTGCAAGTTTCAACTCGTTGCAAATTTTTGGTCTAAACTGAACTTTAGAAATGTCCGCCCACTAAACCCAGCCACAAAGTTCCAGCCCTAGAAGATATACAGCATGAGTCTGAGTGCAATGCTACATCAATGGCATTCTCCATTAAAGCAAATGTTCAAAAATATTGGAGAATACACTTAAGCCTCTCTCATATCTGACCGTTCAATATGAAGCTGGAGCCAGTGGCCTGTTAGCTTAGCTTAGCACAAAGACTAGAAACACTCTCCGATTAAAAGTCAATCCCAAAATGTCTTTTCTATTGTGTTAAGCTTAATAAAAAAGCACCTGCGGAGCTTGTACAGATTCTAATTGTTGCTGGAGGACTTTCAAGCAGGACTGAGGCTACTTAGATCAACACTTCTGTTTCTACGTCACCTTATTGCTCTATATGACATCAGTATTGCTATACTTCCACTTGCACTCTAAAAATGAGGCAGACGAATGAGAGCTATTCAAGTATTCGACCTTTCATTCACCAGTGAGATCACATTTGTAATTCATTACTACAAGCCTTTTTAGTCTACAGTATGTGGCTGTACTGCACCACCATCAACTTCTACTACTACACACACACACACACACACACACACACACACACACACACACACACACACACACACACACACACACACACACACACACACACACACACACACACACACACACACACACACACACACACACACACACACACACAAATGCATACATCTCCAAAGCCCATCCCCTACATCATTCACAGCCCCATTGACAGCTAGAACACTTTGTAGTTCCATAGAATGGGTTGTATTCAGCGTTCTCCTCGCTCTCAACACTACTTTCTAGCCTTGTGAGTCTGGGGAAATGTGCCATTGATGACAGTAATGTATTCTGGCCTTCCCCGCAGGCCTCCATGGACCTGGCTCCCTTCCTCTTCTTTTCCTCCTGGGACTTCCTTGATGTGGTGGGAGCTGAGGCCTGTTGACTACCTCCCCACCTATCCTTTTATAATGTGTTGATTCCCATCTTCCCGCCTTTTATTATGGGTTAATGTCTTTTCTCCTCAACCTGGCAAACTGGGATCGGATAAACTGTAAGAAAGAAAACCACAAGGCAGAGAGAGGGAGAGGATATAGTACAATATACAGTAGTCTCATAAAACTGAAATGCAGATTATGTGCTGTGGCTCTGAATAATACCAAGATTACATTCCCTGCGCCAAAAATTGGATTATGTGACAATAGCATGATTTGGATTATGAAAAAATTGGATGAGCCTTTTTTTCATCAGTGTGTTCAATGCAAAGCTGGATAAATCTTAATTTTAGGCTAGAAAAACAACATTGTTTAAGGACAGTGATGAGTTTAAGAAAGCGTTGCCCAAATTGTTTCAGCTCGAGACATAAAAGAGAAATTAGGTGTCTCCCCAGGACCCAAACTCACGGAATCTGGTGCACGTGCATTGACGAGCACTCGATTGGAGAGCGTGGAGCAGCGCAGAGGAGCTAGATGGTAGAGGAGGAGCGTGAGAGTTGTAAAAATTTGACTGAGTCAATTCAACCTGCCAGACTTGCCGACTGTACCTTTACTTAGGAAAATTAATGCACATATAATAGAATTGTTATGCATTTTACTCTGCTGATTGGTGACCCAAATATAGATTTGCAACCCATTTTGGGTTCCAACCCTAACTGTGGGAAAGACTGGTTTAGGGAACTAAAATGTAGTTCACTGTATCTGTCTCTTTCTGGTACAGATGCACCGATCCAGTTTTTTCCGATCCAATCAGATACCGATACCTGGGCTGAGCGTACCGGGCGATACCCGATACCGATCCAATACTACTGTTGAATGAATGAACTGTAGACCTTGCAATGTGAGTGAAGGTTAAAAAAAAAATGTAACAAATTAACACAGATATAAATGTACTTTATATTATCTATTAACAAATAAAGTGTACATTAGCAGCAAAAATAACACCTCCATGTAATGTGCACTGCAAACAGATATTTTAAAATCCATTATAAAACCCTACTCGGTGTTGCAAACAGAATTGAAGTGACTAAATTGCTGTAACTGTATTGCTGTTTAAGATATTAATAAAAAAGAAATAACTGGATCAGAATGCTGGATCGGCCTCATTCATCCGATATCCAATCCAGCTAATTAGTCAATATCTGGTATTGGTGCATCTCTACTTTCTGGTAATTTAACCTGCTTTCTTTTGCTTTTACTATCCAGAGCTCACACTAGCATTAATGACATTTGCATATATTTCAGGAGACCAGGCACTTGATTGCATGTAAATAATAAACTACAGTACATTGACTCCACAGCTAAATATAGCTGTCTTTTTCTCAGAGTTGTGCTAAATACGCTTTGCCCATTGAAAAGAGTGACAACTCTGTTGTCATTGAATATAATATATATATATAGGTAGTTTCTATCAAATCAGAACACATGCTTGGTTGCTTTCTGCACTGCATATTAGATAGAGAGATGTGACATTCTCACACTTTTACATTTTAATTCCTTGTGGTCCCACCAGTTTTGTCTGGAATAAATCTAAAAATTGTAACTGTATTGGAAGAAAAAGCTCACTTTTATTTTTAGTTGTGTTACTTTGTCACATAACCCGATGGACGAACACTTCTGGTTGTTTGGCCGTTCAAGTGAGGTATCAATGCTCTCTCAAGCTCCTGTCATCACCATCTTTTATCTGTACTAAACGTTGCTATGGCTACGGACCTTAATCACACAGCTAAGGCATTATTCATTGGTTAAGGGGGCTAACTGCATTTACCTGTTCACAAGCACACACTGCTCATTTCATTCTGCTCTGCTGCGTACCACAAATTGAAATTCACTCTCATTAGTGGATAGCATGTCAATCTCAAACACCAAACAATGTGAATGTAGCCTCAGATGCACAGCGGGGAACGAAAACAAGCGTAGCATGGTTGAAACTCTACACCAAATTTATTTCATCTTCTTGTCAGCCAGTCATCATGTTAAGCACGTCTGCTGTGACCTGATCAGCTGCCACTTCCAACAATTTGTAATACTAGCATGCACAGAGAGCGACCAATAACGTTTCCTAGCTGCTAGATGTAGCGTGCAAGCACCCAGATGGCCTGTTTATATCTATGTTAACAAAAGACTAAATGTTTGCACAGAAGAAGAGGCATCAGAAGAGCAATGATGGTGTCTTTTTCTCTTTCTTTCTATTCTTCGTATCTCTGTTTGTGCTCTCTTGCTGTCTGATGTGTCCCTGTGTTTGTCCTCTAAATTGAATGATTGCATTGACACACAGATAAGGAACTGTTCCTCCAATGCTGACGCTCATACAGTATGTACACACAGCACAAACAGAGGCATGAACACACTCATACTGTAAATTAATGATATGCACAGATTCATACAGTGTGTATACACACACACACACACGCACACACACACACACACACACACACACACACACACACACACACACACACACACACACACACACACACACACCTACAGGGAAACTTTACTCAGCTCTCTGTATCTTGGGTAAACCTGTCTGGCAGAAGTAAAATTTGGCAGAGCAGTTCTCCACGGCGAATAACACTGAAACTAATGAGTTCATCTCCTCCACTCCTCTTTTCTCTCTGTCTCCTTAGTGCTCCACATTTGCACTCCTGTTTCTCTCTTCCTCTCCTTAGTTTTGCCCTCTGTCTTGATCTGCCTCTCTCAAACACACTCTTCATCATCTCTCTGCTACTGTTTCTCTTTCTCTCCACTCCTCGATCCACCCTCTTGGACATCCTCTCTTTACCTGCACAGATGGTTTCGTGACTCCTCTGAGTCTTAATTATTTCATCAATTACTGTGGGGAAATGTGCAATTAAAGTGGACAGTTATTTTGTGCCGTGCGGCTCCATATTTATTAGGGTTACACCTGATTTCAGAAGCTCTGGAGATTTTCGATGCTCCATGCCATCTTTGCTGTCGCCTCTAGGTATATGTGAGGGACATCTTGGGGGAATTTGGAAATTTTATTTCCCTAACCTTTCTCTCTGTAGGAATTCACACTAATGGATGAAATAGTATTGTGAGCATATGGTCTATGAACCATTAGATGACACGCATAATATAGCCTAGTTTAGTGTTGAAATAAGAAACCATATCAACATAATGTAATGGCATTGATCTGTTTTTCTTGATGTGCCAGTCTCACTCAGGCTCACTGTGCTCATTGCTGGCTTCGCAGCAACCCACAGAGAGTATTTCCCTGGGAATGAGTTTGTGAAATCACGCACTGTGGTGCAACCAAACACTTATATGCTGTGTTAATCCGTTGGAGTACTGTTCTCCCCCAACCTTTGGGTCCATGGCTCTCCCTCTGCTCTTCATTATGAGGCCTTAATCCTGACAGCGACACTCCGCACACAAGGCAGCAAGGAGACGGCCAAACAACAGGAGACCTGCTTATTCACCAAAAGCCCAAAGCAAACACTGCTGCTTCTACGGGTGGGTGATACTGACAGCTAGAGCAGTATGTCAGGGCTAAAGAAGATTGATAGGTGAGGGATATATGTAGGCCTGCACACAAGTATGATGAGCAGTAGGGCAATCTAGATTAGTATCCAGTGTAATGACACCCACAGTGAGAGATAGATGCAGAGTGAAAAGGGGAGAAGTGAAGGAGATGCTTGGCTGATGAGGAGAGGGAAGAGTGTTGTGTGAGGAGAAAAGAATCAGAAGAGGAAGCAGAACAGCAAATAGAAAAGCGAGAAGTGGGAGGAAAGGGAAGAAAGAGAAGGAATACGAGTGAAAGATTAATAGGGAGAAGACGGAGATGGAGGATGGTGGTGGAGTAGAGTGAAGGGCCCATGGCGCCACTCTAAGTCATCCTAACCAATGAGGACCTGGATGCTGAGAGGGCTTGTTCACAGCAGGCAGCTGCTAGCACATCAGTTTGAAACCTCTCTCACATCTCTCTTCCTCCATCTTTACTGCTCTCCCGCTTCCTTTTGCTTAGATTGCATGTCACTTATTATGAATTGTTTATTTTATTTATTTTATTGTTGGTTCGTTAATATGAAGCTCCTGTCTCGGCTTGTAAATGAGATCCTGGATCATAGTGGGAGTAACTTGCATTTAAAAAAAATGGTTGATTAAAAAACAACTGTGAGCCTCCCTGCTCACAGGACAGACGGTAAATGAGAGAGACAGCGTTGTCAGCGGTTAACCGTTTATTCCCGGCTTCTTCTCCCCCCCAAACGTGACTCAACGTCATACAAAGCTGTACGGACGAGCAGCCGTCCCTCTGACGGCCGTGGGCCGGCGTCTGCTGCCTCCTACTCGGTCCCCGCTCTGGTCCTCTCATAGGACCCAGTCTACTGCAAGAGACAGAACCAGGTTACAAACGTGCTTATATAGCTGACTGATTACCTGATTCTGTCCAGCTGTCTGATCACCGGCCGAGCCACTCCTCCCTCTCCTCCAGCAGTCGACACCTTAACCACACCCCACTGCCACAACAACATTTAAAAAAATCTCTCCTAGTCCTCTTTTTTTCTCCATCTGTGGACTGGCAGCAAACGTACAGGGTGTAACTGGGCAGAAGCCTCCTCCTCCTGCTGCTCATTAATGAAAAGATGTGAAGGAAGCCGAGAACAACACATGATTAGTGAATATAGTTCTCTCTATCTTCAGGGAAGTTTTAAGCCTTTACAAGTTAATGTTAAGGAACATCAAAGGGATGGTTTTGATTTTTTTGAAGTGGGGTTATATGATGTAGTTATCCATAGTCAGTGAATGACCTACAGTAGATGACAGTCGGCACGCCCCGTGTCCGGACACAGATGCTCTGGTCAAGGCCACCAGACTCCATTGACAAAAACAGAACACAGGAGTTGCTGGTCTACTGTTGCCTCGATCGATTAGTTTATTTGTGTTATTGTGCGACTTTGGTGTACTGTAACAGTTGTCAGCACCTTCGTGACATCCATGGCAAGTGGATTTGTGGATAAGACAGATTTATTAATCATACTCTAGTTCAGGATAGTGCTAACACACAAACATCCAACAGTCTCGGTCCATTTTCCCATTCAGTTACTCAAAATTGCAGAAATCTTGGTTTTATTTTTTACTTCAAGACCTCACCTGAGACAAACATGTTTAATCAATAGTTCATTCCGGCTTTCATAATCTCAGAAATCTTTCAAAGATTTGACTATTCGACGAATCTAACTAACTGTTAGTTACTACTCATGGCAGTTGTTGACCAACAAAAGTTCTGCGAGGTAAAAATACTATTGTTAGCAATCAGTCTTGTGGCTTTGAAGAGAGCATAGATAACAACTTCAGTTCCCCCATTTAAACTGCACGCATCTACACTGAACCAGGTTCTCTGTCATCTACAGCTTGCTTTTGATACTGTGCAACTGCAACGTACCTTGTGTGAGTACTTGTGTGTAAAACTTGTTTTGAATGCAGACAAAACAAAACTTGTGATGTTTTCAAATGCAAAATCAAAGCCACTGAACCCTACACCTATTTCCACATTTCAGGGCTCTGA
The DNA here is from genome assembly GCF_963691815.1 of Echiichthys vipera. Taxonomy (NCBI): domain Eukaryota; kingdom Metazoa; phylum Chordata; class Actinopteri; order Perciformes; family Trachinidae; genus Echiichthys; species Echiichthys vipera. Next base: position 20,283,669 of record NC_139838.1, read on the forward strand.
GATTGAATCTGTATCTCAGTACAAGTATCTTGGAATAATAATTGACTCTCATATAAGCCTGACATTCAGCAACTGGTAAAAAAAAAACTGAAGCTGAAATTGGGTTTCTACTTGAGGAACAAGTCTTACTTTTTCTTTGAGGCCAAAAAGGGGACTCAGCCTTTATGTCTGTGCTGGACTGTGGTGATGATGTATACACGCATCTGCACAATGCCTTAATATGCTTGATACAGTCAGAGGCAGAATAAAGCTGATTCTGATTCTGACTGTGTACCATGGAGCGATGAGATTCATCACAAATGTCAAAGCTCTTGCTCACCATTGTTCTTTGTGTGCTTGTGTTGGATGATCAGCCTGGTTTGTACATAGACTCAACCATTGACATATTCTTATTTATAGGGCTGTTCTTGGTCTTTACTCCCAGGACATATTCCTACAAACTGTCCCTAAAGTCTGTCCTGAAATAGGAAAAAGGGCATTTAAGTATTCTACTCCCCCTGATTGGAACCAGTTACAAAACCACCTGAATCTTCGGGAGTTGGTCTCATTGGACACATTTAAAGCAATACTAAAAGATTTGGAAGCCGTCACATCTGGCTGAAGATGATTTGAATTATGTTTTGATATCTTAGAAGTATCTTTCTGTAACTGTGTTACTTGTGCTACTGCCTGTCCTGGCCAGGACACGCTTAAAAAAAAGATATCTTTCCTGGATAAATGAAGGTTAAATAAAATAAAATAAATAAAAATCTTGCCTGCTTCTCCAAACTAAATGCACTGCCTATGAATAATCACATCATACAACCCCACTTAAAAATAGCTGAACTACCCCTTTAAATTGATGAAAAACAATCTGCATAATTTGGTTGATGAGTATATATTTACCATCTACCAGACACGTTGTCAAGTCTTGGGTGCTAAAACTTCAGTCTCATCACGTTGATTGACAGGTTGACAGGGGCCACATTGTGTCACTTCACTGCGGTGTCAAACATTAAGTCCATAGGATCAATCCATTGAAGCTCAAGAGTGAAGAACAGAGGAAAAATACATTGCATGCTGATAATTCACAGTTAATGGGAAGCAAAAAGAACAGCGGGGGAAACTTATCAGCCGCGTGATGTAATGTTTACCGGCTTTTTAATTAATTATGAAAATTAGCCGAAGCAGTAGGCACGCTGAGAAGTGAAATCAGATCTTTACGCTTATCGCAGCCTTGCAGCACTCACAGGGCGCTGTTTGAATGACATCTCATCCTGAACGCACAGTCCCACACACATACTCCCACAAATACATTATTCCCTTTGTTCACAGAGACATTACAAATACACTTGCACATGGAAGCTTATAAAGTTCAGACTAATATTAATTTATGCAAACATTAAAGAACACAATGCCATAGAAAAAAAAACCAAAATGCTATTAATTGGATTTACAGTTTTCAAGGTCTGAGTAAAATTAGATTTTGCCCTTTGATCCTTGAATGATGACAGAGTACTCATAATATTAATCTGTCAACATGGACTCGCCTGATCTATATTTGTAAGCATTGATCTGGGGAGAAAAAAACAGGACCAAATATGCACAGAGTAACACAAACAACCAATTACTTCAGTGGCTGACATGACATTTCTGTGGTGTTGATTTATGGAAAAAAAACACCATATTTTTCTTTGTGTCTCCAATCAGCAATCGGTTGTTTAAGTGTTTAGCCTTAAAGGGGAGTATTTCTCTCTTTTTTTGCAGGAGTAAAAGGTTCCAAGACTGTTAACGATATGTGGGCTGCACATGACAGTATAGTAGTATCACTGCTGTAGTGTCATTGTTTCAGTTTGTACTGTTTACCATTAACTGTGCAGTGATTGAGCAGGGAATCTCTTCTCTGTTAGAGCTTGGTTACTCATCACACAAAGTTGGTCCGTGTAGGATGGAGATGGGCAACGAGCAGAATCCAATATTCCACCTTCGAAGACAACCTGCTCTGCTCCCATCATCTCCAGCCGGATTAGGGAGCAGGATATTTTCAGAAATTAGAGAGAGAGTGAGTGAAGCTGCACTGCCAAGTTTACTCCTCCTCCTCCAATTGGACTTGTGTGGAGAAGTAATGCAAAAGACAAATGTGGACAAGACAGGAGGCTTTTTTTCAACTTTTCCTCAAAGGAGGGGAGCAAAGAAACACAAGTTGTCCGCAGGGAGAGGCAGGATTAGCTGGATTAGCTGAGACGCACCAATGATAAGACTGGGCCCTCCTGGACAGAGTAACTCTGGCAACTGGGCCTGTTTGCAGGGGCCAGATGAACAGAGCATTGTCTTAGTAAAACATTGCTCAGAACTGGGTTCAAAGCAAGAGAAGCCTGCATCTACTATTTCCCTGCCTGCTGTGTTTGTTTATCAATGTTAAAACGGACAAGCTTCTGCTGTCAGGTTCAATGACTTCTAGTTTGGGTCCGTAAGTAGGTCTTTCACCTCCCCTTCTTTGGAGAATTTCCTGTTTTCAGCTTCAGTGCTTTACAGGGTCTCGCTGATAAAGTGTTATGAATTTGCATTGCATATTCTGATTCTCAACTGGTGGTCTAGATATTGAGAAGAAGCACTGCTATTAATCCCAGAATTATTATAAATTTATACAAGGATAAATAATAAATGAATAAATAAAGTAGGTGGCCGCAACGCAAACCTGTAATTTATTTGGTTGATCGGCCTTGTGAGACTGCATTAATGATACACTGTCATTGCACCCCACGCTCCTCTGATTTAACACAATCTTTCCCTCTTAGGACATTAAATTTCCCTTCTTTTTACTTCTGTGTATTATGCAGATTTTTACACACGCATTTACAGTGCAGATGCTTTGTTGCTGGCATAATCCCCATAAGTCCTCTATGGTTGCACGTACTGCACACTGCTCAGTCAGTCCTGTGAATCTATATGCATTTTTGTGTGATATGGCATTGGCATTCATTTCTCTGCATGTTGCCTCAAGGGTTCCCCTCAGAATAGATTTACTGTATCTAAAACAAAAACCACAGAAGAGAGAGAGAGAGAGAGAGAGAGAGAGAAAAGAGAACAAAACAGGGGAAGCAAGCCAGCTAAAAAAAGAGGAAAAGAGCAATGAAAAGATGGGAGGGGAGCAATTAAACGAGTGCATGAGAGAGCGAAAGTGAGAAAGGGAGAGGAACTGTGAAATAGGAGGGGGAATTGCATGTTATTAGCGATGCTGGTGTCACATTACAGCACAGTAGTGTTTGTAAAGTGGTAAGATAACTCTCACCTGAGGCCGTACACCGCTGCCATCACTCACAAGGACAATCATGCGGCGAGACTAATGCCGCTGTACCTACTGTTACTGCTGTGCATGCATGTGCTTGTGTTGCTGAGCTCAAGTTTGTGTGTGTATTCCTCTCTGTCTGGGTCTTTGACAATGTGTGTATGTTCATGTCGAGAACTAGAACTACAAATGAGCACCTCCTGTAAGCAGGTCTCAGCTGCACTGTAGGACCAGGAGGAGCGGCTGCTCTGCCTGTGATTAATTCTCCTGTGAGTCTGCATGCGTCCAAGGAGTCAAGCATGCATTATATGCGTTATTTATCGTCTCCGTGGTTTGTCCCTGGGAGGGCCTCCCTTTGGTTCCCCTTTGGATGACACGGTGGGCTGCATGAGACGGGCTCATTGTTGTTCACTGCAGTCTCGTCAGGAAAGACAACGGGGAGGAGGTAGAGGGAAGGAAAGGTGCGGCGAGGGGCAGAGCTTTACCCAGATTGTCTTTGCTCCAGCCTTGCAAAGAGATTGAGAAGGAAAGGGTTACAGTCCGATCCCTGGGCTAAAATCCTCCTGGCTAATGGAAGCTGTCATAAATCTGAATGTAGATTACTTTTTCTTTCCCTCGCCTTCTAAGTGTCTTGGATGACAACACGGTGAAACAGTGTAATAGACACTCCAGATGTAAAACCCTACTGTATGCATGTCAGGGGTGGCGCATGATGATTTTATACTGGAAGATTATTGAGATTTGCTTGTGGAAGTGGGTGTGAAGAAGGCTGATCTTGCATAAAATCCCACCCATGCCTTATTTCTGTATTACATGATCTGCATCATCATCAACTGTGTGTGTGTGTGTGTGTGTGTGTGTGTGTGTGTGTGTGTGTGTGTGTGTGTGTGTGTGTGTGTGTGTGTGTCAATGCCACAGGGGAGGAGAAAAAAAGAGACATACTGTTATAGAATGGCTGTTTGTTACAGTACATTAGAAAACGTCACGGCTCGGGTAGCAGAGCCTCAATGATGAAAGAACAATAACAGCAAAAGACAAGTGCACATCACACACACACACACACACACACACACACACACACACACACACACACACACACACACACACACACACACACACACACACACACACACACACACACACACACACACACGCACACCTAGTAATTACTATGTGCCATCACACAGCTAAAGGGTAATTGCACATGGTGGGAAAGCGCTGCAGCAATGTACATTATGTGCATACTGATACAGGAAAAATGACCTCTATGTTCCATGTTCAGTCTCACCTTTTTGGTCCTTACTCTGCCAACATTATCACCTTCCTTCTGTAGTAAAGGTGGGCTGTAAGTGCTCGTGATTTTACACAGCAAGGCTCAGAGAGCACACTGGAAGCTGCTAACAGTAAAAGGAAAGGATGGAATCACTCCCTCAGCAGGGTAAATCTACAGACCAGTGACAGAATTATGGAGCCCAAAGGAGCATGACCTGTTTTCTGCTCCTGTTTAAAGAAAAGCGATGAATGTGAGCATCCTTCTTCTTCTTTTTTTTTCAACAACCTCTGAGTCTGTTTTATTTTAATTCTAATTCCTAGCATGCTCTCTGTCTCTGTCTGTCTTTGCTGTAACACCTAGCCTGATTCTAGTGATGCTGGTAAATGGTGGCCCAGTTTGTCCCCCCGCCTCCTCCCCCACGCTCCCGCTAGTGAAATTACCAGTTGGTTACTATAGAGACGTGTTTATAAATGCAGTTTACGACTCCCTTTTTGTCCTTTCTCTGGCTGCATTTACCTCCTCATTTTCCACACCTATCTTTCTCTTCTCCACTAAAATGGCATCTTTCTATTTTCTTTCTTTCTTTTTCTTGTCTCTGTCTACCCCTGTTGCAAAGCTTTCTCCTTCATCTGTCCCTTCCATCAGGTTCTTTTTGCCCTTTCCCCCCTTTCTTTGTCGAAATCTCATTATTTTTTTAATTTCGTGGCCAGCCGCCATCAACGTGACTCTCATTGCACAGAATTAATACCTAAATTACCTCAATACTCAAATGGGCTCCACTAGCAGCTTCCCAATCTAGGTGTTTACAATACCACAGGGCTGCCATCTTTTTCTGGCTCGGGGGCTCTAAACTCCTTTTCAGCGATGATGAGTAAATGTAGGGCTCTTCTGTATGATAATGCATTTGTGTGGGTATGTGCCATACATCTTTGTTTGCAAAGCACCCTTCTACCTTTGTGACCAGAGAGGTAACGCAAAGGAAATAAAAGCTGTGGGTTGTCTTTCTGCTCCCTCATGAAAGTCTAATGGAGAGCTGATTCATGCTTGTATCTACCCAAGAAGACAATGGATGTATAGGCATATTTAGACCACTCAAAGCAAAGTGCTGCTGAGGCTTCAATTCTACTCCTACTGGGTGCAGGTGTGGAGGGGGGCTAATGCACTACAAAGGGTTATGCTTATGTAATTATGTAATAACCAACCTACCTCCACTGGCTCCAAGCGAAACACTTACCTCCAGTTTTATTTTTCCATAAATTCTAATTGCTGCTTTAAAAACACATTTACTCGTCTCGTAGTGAGGCATCCTTTGTGTTTGTGATTGACAGATTTTCGTCAGTGATAATGACTGGCTATGCTCTGGTCATTTCAGTTAAATGTCACTCTTCTCTGCAGCTTGGGGAGTTTGCAACACAGAAGGTTCCTTCTGTTGCTTGTCTGTTCAGCCGTAGTACCACTTTCATTCTGCCAATATTACAATGCACCACTCTGGGTCTGAGAAGAAGGTAAAGCTAACTGAGCCTTGTGCATAGTAGGGTTGCAGCCATCGAATCTTTTTGTAATCGAGTATTCTACAGATTATTCGATTGATCAATCGAGTAATCAGGGGAAAAAAAGTGCAAAAAAATATATATATAATTTTGCGTTATTACTCACTATTACTAAAAAGCCAGAGACTGTATCATACTAAGCTGCTGTGAGCTGTAAATTCACCACTTCTAAGCAGAAGGCAGGAGATAACATTATCTCAGAGCCTGCCGTGCAAAGCCTCTCTTCTTTCAGGCAGCTGCCTCCGTCTTCGGGTCTGCAGCTGCCTGTGCCAATTGCAGTCTTCTTTTCCGAGTGAACAGGATGACTTGACACGTAGTGGAATGATTTTACCCCTGAGAGCAATGTGAAAACGAGGAGCGCTCACTCTGTTGCTACTTTTGCGGACCGAAATGTCCCCAGAAGTACACTGCTCACTGACTGACCAAAGACAAACAAAACAAACGACTTGAAGAATCAGAGGCTTCCCAGGATTGAACTCTTTTAGGGAGCAACAATGTTTGAGTAAACATTAAAACATTTCTGGTATTAAACTTTATTGTAGCAGCACTGCAAAATTAACTCAATGTGCTTTTATACCAATTATATTTGGCCCTGTATCTGGTAATATCACAGTAATATTCTACCAAACTACACAATGGATCTAAAATTATGAGGAAACCATTCAAAGTAAATCAGTTTGAGATGGATATAACTCTGTGTGTGTGTGTGTGTGTGTGTGTGTGTGTGTGTGTGTGTGTGTGTGTGTGTGTGTGTGTGTGTGTGTGTGTGTGTGTGTGTGTGTGTGTGTGTGTGTGTGTGTGTGTGTGTGTGTGTGTGTGTGTGTGTGTGTGTGTGTGTGTGTTTGGGGCTGGGGGGTGTCTGCCTGCATCATGTCCCTGATTTGGACTGTCTTGTCATTGCAACTCCATTCCAAGAAGCCATGTTGGCAGAAAAAGCCTGTCTCAACACCCAGGCTGGTTAGATTATACCGTACGAGACAGCGGGACGCGCTACCGTGACATCGATGACACGACGCGTCACCCCTCTGCTGTCTCTTTGCCATTTTGTGGGCCCGTGTGGGGCCCTCGCTTTATTTCTCGCCTTCTCCCCTTCTGGGGATGTGATGAGGTGCAGTAATATATAAGAAATGACTTGGTGGCAACTCATCTAATATGATTTGTGTAGGAGCTCATAAAACCTCGCCAAGCGTAACTTTAAAAGAATGAAATGGAAGAGCCGTGTTGATTCGGCTCCCTCTGTCGCATTGCAGGGATCATAAATGCGTTCAGAATCGGGCAGTGGGATGAGGATTTTCTGTGAATTTCCATCAGTGCTAATGACAACCATATCATTTTGTCTTAAAATGTGTAAGTGCACAATGTTATGTTAATGTTATCCAGCAGCCAGTTTGATTACAAAGAGCTCTCCCTGGGTAACTCTCCTTCAGTCTGTGACTTCCTGTGAGGAAGCAGAGAGGCGTCTGTTTCCCCCTACTTCCCCCCTGCAACGACGCTGGAAATAAATAATAAACACATTTAATTAAAATGAAAATGCGCTGCATTTCCACGTTAATCCTAATTTATTCGCCTTAATTGAGCTTCCATTTGCTTTGCCAGTGGTTGGCAGGAGTGTTAATAAATAAGCCATTGTCTAGATGCCATGAAGCATTTAGCTGAGCAATTCTTAATATACTGTAGCACTTCACCTGCCCAATCAGCAGGAAGAAAACTCCTCAATGTCATAAACTTCTACATGCAGCACACACACATGCTTATTCATGCCTAAGCTACATGTATGCACACACACACACACACATACACACACACCCTGGCAATTTTTCAGCAATAATTACATCCTTTTCATATTGGAGACCCACCCCAACATTAATTATAACAGTATATTGCAATCATAGCACACTGTGTGTTGTATAATGCGCTGTGATAATACTTCCTCATTTATTTATCTTCTTCCTCATCCAACATTCAGTGTGTGGTTGGACAATCGATCTATTTGTCCCTTTGTTCCTCAGCTTCATGTTGCTTGTTAGTGTCATTTGCTAAGAGGATATCTCGCTAAAGTAGCCTTTACTCCCCGCTCATCATCTTTCTCACCTCGTCTCCCCACTTTCCCCTAAATGATGAAAAGCTAGTTTTCTTTCTCTCAGGGCTAGAATAATCACTTTTCCAAAGCAGGGTTTTAATTGCATGTTTAAAGTCCTCTTCGTGAGTCTTTCACTGTTCTTGAACTATGCTCCTCTGACTGTCACCGAACCAGCATGAAGTAAACTCTGTCTCTGTCTCTGTCTCTCTCTCTCTCTCTCTCACTCATGTGTCCCTCTTTCTCATTAACAACGTTTTCCCTTCATTACCCTAATGTCACAATTCTGTCTCCTTCTTCTTCTTTTCAGAAAATGTAATTGGGCTTTGCATGTTGGTGATTGTCTCCGTATCTGCTGCATGTAAAATCACCGAGAGTGAAATTTCACCCCGGGCGTATTTTCACCGTCTCTTAACCTCCCTCTTGGCTTCCTCGGACTCCTGTTGGGAGACAATGAATAATTTTCTGAGGGAGGGTAAATTCAGAGAGCATGAAAGTAAAGGTTGAACACAGGCACATTTCTTTCACTCCCTTCCTCGGCCCCCTTCGCTGCACCTCCATGATGTTTCTCAATCTAATACAGGCAGGCCAGCAAAATATTACACTTCATGCATTCAAAGCAGTGTTTATTCTGAGCATCTGATTAGAGTCCATGTGTTTTTGTAGGGGCGCAGCAGATATCTGGTGTATATATATCAAAAGGCAGGGTCCTCTATGTGGCTCCAGGCGAAGCATCTGCACACATCTGCAGAGTGCAGAGTATCCCCCGTTGCCTCGTTATCTCCTCCATAGCTGCTTAGTGATTTATTTACCTGCTCGCCACATGCCGCTCAGGCAAAAAAGGACGAGGGTTATAGAGGGAGAAAATGAGGAAAAAAGGGAGGGAAAGGGACCAGTTGAGGACAGTTGATGAGAGACAGAGGAGAGGGGAGAGAAAGGAGGCACTGAGAGAGAAAGAGTGTTCAGGCGATGATAACATGCTGATGATGAGAGGAGCAGGTGGAAAGACACATTCAGACATCGTTTACCGACTGACAGAGCCAATGAAGGACCGGGTGAGTGGAGGGAGGAGAAAATGAAAACAACAGGACTGAGATTCAGACTTTAATTCTAATCAGGAGATTTGGTTTGAAGTAAATACAATTCATGCAAACCCCCAAAGATGCCACTTCACGTTAGTGAGGATCCTGTCATCTACAGGAAGACATCAGCAACCCCTGAGACACCAGGTGGTGGTAGACAAAATATTAATCAAGGAAAAGATGACCGTTTTGTGTCATGAAGCAAAAAAAAAAAAGTGTTTGTTTGAATATGCAAACATACAATGAATTCCCAGTATAAATGGATATTTAGAAATCTGTGATCCAAATGTAAACATGTAAACAACACCAGCAAAACCCAAACTCGATCAGTTTTAAATAAATTGACAGGTATTTTAATACAGCACAGTCACAGTCTGAATTATTAATATTTTCTCTTAGATGATTGATTACATCAGGTATTTTTTTAACCATTGCTGTAAAATTGTCCTATATTTCCAATGATTAACGACAAACACAGTGAACGCAGGTTTTTTTCATTAAGAAGAAAAACTCTTTAGTCATATATCTGAATTTAATTTAATTTTTAATGTAATTAATTTTAAGTGTATTGTTCAGTAGCTGTACATATAGTGTAGGTTGCTGCTGAGAGCCCTGGAGAAGTTGGTGACAAATATAAATATTTCTCAAACAAAATTAGTAATAATCCTTAATGAGTCCCACAGTGGGGAAATCTGCAGTGCAAAGGGGATACTGCAATAACAAAAGCGTCAGTTAAAAGGAATAATAAATATGTAAGCAATATTGCAATAAAAAAGCATTGAATCAGTAAATAATCAAGTAAACTTTCAAAAGCTAAATATAACAAGCAAACACACTTTATGGTTGAATACACAATATAAACAGGACATATTTGGCCTCATTCACCAATATCTTGAAGTTATTTCTTGTGTGTGTTATCAAAAGAACGGTTGGTGACATTGATATTGCACACTTGAGTAAAACATGAATTATGACATTTTCACAACTTAATAAACAACAATCAAAGTTAAAGTTCATGAGAAGACATCTTCTGTTATTATGTATGAGTTTAACAGTTAATCTGCTACATCAGGACAGTGTGGGTGTAGTTTGATCAAATTTGACTGACAGCGACCAAACAACCCACCAACTGTCATCAGACTCTGAGTCATGCCGCTGAATTCTGATTGGTTCATGAAATCATGTGATTTCACACAGACAAAAAACAAACAAACAAATCTGTCATATGAAATTGTTTCATATCACAGTTGCATCCATACCGTATCTATATTTTGGTCTATTCATATTGCACATTTGGATTCATTATTCATTCATACATTTATTTATTTTGTCATTCCTACATCAATATACACTTTGTAACTCCTGGTCAGATGCTTAACAGCATTTTAATAAACTGGTACTCACTCTGCAAAGAAAGTTGTTACCATATAATAAGGTATCTCACTAACCATTACATCTCTATAACAAGCAGATGGGTTGGCAGTGAGTGCACGCTTGCCAAGGTCAACCCCAGGGTACTCAGAGATATCGGCGCCTGTGAGGCAACACTTTCATCCACAGCCAAGACTCACGCTGGTCCCTGGAGCGCTGCCTCTCCTCCCCATGCCACCCTTTCTGTCCCCTCTGGATCTGCAGGCTTAGCTAACTCAACCGTGTAAGCACATCTCCCCCACCGCAGGAACCAGCCTCCGTCGGGGCCATGCTTGCTTTGCCGCACAGCACGCACCGCCAGTTTCACTGGAAGCCAGACAGAAGTTCATGGAGAATTCCCCCACAACCACCCTCCTGTGCTCTCAGCCCTTTCCTAACCCAGCATGCCAGTTTTACCCCAGAGGTTCAGTGCCAGTCATGTCACAGCCAAGCCCTAAACCATCTGGGGGTCTAAGATCTTGCTACCACATTCCACTGAATCCAGTCTGCTGCAGTTCTGGAGGGGGGGAAGGCCTTGTTCAGTCCAATCAGGTTTTTTGGAGCTGGAGTGCTAAATGACCCTCTTAATGTCACTGGGGAGAAAAATGGGCAATCTCTCAATTTGGCATGAGCCGGTCCGTGGCAGCAAGGCAAGAACTTGATAGAGTGTGGAGGTTTTAAGCGGCAGAAAACCTGGTGACCTTTCCCTGTTTTCTGACGCGCTGACTCGATTGCCCTTTCGAAAATGCTAATACCAAATGGTTCTCTACAAAACAGGTCCTCCGAGAAGACCCTCAGCGTGTCGAATAAAAGGGTGGAAGACGACCACAAGCAGTGTATGTTCAGAGGGCACTGTGTCAAGTTTTGGGGTTGAAGCCCTGTGTAATGGTAAACTGGCTGCATATATTATAGTGTGTGTTTTTTATGGCAGAAAAACTTCTCTGCAGCATCTAAAATGAGTTGAAACCATCAATTAAGTTAGAGCAAAAAAACGAAATTGCTCTCTCAAAATTTCAACATCTGAAGGGCCAATTAAGAATTTTACGGGACTATTATAAAATCACCATAAGCCTGCTGTTTATGATTGTCGGTATTGTTTTTCCACAAATAAAGTCTTTATTTCTCTCCTTGTAGCACCTGCACAACCTTACACATGGCACATGGCTGCTTAGTTTGTTGAGCTCTGCAAAAAAAAAAAAAAAACACATAAAGACCAACTTAATTATTTGCAATTTTATTCATTCCACAGGCCACAGAGGTGTGCAAAAGGCAATAGAAAGCTTAATTATGTTAATGGAAGACTGAGATGCATGCCCTTTGTAACACAAGCACCTCTTAACAGCCAAATCAATAGCACACTACGGCTGTGCCCTCAGCCCAGGAGTGGCTCACCTCCATCTCCACTATTGAGCACTGATGATCATAATAAGCTGCTTTGATGTGATTCACATCAGCACAAATAATGAGGCATCCTCAATCGAGAGAACGCTATTACCTTCAGCAAAGTTCAACATTAATGTAGATAAACAAGATTCTCTCTGAAACTCTCCAGGGTTTTAAATCCCACTCAATCATTTACTTTCTCTCTCTATTTCCCCGTTTTTCAGTTTGAGTGGCATTTTTTCAAAAGATGAATCAACACTTGGAAAAACCACGTTGTCATGAAATACTCATTCTGGCAGTGTGATAGAGACGCAATAGAACAATAGAATCTGATGACCATCTCTGCACAAGTATCGGCCTTGTCGGCTATGAGCTCATAAGAGAAAACCAGGAGTGCATATTCCACCAAGATGGCCACCACACATCTGGGTACATTCAGCTTAAAAACAGATCCATACAAATTCCCTGATGAGGCTTTTATAACTCCACGTATAAACACGTCAGCTTTGTGACACTGGGAGCAAATAACACTGATTGCTTGGTTCATTACTCCTCCTCACTGGACCCCTGACTAGCAATACTCTAAGGCATTGCACTTGGCCTTCGTACAAGTGCTTACAGCAGAGCGGACTGTGTGGCTTGTTGAAATAGCTCTCTGAGCATCAGCTGATCCCCCTGTGGCTCATACTGACGTTCAAAAAAAAATAAAGTGCCATGGTGTTTGGGGAGAAGCAAGAACAGGGGGATTTAAATCAAGACAGATATTGTTTTGTGACTCCGAGTTGAGAATGGTGTCAATAACGTCCGTCAGGAAGAAGTATCTTGACTTGTGATAGGGAGCACAACAAAAGGCGTGGGACCTTCTCCTTTGTGCTGTTGTTTGACCTGTAAAGGCGAATCTGCCAGCATTGCTGTGGTGTTCGGGTTGTTCATCATCAGTAGTCTCACCCTCCAACACATGAAGGTAGTCTGTGTTAGTCTCAAAGCACTTCTAAATTAATGAATGGGTTATGATAAAGGCATGGGTTAAAATAATTCTTCCCTCCAACCTCCACAGTGCAGATGTGAAACATCTGGATAATTAAACCCAGTGGGGAATACTTGCAAGCTAATGATTAAAATCATTAACTGAAGAAATGCATCAGTCGATACAAAGTGTTGACATGTATCCCTTAAAAGTTGAATTCTGGCCAGTAAACAACATAATATCAAGCTAGCAAACGATGCTATGTGGACTGCTGGGTCAGCCTTGTGCAGGCAGAATGCTTAGTCTTTAGGGGTGTCTGGTTGGTTCAGAATACAAAACACAAGGATTGAATGGAGGGTTACAAAAGTGAAATAACTTTCACGTAGTAGAGGCTTGAGGGGTAGCAAGAAGTGTATTGTTAAAGCAGTTGATCACAGTACAAAAGAGAAAAGAGATCTCTCTGTTTGTTAGAACTCAACTATTTTCAACATGTAACAGGTTCTACAGGATCTCTTTAACAAAGCTTGATATAATATTCTTTACAGGTCCATACATTGCAGTGTTATATGCAGGTTAACAAGTGAGGTGTGACCACAGTAATGGCGGCGTGTCTACTGTTGCTTACAACCTTAATTTGTCCAAAGCAGTGAATGAAAGGACCTAAAAATGTTTCATTTAAGCCCAGCCATTGACTTAGTGTCCTCGCTGTCATTCCCTCTGTTCTGTAGGCACAAGCTCTAAAACACACGCACACACACACACACACACACACACACACACATGCACACGCACACGCACACGCACACGCACACGCACACCACACTCACATACATCCAAATCAGCCACATGCCAGACAGTACGGCAATTATTCACACAGCTAATTAGGTCAGTCAGCTCCTTCTGCCCTGCAGGCGGAGGGTTGTGCAAGATGGTCAGGCCTGACATAGTGACCTCATGACGGCTTGCCTGGGCATCACTAGCTGGGATTGGTCCAAAGCCAAAAGGATGAGTGACCCTATTGCCAGTAGGATTCATGATTGAAATCCTGACCATCAAGTACAGACCTTCTGGGCATCGTGCCATGTGTCGCTGTGATACCGTACTCTATAGAGAAGACGAGCAAGAGTGAAGTCCTTTTGAACAGTTAGGCAGGGTTTATTTTCCCCCCAGTAGACAATAACTTAATAACATTAACTACGATTTCAGGAGATAAACACAGACCATTCACAGGATTTACTTAGACCTGGGTTAAATTGTATTCTCAAATCATTCCTGGCTTTTACTTAATACTGCAGGAAGTTCCAGCCAAAGAGAGTGTTCACCAACATTTGCTGATTGTAACCCCAGTTTACGAAGTTAACTTTTTGACTCACTGTCTAAGGGGACTGGTAGATGGGAAGTCCCCCGACCAAGCATATTTTTTACCAGCCAAAATAATAAATTGCCTTTTTGCATCTCATGCATTCATTTCAGAGTGGTATTTCAGATTTGCTTTCCAACCATGGAAATAAACTATTTAAAAAATATAGTATTGACAGTTGAATATTGATCTTGGAAACCACAGTGGACAAACAGATCTCAACTCAAGATCCATTTTTGTGTGTTGTTTAGTCGCTGGTTGCTTTTTGAACAACTTGATCACTTAAAGCTAACATGGACAAGAAGTCATCTGTGTCGTTAAAATACTGCAAGTTTGAAAATCTAATTTTAGACTATTTTTGGAGTTGAGATTTGGTTGGTTAAACTTGTCTTGTCTGTGAGCCAACAAGCTGCTTACCATTATTTGGTATTCCTCTACAATTTAAGTTTATTATTTAAAATGTATGCACTGCTTCCCCTGATTTGTGTTGTTTTGCTGGAGTCACATTTCCTGAATCTACAACAGATGTGACAAGAACAAAGTTAGCATGCCCACAGTCACAATGGCCACAGTTCTGAGAATAAGTCCCAGGTTAAAAAATACAGTATTTTGCCTTAACTCTTCTCACGACACCTCAGATTTATGTGTAGGCTAAATGAAAAAGTAGGGCAGTGCAGTGTGACAGGATGCTGTTATAATAAGTGAGACTGAGCTACAATAACTTGTTGCTTTCAGAGCAGACCATTTGGTGAATACAGCAGTCTACAGCGTTGACACAGTTATGAGTTATAGCCTATAACAGCCGTGTATACTGTCAATGACACTACATTAGTTCCCAGCTAGATGAATATTGAGCCCACTGGGTCATCACTCTCCATAATCAGCTTGTCTTCCTCCTCATCTGTGTTCCCAGTCGCGACTATGAAGCTATAATACAGCTGTGGTATTTTTTTTTCCAGAAAGCACACATATTGAAAGGTTGATGTCCACACCAGGCCTTGCTCCGGTAGTGATTGTGACATTTCTCCTCCTCCCTCAGGGCTTCACTACAACCCCCCCCCCCCCTTCCTCCTCTGTGCACCTCTCATCCAAAAATGCTCCAATTCCTCCGGAGCAATATCTTCTGCTCGTGGAGAAAAAGGTCACATGCTCCATTATTTCAAAGTGAACTTTCGACCTAACATTTACAGACGAGGCAAAAAATAGCCGCGGATGTGAGGACGCAGCAGGTTTCTTATGACTGTATATTTTTGGATGAAGGATAGATGGGTGGGCAGCATGTAAGGATTATCACTGTTTGACAACACAGAGCTGAGTCCCTGATATAGAGACAAGGGAAAATAAGGCTCAGTGGTCACGCATTGATCTGAGGGCTCCAGCTGCATGTACTGTACAAGCTATTAGGGCATATTGTGAGTCGTGTCTATGCTAATAATAACTGTTCTCCTTGAGCGTTGTGGAGCCTTTACATGCAGGATACGGCCAGCCCCTGAGGCTGTGACTAACATTGCCTTTGGACTCTGATTCACACTGCCAATCGGTTCTCTCTGACAGTGCACTTCCACCTTCATATCTTCTCATTAGAGCAGTGGGCAAGCACAGTGATGAGATGCAAAGATAATTTCTTTTTTTTGCCATTCAGGGTGTGACATGAGAGAATCTGTGTTTACTGATGATGTCCCTCCGTCCAGCCAACCACCGGTGATTAAAGGATTTCAGGGACACTACCTTTACTTACCTTCAGACAGCAATGAGGGTGGATGGAGGGTGGGGAGAGAAACAATCCTTTATGAATACATTGAGATGCTTACTTAATTACTTCCTAAATCAATGCTCGTCCTGTGGTCAGTCCAGGCTGCTGATTTGTGCCTGGTTATTGACTCAGCTGTTGTTTGTGTACAAAACCAATTCCCTGGGCTTCACTGAGAACGGATCCAAGTGAGGGAGAAAAAAAAAACCTTTTAACCAGACAGAAAATATTGTGTAGTTAATTTTTATCATAACTCTCGTAGCTCTCAGCATGCTATTAGGTTTGTCAATACTTCTTCATGCTTGTGCTCGTATTGTTATTGCATGAGGCTTATGTAGGCATTTTTAATGCTTCTGTAACAACATGCTTCACTTAATTTCCAAGACACAGCCACAGTGAACAAAACACTTGGCAACAACATTTTCCATTGCTCGTATTGATTTGAAGTCAATCATGAAGAAGCAGACAGATCTGTCTGTCTGTCTAATGCTTTTAACAATATAAGTCGGATCAATATACAGTTAATATACTTTCTCAAATCAGATTATAACTGAATTGCACCTGCTTCTATCAACAATGCAACAATACAGATGTCTCCTGTCAATGAAAGATCAGCAGTTTAAAGGAGCTGTACTCGACATTCAGAACATTATTTTATAGCAGCAAACTAATGTTTTCTATGAAAATATATGGTGGAGTGATGGCGTCCTGAGCAGAAAATGAAGTCCCTCTTCCTCTGTTTGCCTCCTCTGTGTAATCTGAACGTCTCTGTTCTTTGTTTTGGTAGCCGGCTTTGGTGCATGTGTCTCCTTCCCTTTGGCATCAGAATTTGACGACCTGGGAATGAGAATGGGTTCATGTTCTGCTGGCTGGCTGATCTCTGACGACTTGCTGCTGCTCTGCACTGCACGCTACACGGGCCAGACTTCTGTGGACGATCGGTGCTCATATGCAGGTTACACACTGATAACGCCGCCATCCCAGTTTGGATGGCTAATGTCAGTTAGCCATCCAAGCTGGGATGGCTATTGTAAGCTTGTGGCGAGCAGCTAGCCGCTACAGTTCCATGTTTGATTGTCATGTTGGAGGCGAGAGCCATGTGCAGCCATTCCTGGCTCAGAGCTGTGCAGAGGCATTCCCAGCCCAGAGTTACTCTTTTTCTCCATTTTTTCGAATACAGCCCTTTTAATTCTCTTTTTGCAAAATATTAAATCATACCTATAATAAAAAGTACAAAACAGTGCCTGGGGTTTTCATGTATTTTCTTCAGCGTCAATATTGCAATTTCTACAACTTTTATCGTAAAAACAAAAACAATCCTGAGCCTTTTTTTGAATTCTTGAGTTGCACTGAAAACACACAATTTCAGCTTCCTGCAGGTTCTGTGTGGTGGGGGAAAAAATCCTCTTCCCTTGTACCCGTCATGCTAATAATTTTCTCCTCTTTTTGTTTGCTTATCAGACACATGCTGCTCTGCTCTTGTTTTCTCTCTCCTCTCTTCAATATTTCATGCCATTGAAAGTGCATCTATTCTCAGCGTTCCCCATGCCCTACCACCTCCCGGCTGTCAGAGCATAATATTCTAACATTCGACACCCCTCCACCTCTCTTAACCCTCTCTGTGCCTCCCTGGCTTCCAAGTAGGGGCCATCATGTGCACTGGCTGACCTCAGGTTTACTAAATTAAGTTTTATTTACTTTCTGGTAAAAGAAAATAATGTATGGTATTCAGCATAACAAAGGTTTTATTAAATCTAGCAAATGAAATTAGATGAGATCTGACACACATGATCATGTGACTGAATAGTGAAAGCATGGGTGGTCTATGAAGAAATGACCATCTAACTGGTTGTAGTGTTACTGTAATTTTGATGCTAGATTAGCTTAGACATTTTAGACTATTTAAAGACTAAAAAAAAGTTAGCCAGCCTGTCCCCAGACTAACTGTGGATTAAGAGCCATGCTTTTTGGCTGAATTTAGCTTTCTATATAAAATATAAAGTCTGACAGTTAGATCTAAGCCAAAGTCACAGTCTATTTTTATGAAAACCCCTGGAGAACTGAACTTGGCACTATTGTCCTCAGAAAACATTTCAAACATGCCTTGCATATTTGCTGTGATTTACACTGTGCAGGAAGTTTCTAAACGTCCTGCTAAAACTACAATATGTGTCCCAAAGGTTATTTATTTGCTGATCAGTCTTTAAAGCAGTCATACCAGACAATAACTAAGTGAACTGTGAGCCAGTGAGACGAAGCACGGCCCTATGTAGCAATTTGTCGATAACTTGTTCACATTTCATCCAGTTTTCACAAACTTTGGAAACATATTTTCTTATGGGAAGTTATTTTTCCAGTTAAAGCATATTCCATCCATATTAAAGCCATCAGTATGCTCCAAACAGCGTGCTTGTCGTATGGTCGAACATCATCTGAAACCACCTTCTCTCACCTTTGTTGTTGGAATTGGAGGAGCTACATCAGTTTCCTTCAGACGTGGTCAGACAACTTGTCACATGGACTATTTTGTTTTTGTAACAAATCAAGCCTTTTAGACAGTGCTATTTTTGTACAGCCTAATATAACATACAATGGCTTTAAGGCCCCAAAAAGCGCAAGCACAAAATCCTGCTGCAATGTTGTTATTACTCTGCTTGTTTTCCAAGCCCTCGTATGATGACCATATTTATTTTCTTAAGAAGTGCTTTGCCCTTAATCCATGCCAATTTACTCCTAACATAATTCTGCTGTTTCATTTCTTTGTGTTCCTCTAAACAGATTGTCCTCAAAGTTTATCCCCTCGCTCTTCCAGCCTTCTGTCCTTTACGACCATTTACAGTCACATCACTCCCTTCCCCAAAGGCTCAGCCCTCATCCTAGCATCCATTTCCCTGTGCTCCCTTTTCATCACAGCCCGACGCTGAGGAACATTGTTCTTGATTGTTTGGCAGATGCCATTATCCTGGGCTTATATCTTCA
This sequence comes from Echiichthys vipera, assembly GCF_963691815.1. Lineage (NCBI taxonomy): Eukaryota > Metazoa > Chordata > Actinopteri > Perciformes > Trachinidae > Echiichthys > Echiichthys vipera. The sequence goes on from NC_139838.1 coordinate 20,302,768, forward strand.
CAATCACATTAGCCATTTGCACAGCTGGGTACTTACTGAAGCGAGGCAGGTTAAGCACCACACTCGAGGGGGCAAACTGATGGAGGCCCACCTGGAGCTTAGGCCAGGACTCTCCTCAGCACCATGCCATTTACCAAAAACACTGTTGGCCTTCCTTCCATTTAGCTAATGCCTCCATGTCTTCCTCTCAATCTTCCCTCCCTACACTCCTCAGATTCCTTATAGCATATAGGTTTTTTTCTCCTTCCTTCATCCTTGGTCTATCCGTGCCCCCAAGGCTCGCTCTATTGCTTCCCTCAACTTTTTTTGTCCCTTACTCCTTTTAAACCATTCCTCCCTTTATCACCAGTGTGATAGTGGAGTTAAGGGAGTGCAAAATGTGAATTCACACCAAATGAAAGAAGTAAAGAAGTAGGGAAGTTGGCGAGGTGACTGTGTCAGCACAGTTTACAAAATGCTGAGCTTGGGCGGCAGGCCAGATATACATTTTACACACTCTTACCATATGTTTACTGATACCACTATCGGGAATGCCTCTGATACTGCCTAAGACGTTGGATCGGTTATCTGCAAGTATGTGAGTCTATGCACCGATCCAGTATCACGTTATTTATTAGCCCCCAAAAAGCAATTTTTCTGGAAATCGATTCTTCTTTACTGCTCTAAAACAGTAACCAGTTGAAACAGTAGTAGAAGAATTGATTTCCGGTAATTCATCACGCTAGTTCCTGAGTGGTTTTCTACTGTTTTATATTTCTACTGTACCATTTAAATGTCTTATTCTCCTAAATTGTGGCTACTTTTTTAATGCATTAGTATCAAATTGACATTCAGTGTCGGCTGATACGAAAGTAATGAACCGTAATCAGTATCAGGAAAGAAAGAAAATGGAACATCTCTCTTTCACACAGATGTTTATTTGTCTCCAAGTTCAAAAGGTTGTTGTCATGATCAGGTTGTCTCAGAGTTACTGTATATTCAAGTTTGACATTTCACTAGATCAATTGATTAATCAAAAAAATTCTTCAACCTCGATCCCTCCGTGCCCCCAGACTCTCTCTATTTCTTCTCTCACACTCAATAACTGATTCTGTCCCTTATACTTTTTATCCATTCCTCACTTTATTACCTGTATGGGCATAGTGGAGTTAAGAGACTGCAAAATGCAGATTCACACCAAATAAAAGAAGTAAAGAAAGGAGGCGTGTGAGGGGAGTTGGCGAGGTGACTGTCAGCACAGTTTGCTGAGTCCAGGCAGCAGGCCAGAGATATATTTGACTCACACTTACTTTCACACAGACATGTTTATTATTCTGTGTCTCTAAGTAACCTCCATATTTGAGCACTAAGATTAAATTATTATGTGAGTAAGCAAAAAGTTGTAATTATGTTGTTTTTCGTCACGTTTATTCTAATGAAATCGCCAAAAGTAATGTTAGCTAATGTAACGTTAACTTGCTCACTTACCATTAGAAGAGTCGACCATACAGCTACTGAAGCTAACGTCATTTGGGGAATGTAATAATGTGGCTGTTATCCATGATCAAAACAATTATACTAAAAATATCTTGTGTGTTGAACATTGTTGTAACGTTATAATGATATTGTATGTCATAGTCGGACTTCGTAGTTAAAAATAAAAAAAGAAGAATCCTATCCCTAGTTCAAAAGGCTGTTGTCATTTAATGTTACTTCATTTTCAGGTTTGACATTTCACTAGATCAACCAATTAATTAAATAAATTGTTGTTTACTGACACCGCCACTGGACATTAAACTCAATTAAGACCACCTCATGTTAATCCATTAACATTTAGCTGGGATTACTCTGAAATGAGACATAGGGAAAGGAGGAACAGATGGGTATTTGAAATAAGAGGACACACAGATAGAAGCCGGGAGGAAGAATAAAGAAATCCCAGTGAGGATGAAACCAACGGATTTTCTCCTGGAATATTGCTTACGCCAGGAATTAAGTCAGTTAGAAAATCAATATGAAGTCAACAAGGATATATGAAAGTGCTGAGGCTGATTGATGACAACAAATTATCTGAATAATCAATATGCCCATAGCTGCTGTTCATGAATTAATCACAAACAGAGTCAGAGTCAAGGTAACGAGCCATGGTTACTGTTACTATAGTGGGCACTGACGCCTAGTGCAAAATACAAGCCGCGCTGCTGCAGAAGCTGCAGGAGGCAATAAGCATACATAAACAGCGCATCACATGGTGCAAAGCCGAAAGAACAATCGTGTTCAATAACTTATGACACTGGGAAGCTTCATTCAGTCACACATTCAAAATACACACTTACACACACACACACAACGCGCATCATAAATATGCAGCTGTGCCTCTGCTGCTTGAGACCTGCCCAGGAAACATATTAAATGTCACTCTCTATATTTTCAACTCTCTTTCATTGGCACTGTGTGGTCGGTGCACGCAACAGGAAGCGAGAGATCATCAGTTCATGAAGAAATGGAGGAATATGCTCCTTATATGCAGCACTTTTCTCCTGAGTGCGAGGCAACAAAAAAGATGACAAATGTTTGAGTGGATGGAGGCGAGTGATCCACTGGAGCCACACAGATACGTGGTGGGATGGAGGGAGGCGAGTCGGGAGGGGGGAAAAGTAGTAATGGTACTTGCTTCTTCATCCGCCCCTTTACTCCAGTCGCCCGGGCAACATGCCTGGAGGGCACACAAGAGGCGTCATCGCTGACAAAAACAACAGAGAATCAGGGAGTGAGTGAGAGCAAACGAGAGCAAACTAGACAGACCGTGTATGAATGAGAGCTGAGAGGAGAGAGTATAGGCAGAAGATCTACAGCTGATGCCGACGACCTCTTGTCACTCAAAGAAGAGCGATGTGACCTCCAGAGACTCTGCTGAGAAGTGTAATGACGAACATTCATTCATTATTAGAGGTCATTCAGATTCATGTTTGGACCGCTCTGCTAAAGTTTCACCAACGGCGTCTACGAGCACGTTTATGGGTGTGAATATCGCTGATATCCTCTCTCCAAAAAAGGACACTATTATGGGAAATGAAATTGGCAGAGTTAATCAAACCGAGGCTAATGCTTAATATTTGGAATTAACTGAGCCATTAATACCGCAGGCTGCCGTAAGGCTAGATAGAGTGGTTAAACCACTACAGGCGAAATTAAACAGGTTAATTAAAGTCTCTAAATTTCCATGCACTCTCCCCCAGTCTGTTTCACTGTGAAACACATACATACGCACACACACAATTACACACACACACATGTTATTGCTATGCTTGTGATTGCCTCTCGCTGACTATTAATTTTCTAATATTAATTTGAATTATAGCTCTAAAGTGAACCCTTATCCCCTATACATTCCTTTTCAATTCTGTTTAAATTCAGTTTTATTGTTTGCAGTAATGTCTACCCAAATCATTTTACTTGCACTATTTTTTTCTGTATTTTCTTTTTATAGTTTTTGATGAGCACCGTTGGAGGGCGCCTGAGGCCAAAGATTTTCATCGCAAATGACTTCCTCTGTTATTGTTGAGCACATGATAAATAAAGAACCTCGAGCATTGAAGATTGCTGAATATTGAATCGGAAATAACTCCAAAATCCTGCCTCCAAACAAAATAAATCACACAAAAACAAATATTTGGCATCCATATTGTGCCTCAGACCAGTTTGAGCATCACACTTACAGATAAGCATAGGTGGCGCCAGGGGTGGGTTTATTTGGCTTAACCCAGATCATAGCTGTTTAGGAACCGGTGGACATTTTGTGTGCATGTGCATCGCATGTCCTGGACACTAAATATTTAGCCAATCAGCCGATGTGCAGTCTTGTGGCTGTGATTTGACAGAGAATTGTTAGACAACACAATGGACCCTAACCAATCATAGCTGCTGTCTTCCACGATCTGAAGCGTCCACCACCATCATATTGGATTTTCCTTTGAATTTGTCAGAGATCTGTATATCAAGCAGCTTTCTTTTTTCCCTAGCTGTTGACAGAAATATGTGCTTGTACTTAACCATGAAAATGATTAAATGTGTGATAAAGAGTCATTTCACAGCTGGTGAGAATTTGAGTGTTTTAGTGCGTTCGCCGTTTAATCCCAAAGTAAACCCTCAACGTAACCTGTCAGCCGTATTATTACCAGCCAAGAGACCGATGCTGGTATTGTTTTCACCTTGTGAGTCTGTGTTTGTGTGCGTCATCATGGCAAAATGTGGTCCTGGAAGTCCTGAGAACTACCACGGAGGCAATTTTGAGCTATTTGCCAGGTGTCTTTTCTGCACCCACATTGCTACCAGTCACTGCAGTAGCATCCAAACCGTGCAAGATGCAGTCACAAAACTAGGGGTGTAACGGTACACTAAAGTCACGCTTCGGTATGTACCTCGGTTTTGAAATCACGGTACAGTACAGGACGGTACGGTTCAGAGTTAAGGGGGAAAATGAAAAAACTGAATGTTTGTCAGAACGAACATGAGTTTAATTAGTTCTACACCGCAAAACAAGAGTATACATTCGCCATATTAACGCAATGTATGCTACAGTCCAACTCTGTATTCGTCAGGAAGAGCCTGCTGTGAGGGTTTGGTTCGAATATGTATATAAATATATAACCCTACACAAAACGTTACAGGTGTGAGATCAAATTGATGGTCGAGTTTGAAAATGGGTGGTCCGAGCATGGTCCCCACCCCCACCCCCCATTTAATGCCCCTGGCCTCATGACCGTGCAAGACACAGTCAGGAAACTTTACAGGATCGTGGTTGGGATCAGAATTTAGGTCAAGGTCAACCTGAAGCAGGGAACGGGCAAAAGTTAAAAGTTGAAAGTTAATATCCATCAACTAAACTTACATTTCAGCTTCACTCAAACAAACCCTTATCCCTAAACTTAAACATAAACTATAATTGATCCTTCAAGAATTGTGACTTATTTGTACTGTTTTAATTGAGAGGATTAACATTTTCTACACACACACACACACACACACACACACACACACACACACACACACACACACACACACACACACACACACACGCACACACACACACACACACACACACACTGCATGCTTTGAGGGGGCGGGGCAGCAGCATAGATGGACATGTGAACACATCTCTGCCATCAGAGGGCGGGTTTGTAGCGTTGTGTGCGCAGCGTGTGGCTGCTGCTGCTGCTGCTGACGAGAGGAGCGCGAGCTACACAAGCCTTTCAACGGAGATCCAGCGGTTTCACAGCTGTGCAGAAAAACAACAACTGTAAACACCGACCTCAGCTGTCAGTGGTGAATGTGGTAGCATTGCCTTATCATCACCTGTGCTGTTCCTCTCTAATGAAAGTCAAAACAAACAAGGGGTGAGTTGAAAGTGCGCAGCGGGTACAGAAAAAGAAGTGAAGATGTCCAAGTGGGTCTCGGCGCAATGGGATTTGAGTTGAAGAACACGTATCCACTCAGAAGTCACCCTGATTTAACCCGTTGTTAAGGTAGCTGGGAACTTGAAAAGGCGTTTTTTGTGTGTGTTTTTTGACCGCTGGGATGTTGTGAACGACACGTCGCCTGGGACAGAAGGAGCGGGGACGCAGAAGGAAGAGAGGGGAACCAGGGCTGGACGAGCACCGGAGGGATTATGGCTCTCGCAACGTTTTCTCTCAGCCTCTTCACGCTGGTGCTTTCAAACTTGCACCTGTCGAGAGCCAGCGACCGGCATGCGGTGTACTGGAACAGCTCAAACCTACTGTAAGTGTCTCTCTGCAGCACGACCTGTCCGCGTTTAACAGCAAATGAACTTGTGCTCCTCTTGGGTGATGCGCACCTGTGCTGATAACTTGTTTACAAGAGAGTGGCCGTCCTCTGCAGCGAGGTTTTTCTTTTGTTCAGGACCTTGACATCACAGAAAGACGTTAAATACCAACAAGCAAACCAGTTATTATAGCCAGTTTTAATACAAGACAGTGAACCAACCAGACCGTCAACATCTGCCTTATTAAATTAGTTTATTTTCATGTCTGGAATAATTTAGAGCCTCAGAATGTCTCCTCATTTTCTATGTAGTCATTTAATCAAGAATACAGTAATGCATCTCCAGAGGGAAAGTGTTCCTTTCTGTCTCTGCATCCTGCATGCAGAGTGGTAACCGTATAAATATTTAATTTAGTCCATCTTCTACCTCACAATAATGCCTCATTTAAACCGAAAATGCCAAATATTCACATACACAGCTCCAACTTGCATAAGTAAATGCTTTGAGAATAGTGCGCTCACCATCAATAAGTATGCTTGCCATACAACCACACATGTAATGTATTCACTGAGCCTGTCCTTGCACTCAGTTTCCTTCCACAGCAGTGAGGTTGCTTACCTCAGGTAAGCTTCCCCAGGCTCTCACTATCTCTCTCTACCTGTGAGCTATAAAGCCGGCTTGCTGTGGGGCAGAGATCGATGTGGATTCTACTGCCTTTGTCTTCTCATTAGCCAACAGTGAATCCATCTTTCTCACATTCTTTTATCTCCTCCCCTCACACAACCCCCCCCCCCCCCCCCCCCCCTCTATCTGTGTTGCTCCTCTGTCCATTTGTATGCACCTCAGACACGGGTCTCTCCTATCGCCTCTCTGTATCTCATACTTGGTTATTTTCTTCCCTCTCTTATTTTTCTGCTGTGTCTCACCAGCCGGCCTGTCCCCCTCAATTCCCTTTTTTCTGCATCTCATTACCGCCCCCCCATCTGCTCCTGGTGCCTCATTCACCTCCCAGGCTCTCAGATGAGAGTACACACATACAGTTAGATGATTAGAATTAATATTAGAGCAGATTAATATTTTCATACTATAGAAATAGTGTGAAAGTAATTTGATCTTGATGTGGGGTAATTGAAATATTCAAAGGTTTCTCTCAAGCCAAACAGTGAGAAACCTGCTGTAAAACTTGATAGGAAGAGTCAAGGTACTGCTGCAGCGCGTCGCTTCCTCATTAATGTTAATGTGTGAATGGCAGAGTCACATTCAGAACTATTATAGATTTATGACTGCAGCTAATCCTGTGACGTGACTTGACGATTGGTATATTCATTTTGATACTTGCATTTAAGTTCTGTTAAAGCGCACTGTTTTTTGAGTGTCATAATCAGTGTAGGTCCTTTCTATCAATTTTACTGAGTCTTCTGGCTAATTCTCATTCTATGGTGATTTTGACTGCATTGATATTGTTGCTCATTATAGTCATTTATTACAGTGGCTTAAAATTGATATTTATGTGTTAAAGTGACATGTGCTCATATTAATGAATTCAGAATACTGTGTGAGAGAGAAAAAGAGAGGCAGTGAGGGAGAGAGGGGAACACAGAGGGACACAATGTGCAGGTGTGGGTTTACATGCCTGTGTGTTCAAACCTTTCTCCACAGTGATACAAATCTCTAAAATAATGCAAAAATTGACCCACTTTGCAGGTAGCGGACAAATCCTCCGAGGCTATGGCAAGAATACTGATGTCCGTCAAGATTTAAAAGGCCTTAGGCTATGGGCCACATCTCCACTTGTCGACATGCATAGAGAACCAGCTGAAGGCCTCTCTTGTTCAGCGATGCAACTCCTTCCCTCACCCAGCTCTGGTTATAGAGACAAACTCAGGAGGGAGCTTTAAGAAATGAAGGCAGCCAGAGAGAGCCAGACACCAGAGGCCTTTAGGGCCAAACTCTGTTTGGGGCCTTAATGTCTTACCCTTGAGCGCAGCATTCAGCACAGATGGTGACGGCACAGCTGCAAGAAATGGGATCACTTGGATGCCAAGCTGTTTGTGCCAAAGCCATGAAAATGTTTTTTATGATAACTCTGAGCTAGAAATGTCTTGCTCTTGTGTATGGGAAGTCAAAAGGGGGTTGTCACACAATTGATACCCAGTAATACTGTTCTGTTCAATTCTTTACAGCTTTTTTCTGAAGTAAACAACATCGGACGACTTATGAGAGCCTTTTCCTCTGCCTCGGACAATTTGAAGCGAGATGTCTCGATTATCATAACCCAAAGAAATAGCTCAGAGTGCTTTGATTACTGCCCAAGTCCGTCACGATTGCACTACCCCCCATTAGAATGTGTTGCTCTCAGCTTCCGCTCTCAGCAGTGCGCCTGGCCAACTCGTTACAGATGTCCCTGCTAATGGCTGACTGAGGCAGGAAAAAACACACACGCAGGCCATTAAATCATCTCGCATCTGAGGCCATCTGCCAATTAGAGGGGGGAGATGTGGAACATCTTGAGAGCACACAGGAGCAGCGGTGCACTGCGGTAGCCTCGCCTACCCACGAGCAGCGTCCCATGCCTCTGCCACCTCCTCCCTTCAGGTGTTTGGCCTCACTGGTTAGACAGGCCGCATCACCATAATTGGGCACCCCATGTCAGCATGATCAAAACAACAGTGCAGCTCTCATTCACTCTCCCACTCCTTCCATAAGTCACACAGTGTGTCTCCTGATGCTTACAACTTAGCAGGACACCTGAGTAAAAAGCCTTTGCACAGGCGTGGGAAGGAATAGCAGGGAATTGAGTTTGAAAATGCGCCTCACATCTCTTTATGAAATCACCATTCCTTTGCCCCCACAGCAAGATGAAAGTCTTCTTTTCGCCGTTAGTGGCTGATTGGCAGTGAGTTATAGCTCTGCATGTTTCATGCTATACATTATGACTGTCATTTGACTGGAAATGGTGTATTTCGGGCCCCTAGACCCTGTGAAAAAAAAACAAAAAAAACAGCCCACATGGTATCAGGTGCTACACAATAAATTATCACCTTGACAGAGATAGCCTCCCTAAGAGTTTGAGGTACAGAGGATCTGTGATCAATGTTTAGTTGAGGTGCCGTCTTACTCAACAGGCTCATTAACCGGCAGGTCGAGTTGTGTGGGTGTGTGCAGACCCAGCTTTAGTTGGACGTGGTTCCCTGCGGGGTAGAGGAGAACCCTGACACCCTACAGGGAGAGGTTTGTAGATATTTTGTTGCAGTAAAAGGAATTATTGCTGAAGAAAAGACTGAGAGTGATGGAGAAGAAATCAGGAAATAGATGGAGGGAAAGAGATTCAAAGTGTGAAGAACATCACTGCAGGGAAGAGGTGGGCGTAATGGAGAGATTGGAAGGAGAACATGCTGGAAAGGTGGAAAGTGGAGCAGTCTTTCGGAGGAAGGAAGAGAGGCAAAGATTGATTGAGTTGGCAAAAAGTCAGGAAGGGTGAAAGAGCGCGGGTTTTAGCGGATATGGAAGTTAGTTTATTTGACCGAATGTGTTGCAGCTGCTGTTTTCTGACGAGATGATGCCCACGGCAGTTGATCCGTGCTAATGCGGACACAGGCTGGGTCATTCATGTGGACCGATGCTCAGAGACAATAGCATTCACCTGCCCCTCTGCCCCGCGCAACACGGCACGGACGGAGCATACAGGAGAAGAGCCGATTTGATACCTGATTACATGCACGTCCATCTGCCCGCAGCTCCGTCTCTGGGCTGTTTCAGCAGTTTTGCATACAAATGCGTCTCATTCATTGCCATTCAATTTATTCTTTCACATTCATTGTACCACACAAACAGCACAAGATAGTGTATTTCTTCCCTGGTTGCAGTTGTGGTAAATGAGAATGTCTGAATACCACTGATTGAAAAGTGCAAATTGACCTTTTATACGTTTTTGAATTAAACATGTCTCTCCATCTGTGATGCAGTATTCTGTTCACCAACTATTCAATTTGTTTTTGAACATCTGAATGCTTTATGTGCTCCATCAGGCCCAGGCATCCAGAAGATTAGTTTGACGAACAGCACTTTTAAATGGATAGTAACTTGACATTATCACCTGGCTTTATTATGCCGCGGATCTACAGTGGTGTCTCAAAACGTATTGGTCTGGTGTGCTGGCCATTTTTAGCTCATAAGAGTCGGCTATGAGTCAAATGGATGGAGAAACCCTGAAAGCATGTTTAATGGTTCGTATGGATCCTAGAGTGGGTGTGCGGATCAATACATTTATATGGTATGGCGAAGTGAATGGGCCCTGGCTGAACAGAAACAGTACAAGGTTGCTTTCTGAGCAGCAATCAATCTGGGTGCATCAGGTGATCAATGTCCGAATGTATTTTTAATTGGATTTCACGGTGTCAGTAAATTTCCATGACGTATTCTTAGCTCAGCCCGGGAAGCTCAGATGAAGGATCGCCTTGGAGCAGCATGCTTGAGAATTGATTATAACGGGCTTGTCAGTCACTGCTCCGGGGTTTATGCTCCATGGAGGCCTTAACAATGTCTACACTAAACAAGGTCTTGGTAGAGCAGCAGAGGCCACTCCAGAGAAGACAAAGGCTAAAAAAAAATGAAGCTGAGCACAGATTAAAGAAAAATGTTTCACACTACATCGGTGACCCTTAGATAAAAATAAAAAAAGTTAGAAATAAGTCTTTCCTCCATCATGAACATGCAAGGTTTTCATCAGAGCGTAGATGTAGATTCTGACTCCTTCACAGATTCAAAGGTGAGGTGAGAACGTCGCCAGTCTATATGTTTGCCAAATGTCTCACTGCTCCCCTGCTTAACACCTTAAAGCAAGCTAAGGGAAAATAAAAATAGCCCTTCCCATCACTGAATATGTGTTGTTTGCTGTAAACAATTCTCCACACTTACAGTCAATCTTGAGGCAAAGACAAAAAAAGAAAGAAGTACACTAAACACTTATTTGGCTCTACAGTCCAGTGAGTCAAAATAAGAGATTGGTACTTAATTAACCTGGAGTTTAACGGTTGCAAACCGAAGAGAAGAGATGAAAAGTATCAGCACTCTAAAGTCTCCCATCTTTGTGTTTCCACTTCTTTATCCTCTGTGGTCCCTCTAGATGTCCGAGACACCCTAGTCCAGCTCAGCTTCATTATTATGAGGAATTGGCAGGTTTGATGGACCATTATAGGCTGGACTCTACCCCAGGTGAGGCTGGAGGGAATCCAAAGAAAAACATAGTTAGGCCTTTCATACGTCATCAAAAGTGATTAGCAGTCCTTGCGCTCCAAGGTTATAAAAACTGCACTTAACTGGCAGTGGTAACCCACAGGAGATAGTCCTGATCCCAGCCAGGTAGAACCAATTTCTGACTCAATGATTTGAATGCAAATGCTTTCTACGAAGAGGCCTTTCCAGCTTCCGAAAGGGAGCTCCACAGTACATTACACTGGGAGTCTGCACCGCAGTGCCCGTTACCCACTGGGAAATTACATTGCTGCTATGATGGAAATGGCTGCCATGTAGGAAAAAGATCAAAGCTGTTGATAGGTGGACGGTCACTGGCTGGAGTTTGATTATTTGGGAAATGGGCCTTGCTACGCTCCATAGCCTGGAAAACGATATGGCAGCCACAGCAGTTGGTCAAAATAATTTGTTTTGTTATTGAAGCAGAAGGCCCCTTCTGAGGTATGGCAATTGAGGTGGTATTCTGCACCGACCAGCGCCCTCAGAGTTATCACTGTCCTTTCATAAAAAAGGCAGCAAGCGTGGACACAGGTTTGTGCTCTGTCATATCTTGTTCTCTGTTCATTCCCTTCAGGTCTTGAGCTGTGACAGGTCTTCCCTCTAATGCTCTTGGGCGCTTAACAACACACGGTGTTATGAGAGGTGGAAACTGTCCTCACAGCTTAGTGAATGATACGGCTCAAGTTTCCCTTTCATGTGAGGGCAATTTAGAATATGGGCTGCGTAATAATTAGGTATTCTGTTAAAATTGAGATTTTTCATTTTGAGGATGTAATTATATGAAGGTCTGGGACCCTTTGGCGGGCACTCTGTAATGAGAATATTTTAAGAAAATTGAAATCTCCCTCTAGTGCTCTGCGCATCTAGAATGACTAAAGGTAATTCGACCCTCCAGAAGCAGCAGCCAACACCACCAGTGGCTTAATGTATCCCTCTTATATTGTTAGAGGGAACATTTAAATCAGTACATCTTCAAGCGAAACTGTTCTATTACAGATATGATAGAAAAGTCGTCAGAGCTTGAAAGTGTGATGTAAGTAGATTGGAAGGTGAGCAACCTGCTGACAGAAATGAAAGTTATGCGATTGTGAGGGGTCTGGAGGGCTGTGCTGCTCAAATTGTACATTTTCAGACATTTAAATACTCCTGAGGTATCTACAGAGTTATGAAATTAAACGCTTTTTTTGGAGAGAGCCTGGACTTGTTGTTAACTTTACAGGATGACCTGTACACACAAGGCATTACACAGTGTTTGAGCCAGGTCTGGGAAGGGGTCAAATTGGCCCCTTAGTGCTTTTCTCAGGGGAGTCACTGCTCCATTCAAGGGGGGCAATAAACAATACTGGGAAAGCAGAACACCTGGTGACTGCTACAAAATAATACTTAAAATAGGATGATTTTTATCACACATATTAGGCCATGCACAAGGTTTGCCACTTATTAAACACATCTGAGTTTAAAAATCATTTTCAACATACATAAAACAACGGAATATAATATGCTGTAACGGCATTGTAGCATCACTTTCTACCTTTATATAAAATAGTTGTGACATCACAACCACACAGAAGTGGGCTTGTTTAAAGGCACAGTTTCTGAATACAGGCTGTGTGCATTTCTCTGTGAATTAGGCATTTTGATACCTTCACATATTTAAATAGCACCTCTCCTTGCTTGATAATTTAAAAAAAACGACACGGACATCTCACTTTTTACAACATGGGACCTTTAATACGCCTTATAAAATCTAAAAGTGAGAAGCCTGCGAACAGCTTTGATTCTGCCCTTGGTTTTATGGGGGACAATTGGGCGAAGGAAAGTTGTAGTGATGGGACATTTTATGTTTTAAAGGGGGGCACTGTCGCAATGGCACGCTCAAACTCTGAATATTAATACAGAGTCAGTGGATCAGAGTACGGCTCTGTCAGTGGTGCCACACTTTTTTCTTTGCGGCCTTGTTTCCATATCTAAAACCTCATCATTTAATCAGGTCTCGTGTTGGTCTGCATCAAAAATCTATTTGGAATTCATTTGCTGCCTTGATGTGTAAATTCAGATATGGTTAATACATGAGCTACGGCACATGCATAATCATGTCTCTCTACACACACACATGCATTTTTTTTCTTTCCTGGTGTTCCCACCCATTGATTTGTATGGACAATACGTGACTCATCTCACACTACTGGCATCCTCCGTCAATGGGGGGTGTTCCTTCCCACTCCTTTCCCCTGCCTCCTTTCTTTGGATCAGTGTTGGTAAGAGAAACAGTCCTACAGGGCAGTCTGTTATTTGAATTTGTTACAGCCGAGGGGGGTGATTTGAAAAGGGGCGAGAAAGGATGGTGCCCTGCTTGCTATCGCTACATCTTGAATGCTTCACTATTAATGACTAGATTATAAAGGAAATAAAGCAGAGCCAGTATTCCTGCTCAACATACTCCCTTGTTAAAACTGTGAAAACTTTTCCTCTGGCTATGTACCAATCTGCTACTGTGCTCTGTTTGTTATGGTATTTATTTGGTTAGTTCAGCTGCTTTTCGGTTGCTTTGGGCTATGTACATCTGTGTGTGGTGTTCTCATGGTCGTAATAACCACATTTTAAACATGACATCTTGTGTAATGCTGCATGGGGCTGTGTCTAGACTCAAGTTCTTTCAATACTGATACAGATACCAGTATTGGAAATGCCTCTAACCGCCAACTGCCTACAAAGCAAAGTGTTTTTAAAGTAGCTCCTGCTGTCAGGCAGTTACCGGGCAAAGTTAAGCACCATGAACTCTGGAGTTCACACAGTCTGTGCACATTCACATGGGTGGCAACCGCTTCATACCCCTGCCGCCATGGTCAAAACCGCTTCCTACTTCGGCCGCCTGTCCTTAATTGAAATGACTGCTAGATGCTATACCACATGATTTAGCCAAGAAAAAAATCCACTTTGAAGTTGTTTCACCTCGATAAAGAGTCCATCAATTCTTCTTTGCCTATTTAGCCTACACACTAAGTTGCGTTCTGCTGACACTGAAAACTACTATTTTTAGAGCGGCAAAGATTAATTAATTTCTGGTTGGTTCTGCTAGCAGAGAGTCCAACGTTAGTCAGGACTGATGGATGGCCGTGCGCCAAGAAACAAGCTGAAAAACCTTTTCATTCCTCCAGCTTGCACTATTTTTCGATGATGCAGAGGAATATTTGCACCAATCGTTGATTACAGCCCCATCTTTAAGTATTGGATCACTGTTCTACGTACCACAACAGCGGGGTAAAGAAGTACAAATGGGATGCAGTGGAACGGGTCTATTTGTACCATCCAACACAAAAATAACCGTTCTTATGTGGAAACAAGGCTTTGTTCATACTTTACAAAGGGTTTAAAATGAACCAGGCCATACAACATAATAGCACCTATTTCACGTCCATAAAGGGTTGGTATTAAACGGCTGTTGAAAAATGATAACAATATTTTTAACATTTTAACACATTTTAATTTTCACTGGTATCAAATCGGTACTCTTTATCATCCGATACGCAAGTTCAGGTATCGGTCAGAATTGGTAGTTGGAAGTAAAAATTGTATGGGAACATCTCTAGTCTAGACCAGTATAGAGTGTGTAAACCTGGGAGACACAGACGAGTTCAGATACTCACCATGCTGTGTGTGGGTGTATAGAATATCAATGTCCTGCTGAGCTCTCTTACTCGGTGTGCCTGGCTGCTATTAGGTGGCTCCTAAGGTGTTTTCATGTCTCATCGTCTCTGTGGGTTATTACGTGTGTATACATGCTTGTTTGATTGATTGTCGGTGAAAGCGGTGTAATGATAGTACCTCCAAGTCTTGGCCCTCACTATCTCTATTGGTCAGTCCCTCCTTTGAGCTTGTGTTTCCTCTCTGTTCGTTGCGTTTGCCTCACAAAGCAGCAGCCCTCTCTATCTTCCTGCCATGTCATTTGAAGTGTTTTTGCTCAGCCTTCTGTTCCTGATCCATTCTCACCTTGTGCGGAGTCAATGGGAAGTCCCCGAAGACTGCTGCGCTCAACCGCATTGCCGTGCGTGGGTGGAGAGTGGGCACTACCCCCCCCCCCATTTTCCTCCCTTTTAATGTATCGCTCTATTGCTATTGAGAGAGTGAATCACCTATATTGTATCATTATTTAAAAATCCTCTCGCTCAGTGCATATGCTCTTGTCTTTCGAGTGCAGCGTAGGTACACGAGAGAAGCTATGTTTTGCTTTTCCTCTGCAGTCTTGTGTGTGTGTGTGTGTGTGTGTGTGTGTGTGTGTGTGTGTAAGTGTGTCTTTCAGTATAGCATAAAGTATACGTACAGTAAGAGATAGATGGTTATGATAAATAGATTTGCTTTTGCAGCACTTAAAGGGATTCTGTGCCACTTCCCTGGAGGAAGGGGAAGAGAAAGTGGTAGAGAAAGTTATGAAAAAAAGGAAGAGGTAGAAAGTAAGGTTGGATGAGGGAAGCATTGAGAAAAAAAGATGGAGGAGGGAGATGTGCAAAGATGTAAAGGCAGAGTGGAAGTGGGGGTACGAGAGGAGAAAGGGGAAGGGGGTTGTACGTAGAGGAGAGGAAGAGTCTGTATGGAGAATATTAATGGTGTGTCAGGAAGTGGAGTATCTGTAAAGACCTCAACCTTTCTTCTTGTGCTCATGCGTATTGTATCAGAACAAGCAGCTTGGAGGCACTGCTGTAAAACAGGGAACTGCATCAGTGGCAGATTTTACCCACATACATTCATTACAAGGAGTTGTTTTTGCAGGAATCACATTGAAACAGTGAACTAAAAAAGCTCAACACCTACAATATCTACCTACACCTACTCTATCCATCTATCTGTCTATCTATCTATCTATCTATCTATCTATCTATCTATCTATCTATCTATCTATCTATCTATCTGTCTATCTATCTATCTATCTATCTATCTATCTATCTATCTATCTATCTATCTATCTATCTATCTATCTATCTATCTATTGTATATCTCTATCTCTCTATTTATCTATCTCTTTATCCCTTTCTCTCTCTCTTTCTATCTATCTATCTATCTCTATATATCCATTTCTCTATCGCCCTCTATCTATATCTGTTTCTCTCTCTATATATATCTATATATTGGTTGCTATCTTTCTCTCTATCTACCTATCTTTCTATATTTCTCTACTATATCTATCTCTATATCTCTATATCTATAGCTTTATCTCTCTCTATCTTTCTGTATTTTATGCACACACACTCACTGATTTTGGAGTCGCAGCTGTGTCAGGTCTTTGAAATCCCTCTCAGCATCTGTCAACGGCCGGATCTACATCGAGAGAGAGAGGAGAGGAAGCTGCAGGTGTGTGCGTGTGTATTGCCCGTATGCAGGAAGGAGAGAGAGAATAAGAAGTGACGCTCATTTACCACATGATGCAAGGAAGAAACATGCTGTCTTGTGTGGAAGCCTGTGTCACTGGTGACAGTCAGTGACAGGGCCAGGAAGAGAGGCGCAGGAAGCACGGGAAATGAATATTCCCCATATTTAAAATGACAGAGATGCAAAGGAAGTATAGGCATACAGTATGGTGACAGGGAGAATAACAGCTGAGCACGTTTGTAAGAGTTAAATGATGTAGTGGGGAGAATAAAATATACAGCCTGAGGTTGTCTTGTATGATTTGAGAAACAGGTGTGACACACGCCGACTGCAAAAGATGGATTCCTCATGCGGAAATTGGTCTAATACCAGCAGGTTTAATTTGCTGTGAGCCCCGGCTGCCATTAAAAGCATTGTGGGTTATGATTGAAAAAAGAGAGAGAGACTGTAGATAATCAAATTCAGAAACTCTGGAGTTCCCGTTGCTGTCAACATAAATCTTGTCTGCTGAAAGAAAGTTTACTTGTAGCATTGTCATGCCTTCCTAATATCTCTAACAACTTCTGACTTGGCATTTGCAATTCATAAAACAGGTTGTAATCCCTAATTAGCAGGCTTTAATTTCCCTAACGGCAATGAACTTTTGGTCAAATTAGAGGTCCCATTAAGTTTTGATTCTAACCTCCAGCGCCTTCCTTATAGGGCTAAATTAGTGCCAGAGAAACCGTATCTCTAGCTAATATGCACTGCCAGGAAGATAACAGCAGTTTCAAAAATGCCAGAGACATTAGCATTCCTGCATCGTGCTGTGTGTGTGAGGACTCAGTTTTTAAATCTATAAAGAAAAAAATTGCTGTTCGTCAGCAAAAACTCTGCTCCCCCCCCCCCCTCCGCCTCCTCTTCATTAGACAGTTCATCAGCAATCTCTCATCATATGTATTATTTATGAGCAGAGCCCAGTTCATTCTAAACACACAGCACAGGTTTCTTTAGTTATTTAGGTTTCAGTTATATTTTCAAATTGCTTGTCAGGCCTATTGTGTGTGTATATATAGAGAGTAGGAGAGGGAAGTCTCAGCCTCAGAAAATGATGCTTTTCTGCCTAATGAGGACTCGTTCCCTCCCAGCGTTGCCACCGTCACCTGAGTGGAGAGCCAAGGTTTACTGCTCTGCCAGCCTCTGCTCAGTGCCTTGTATGCAAATACCCATTTTTCATCAACCTTCATTCTGAGGCATTCGATATTAGGTCTGGCCTTCTGCAAGGTAATTCACCCAGGGCTCCTTTGACCTCCAGTGTTACCTGGTGGAATGACACCTTTAATCACTAACCTCCACTGGATGCTCACGGCCTTCGAAGTGACGGACGAGGTCAGTGAAAGTAAACTGGCTGCGAGTTTGTATTTAGAGAAGGATTCCCCACTGATCTGACGGTGGTGTAATAACACTAACTGAGTCGAGGTAGCACCACTGAACGCTATGTAATGATACAAATATTGGGTGCTAGTGTTGTGGTTACTGAAAAGGTAATTTTGCATTATAATTACATAAGCCCTGAGCTAGAGCTGTTGTTGATTGACTCACCACGTAGCTGCAGGGGTCATAGAAACAGTCTCAGGTCAGGTAACATTTCACTGAAAATACATTTGCAGTATTATGTGACGTTAGTATTTGTAACTAGATAACAACTGGCCAGAATGGGAGCAGCTGTAATGAGGCAATTAAAAGTGAACAGACCTTAAAGCGAATAATGTAACAAAAAATTTCTGTATTGTCAACATAAGTTTAATATTGTCTTAACTCATACATTGTAAAACTATTTTTAACAAATATAAGACATGTACATATTGTGGGGATATTCTTTTTTTGTCTTTATCATTAAAACATGTTATTCCTGAAGCAATGGTTAAAACAAAAGGAACATTTTCCCCTCAATTAATGTGACTGCCGTGTGACCTTCACAACTAACCCTCGCCCTTAAATCCATAAAACGCTAACTATAATTTGGTAGAACCGGTGAAGCTTCTTAGTGCACAGTAAATACATGACCTGCTTATTTAACTCTTTATGTAAAATTAAAAAAATAAGCTTCACTCAGAAATAGAATAGAGTAGAATGGACATGCCCATTCAAATCAACATAGCAGGATGGTCAGAGCAGCGGCCATTTTTATTTGTGCAAAAAACTGTGACCTTTGTCGCGGGCTCATTCTATATCTATGTTCAATGCACAGTGTTGAGTGCCATTTTCTTCAAATGACCACAGCAAACAGATAAATGTACGTTCTACCCTCATTCTACTACTCGATGTAGCGCGAACAATGTTATTTTGAAAACTCAATTTAAATCTGGATTTTTGTGGGATAATCATTTCTTAAATATTGTCAGGCCTTTAAAAAACACAGCAATGATTGTTTTATGTTAATAAAACAGACGGATAAGAAAAAAAAATTGTGTGTGTGTGTGTGTGTGTGTGTGTGTGTGTGTGTGTGTGTGTGTGTGTGTGTGTGTGTGTGTGTGTGTGTGTGTGTGTGTGTGTGTGTGTGTGTGTGTGTGTGAGTGTCTAAATAACTATTTGCCCGAAAATTGGTGGAATATTTGACCATTCCCCATCTCATGGTTTAAGTGCAGTACCAGTGCTCAGTGCTGATGCAGGAGGTCGTGTGCTTCCTCTGTGGACGTGGTGCATCATGGCTGTGTAGCGTGTTTTTCTTTCATGCAGAAGACCAGAGTTTGAGTGACGTTACAGAACCTCAATAAACATTCACCTTTTTATTTATTGTGTTTTTAAAAAAAATATATATATAACCCTCATCAAATCTTAGTTTATTTCCATAACCATAATTTCCCCTGACCTTAACTCCTTAACTATCATGTACTTGGAAATATTGCTCGTGAGCCCTTGAAATACAGACTCTCCACCCTCTTTCAACATTTACCGTCAAGCTGCCCTTGAGCAAGGCAATAAACTTTTAATTCCTCAAGTAAGGCAGTTTGATGGCCAGTGGTGCAGTGCTAGTTTTACTCTGTGTGTAACCCTCCCCGTTGTGACGGTAGAAATAAGTGTGGTTTGTGTAAACGACAAATAGTGTTTCACCCATCAGCCTACATGATAGTTCTGAACCTGCAGGGAGGAATTTCACTGAACAGGGCTGCAGCTATGTATTGTTTTAGTAATTGAGTATCACATAAGAAACACTTTTGTTAACATTGTTAATGTTACCATGTGTATGGACCCCGGATAAGCGGATGAAGATGAGAAGATGAGATGGTCCGCTGACTGGATGCGTAGATTGGATACTTTCTGTTGAGATGCTGAGGGATTGACGACTTGTTGTAAACTAGTTAAATTTTACAATAGACCCACCGTACAGAGTTTTCACTTTGTTTCGACTTAAAATGATTCCAAACTTTGGACACTTTCTATCTAAATCTAAATCTATAACCTTAATTAAACAAAGCTCCAATGCAAAGAAGTTGCATTGATGCTTTTTAGCAATCCAGTTGCTCAAGTTTCTCCAGACATCAGTTCAGCCCCGGACCTGAATACCCCCACTGACTCTCTGAGGTGATCATCTCACATATGGTCAGCCACTTTAGCATGCAGTTATAACCATGGGGCAGTACTAAGATGTAGTGTCTCTGTGCAGTAAGACTCCTCACCTCACACTTTTCCACTACTATTCCTCACAAGGAATAAGGAATAATTTGGACTTTTTGATGCAGGTTTGTATGAGGTACTTGTCAGAACGCCCCCAGTTTGGAGGAGCAGACGGGAGTTCCTGCATGGAAGCTAAGCGATGTAGTGCTGTTGAGAGGACAAAAAGGTCCACCTAAAAAGTGTATGCTTTATTAAGAATATTTTCACCACTTAACCTTGCCTTCAAACGGCCCTTTATGATGAGGAACTGAGGTTAATGTATACATCATCTAGAGTCTTAACATCATCTGTCCACGCCAGCAGAATCACAATACGGTTAGACTCAAGAGATTCTTAATCGCAAAATAATTCTAAAATTGTATTGACTATTGAGAAATTATGCAAATGTAGTTGCTCCATCATTTCTTGTCGAGATACATGTAGAGTAATCATAACAAACTGATTAAAGTTTTGATTGGGGAAGTTTTTTTTATGCCGTTGAGCTATCAGTGATGTGCTTTTATAAAACAGCCAATCAACAGAAAGATTCATTGTACGCCTTGAATAACATATAATGTGTAACTAATCAAGGAAGAAGAGGCTACAGACACACACACACACACACACACACACACACACACACACACACACACACACACACACACACACACAAAGAAGCTCAGACAGAAAAGCCAGTAACTCTGATTCCTCTCTGCAAAGCCCTGCAGGTGTGGTCCAATCCTCCTGCGCTGGCTATTAGCACAGCCTATCATTGGTATTCATTTCCCGCTCCTAATTCCCCCACAGTATTTTTTTCCCTCTCACTTGACAGAGGACCGCGGGTTAAACGCCGGGGGGAGCGCTCCATCACGACTAGATCTGATCCAATTAAATACAGATTTAATCAGCCCCGCAGTCGGCGAGTGAATACACAATGTGATCAGACCCGTGGTAACTGGAGGCCCTGCACCGAGGGCGCTGGTTTCCATCCACGGTGAGGAGACTTACCTTGATCCTATCTGACCTATCAATTGAGCACATGCACATATCTGCAGACAGTGTTGTTGAAGCCGTTCCTTACGTCTCTGCAGTGTCCAAAAAAACCCTTTGCTCTCATGACCCGCTGATTTAGTGTTGTGAGACACGAGGTGACAGAGTCTCCTGTGGAGGGTCTGCGAGATTTACTGTTGATGCAAACACACAATTAATTAATGATTTAGGGAGTGGATTATATCTGTGGCAGGCAGGGAACAACCGGGAGGAGGTTAATCTTTCTTGTTACTGGCAGAGAAGTAGAACCTGTCGACTGGTGACCGCAGAGGAAGCGAGGAGAAAACACCTCCCTCCCATGCCAGAGGAGGAAGACTTTCCTTCCTCCGTCCACAATGGCTGCAGCTGCTGATTGTTGAAGCCGTTTACGCTGCAGAGGAAGCAGTCCTGTGATATGAGGTACAGCTCCCCAGTGCCCCATCAAAGTCCACTGTAACTGCTGTGTCACCTTCAGAGTTCCAAGGGAGGATTGTACATGGGGAACTGCTGCAGCGCCTACTAATGAGAAGTCATTGGGAAATGGGTTTGCTTTTTTAACATAGCCCAATGTCCAGTGTCATTTCAGTTACGACCCGAGACTTAATTACAAGTCCTGCTGTTGATGTGTGTGTGTGTTTGGTGGTGTGTGTGCCGGTCTGTGACTAGATATTGTTGTGAAAAATAGCAATTCTGGCTGTCACTCAAATGTGTTGCTGTAAATAAGTAATGCCCGCCTTTAGTTACATCCCACACAATGCAAACATAACACACCATGGGCATTAAGTGCACTGTTTAGTGCCTGAACCAAATCCAATCTGGCAAGCTGATCGCTGTGACTGACACATTTAACAAGCTGGGGGCTTGCTCTTCATCCTGCATGCCAGTCATGTACAGTATGTTAATGCAAACAAGGTCCCTCATTCTCCATCTCTTAAATGTTTACAGTGATGAATTATGTGCTATCAGATCGTGGCCTCATATCCTGAGCGTCATTGGCATTCAAAGCATTCCTGCAACCTTTTATTGTAAAACCACAGAGGACCGATGCCTTCAGTTCTTTGTATTATTCAGAAAAGGCCTATCTCAGTTTATTGTATGGAAAAATTAATGCAAAAATTACTTAAGGAGATCTCATAGTGGTTCCAAATGAAAGGTCTAAAGAAGTATAATTAGTTAATTACACTGTGAAATGATTCCAATCTTTACTGTAAGCATTTCACCCACATCCTGCCCCTGGGATGGACAACCTCTCTCCTCTGCCACCTCAGATCAGTAGACCATAATTGCCTCTTGTGTCTGGAGGAAGACCCACCTCGCTTGTCATTTCCAGGTGTAAATGAGATGGGGAGAGAAAGGTTACTCTGAGCCCCACAAGACCGTGCAGTCCTTCAGGGTGGTCTGGGCTCACCCCTGCTGTAGTCTGATATCTCAAACAGAGCTGTGTTTGAAGTGCTTGGTTGGGTGCCTCCGCTTTCTGCACTCGGGCGAGAGCCGTGGTGCTTGTTCAACTCTGGCAGTCCCTCTGTAAGTTCCTTCTTTTGTATTTGCATACCGCACAAACAGGAAATTGTGTTCATTTGTATGCAAATGTGTTTGTCCCCAAGGCTGGGATTTTGAATTAAAAGTTTTACCGTCCCATTAATTCCAAATTACACACAGGCACTGACATGGGCTCCTCCGCCCGGCAGGGGGGTATCCGACTTGCCATCCAAAAGCATCTCTGTCAGTTTAGGCTGTTTGGTTTGCCATCTGCGAAACAGAGTCAGAATTTGGATTGAATCTGGTCCACTGATTTGCAGATTGATCGTCTGCACCACGTTGCAATCTCTTCTTAATTATCTCACGGAAATATGCAGAGATTTCAGTGTGATTGATATTCGAGGATACTATGAGAGACAGACGTGAGGAGGCCTTGGAGTGGTTGACTGACAGGTTGTGAGGAACATAGTGAATGAGGGGGAGTGGTGAAGGCCGTCCACTGTGCCGATATAGCACACCTCATCAGCCCTGCTCATTAAAATACATGTACAACCTTATGAAAAATGCATGACCCCGGCAATGACGTGTGGCATGTATGGCCTGATGCTGACAGTCAAGGTAATATGAAAAATTAGCACCTACACAAGAAATGAAATGGGAACTTTGCATAAAAAGGCCTTGTCATAATGTTGCAGCTGAAGCACTAACATTGTTTTAATTTAGCTGTTTAAAGTATTGATTATAGTGATTGAATACCTGGCTGTATCTTTGAGTAATAGATAGATGGATCTATGTTCTGATCTAAATTACTGTTTTCACCGGTGTCAAGATTGAGAGAGAGAAAAAGCCACCGCTGTATATCCAGCATTTTATCAGGTTGTTTTTGTTCCAGCCTGGACCCATGGAAATACCATAGTGAAAAAGTGATAAAGGCATTTTATTGGAAGGTTTACTGGACTGTAGTATAAAGTAATAGGCCTGCTGTCACTGTGGTGGTACTGTGCTTTTCTTCTTGTGTTCTTTAGTTTTACTGCAACAGTTATTCATTATTTATCAAAATTAGTTTGCATACAGTTCAAGAACTGAACGTTTTAAAATTCTACTTGTTCATCTGTTGAAATTATTACTATCTTTTTAAAAAGACAAATAGAAAAATAGGAATTCAACTTGGTTGTCACAAAGATGTTTCAGCTGTTGGCATCAGAATCAGGTTTATTGCCAAGTAGGTTTTATCCTCGATTATATCGAACATGGACGTAGTCGGCGTGACGTCACTTTTGAAGCTAAATGTCTTGGCAGAGCCTGACTCACCTGCTCCCATCTAATCCCAGCTAAAGATGAGCATAATATAATTTAGTGAGTTTTTTTTTATATATATATATATATCACCCCCGCAGAGTTGTCATGAACGGGGGAATTAGCTGGACCAAAATAATTTTATTTGCATTTCAGGGGATCTATTGGGAGTGACTTGATTTGAGAGCCAGCCTCAAGTGGCCATTGGAGGAACTTCTTTTTCTGCGTTGTCTTCATTTTTCATCCCCAGAGGTTGCTGCTTGATTTTCATATACAAGGAACTTGCCTTGGATGAACGTCAGCATCTTTAAAAGTGTAAAAAAAAAAAGATGTGCAAAGAGAGAAACACACACACACACAAATTCACAAATTAATAATGCATGGAGCACATCTTGTACACATGCAGAGTTTTGGCAGACATCTGATGTCTCTGTGTGATGAGCCAAAGGGGACACATCATTTCAGTCTCTCCAGTCAGAGAGCGATGGTGGCGGAGTGCCTGGATGCCAGGTTTGTCAATAAAAGGGAAAATTTGGCTATGTGTCTTTTCAAATAATTGGCTATAAAGCGCCGTATGTTCTTTGGAGGCGGTACAGTAACTAACATGGAAGGGGGCAATGCCTGACCAAGAAGAAGACTTACAATCAGTCTTGTCAGTCTACTGTTTTTTAGAAACACTTGGAAGTAAACATATTATGGCAGAGACTACTGGGCTAAGAAACTCTTAATTACTCTAATTACTAGATGGGGAAATATTGATTGATTTTGTTTATCACTTTTGTCTCGTTGAAGGTTATAGATTGTAAATAATATGAAAATGTTTTATTTTGTTAGAATGAAGAAACGACTCGTGTATTGACTAAAACACAGTGGACACTCAATCAGCCTCTCTGAATTGATGTCGAGTGCTGGTAATAGAAAATTTTGTTATTTTGGCAATACTTTATCGAAATAATGAACCAATATTCTGAACGTGTAGTCAAAGAAATTGATTTGCACATTTCATGCCGTTGTTTATTATTTGTTACTGGAAAAATCAATGTGAAATTTATCAAGAACAGATGGAATCAGGGTTGTTTTGCACCTGAACAAAACCATTTTTCAACGATCGGAGAAAACGCCAGGCAGTTTTCTGTTTTCATTAGCAGAACTGGCAACCGCACTCCTGCTCAGCTCGCCTCACATCACTCTGATTGCAAAAAGGATGAAAAGTCCCTCGTCGCCTTTTGCCATTTCACACACCCTCCTGAAAGCTGTATGTGTAAAATGTGTCACATGTAGAATTTAAATAAAAACCGCATTAAGTTGCTGCTTTTTTCTGTAAAACCCTTTTTATTATTTTTATGTGACTGAATATGCAGAGCAAATATTGAATAGAAATATGATTACTAAGTCATGTTTCATGCTGCACCGTCCTCTCTGACTATTTCAGGGCGCCTGCTGCCGTTGCATCATGTGTGACAGAACAAACTGCTTTGTAATGAGAGCTGCAGATACGTTTCTGCACCGGTGCCACTGAGACAAATTAGTGTTTATTGTACTTAGTGGACAAGTTGGATCTGAAAATGTTTCAGGATCAACTAACCTGCTATGTACCAAACACGGGAGGTACTTATTGTTAGAATTATTTCAGGTCTAATGCATCTCACCCTCATATATACAGGTATATTTAGTATAGTTGTGACATCCTAACTGATAGAAGTCCTGGCAGCTCAATTAATATCATATCATTCTGCTATATAATAAATATAATAATATAATAAATATAATACGTTTCACAATATGTCACCTTTCAGTTATAATGCAAAACAATGTTGTTGTAGGTTTTTTTTTTTTAATTAAATTCAGAATAAAAGGCCGAAAAGGAAGAATATGTATCCCTGGTTTTGGCATTGACACATTTAAATAAATGCACGCATGAAATAATTAGCAGCTTTAATCAATCAATCACAAGACAAAACAAGTGACAACCGATTCATTTTCGTCAGAAGAAAATCCTCAAAACTCAGTGCAGAACAGCAAATCCATGTGGTGGCTATTGTATCCGTTGACTGCTTGTGTGCCTTCCTGCTGTTTAAATTATCTCACTATTGTTTTGTCCTCGGGTGAACTGTCACAGAGCACAATATAGTGAGAAGTGTACATTTCGGTGTACAAGACGGAGAAGGTCGTCAGAAGTTATTACGAGTCATTCTCTCATGAAGCTGCAGTCTGTGGGAGGTTGAAGGAAAATGGTCGGTAAAAGTGGACGCAAGGTTAAAGGAGGTAGCAGAAAAATATGACACAAAATGTACCAGTGCCATTATCACAGGCCCTTACTTGGACACCGTATCCACGTGTTATTAGCACTGGATTGGGGGGATTGAATTAGACTAATTTGTCTTTTAAAAGCCCCTAGAATCTAGCTGCCAAAGCCTTCCTGCCTTTTTGCCCGACAGCCAGCGAAGGTCAGCGGGGGCGCGTGAGTGGGCAACGACTGCCAGTCACAGCCACTCAGAGACACCCAGGAGGGGGGAGAGGGGAGAGCCGGCCACAGCTTGGCAGCTCCACTGGAGTCTGATAAGCTTTAATGGCACCGCCACAATGATTCACACCATGCGAGACACACACACACACACACACACACACACACACACACACATACAGACAAACGCAGGCACACCTCTCGTACACTTGTGAGGAATGATTTCTGGACCCTGGATAAATTTGCAGTAGCAGGGAGTCTCTATTTACCAGTAATTGCATTTCTCTACCCTCTTTCAGCCCTGCCTTCAAAAATGTTCTGTGCCTCAGGAAGTTGAAGGTGGCTGGGGAAAAAGCAACAGAACATGTTGTCGGCCTCACACGGCGCTCTGCCACTAGTTGACAGCTTATAGGCCAATCTGTACCATACATGAATACAAGCTGTGTACGGTACATAACCTGTCAGATGGACATGTTGCGTCATCTGCATTTCCTGAAAGCCTGTTCAACCGAAACAGGAAACATTTAACCGCAGTGCATGTGTGTCTACTCAGTCTACAATGACTTAATTGGTCCATTTACTCTCCATCAGCAGAACTACATTCCGGCAAACGAAGATGTTCAAACTCAACATCTGTATTAAGTGCAGCTGTCAGTTGGTGTAAATTATGATTAACGCTCTGGGTATTTGGTTAATGTTTCATGGTAGAAGGGGTTCAGGCTTGTCTGTTGGCATCGAGGCAAACCGTTCTGGGAATAGAATAAAACAGGCAAGTATCCCAGGGAATTATGCTTGTATTGGACGCTTCTGTTGTACAATGTATATCCAATGCCAACGTTCAGCGCCAGTGCAGGAAGGACGGATAAGAGATGGACATATTGGTAAATGGTGCATTTAACTTTCATACATCCTGTCATAGACCAACAAATGATGTTCACAATATTTTCCTAAAAGATATTCCAGTGATTTATAGTTGTGGGACATGTGAGAGAATTATTTTTAAAAAGTCAAAATAAAAGCTGCAGAGGCAAAAATAATGGATCCTACATTTTGGGCTTCCATTAGACCCTCACTACATGATAAACACCCTTGTTTGAGTTTACACTGTCTAATGAAAGTGAGTTGGACACACCCTAAATGCCCTTGCGCCCTGCGGTATAGGCCATGCAATATAGATTGTCGAACTAGAACTTTAAATTTAAGAAGAAAGTGTCATATA
Organism: Echiichthys vipera; assembly: GCF_963691815.1. Classification (NCBI taxonomy): domain Eukaryota; kingdom Metazoa; phylum Chordata; class Actinopteri; order Perciformes; family Trachinidae; genus Echiichthys; species Echiichthys vipera. Next base: position 20,330,269 of record NC_139838.1, read on the forward strand.
TAGGGCATCCACCGCAAGTTGTCATACAGCTAGTCTATATTCTTACACTTCCTGAGAAGTGCTGGCAAATTGCTTCATGACCACATAGCAACTATAACTGTTGTACGGATATACCTAATATAGCAAATAAATATAACTCTTATGCTGCATTCACATGGATTCAGGCAGACGGACAACATCCTTGGAATTAAATATATTCAGTACCATTATTTCCTCGGGAGGATCAAGTTAAGATCCTGTAATTATGAGTATTGTTGCACCAAATAGCTAGCTAGATCACCCTCTGTGTGACAGAGTAATGTTACATACATTCAATTCTGTTACAGAGGACAGCAAAAGGTAACGCCATTACAGTTGCAGGTATTTTCTGCCAGCCTCGTCCAATCTTACCGTCCTGCTCTCATCCTCTAAAATGACTGAATCCATATGGACAGGATCCTATATTTCCCTGCAATACAACTTGCCAGTTTGTTATTTAATTAGACCGGCCTGGTAAACATCCACATTTTACTCCCCTAGTTTGTCATACAGGTTTTCTGTTTAAAATTTGTAGTATCCAAGCCCAATCAAAGGTAAACTTGATGACATCACTATGACAACATCATGGTTACTTTCTCACACTTGCCGATTGTCCCCCGGTGCTGCAAAAATAGATTCTTAAAATGTTTTCATAAACTAATAAAACATTATACCAACCATGACGAATAAACTAAGCTTCCCGTGTAAAAAAAGTGTTCCTTTAACCACACCGCAGTTGCGATGCACACACCTCATTAGGTGGAAGAAGGGGTGGGCCATTAATCATGAGGGTTGGCGGCTTGATCCCCAGCTCCTCCTATCTATATGTTGGAGTGTCCTTGAGCAGGACACTAAGCCCCAACATTGCTTCCAATGTGTGTAAGGAAAAAAAGGTTATTTTGAGAAAAGCATCTGAATGGACTGTAAAAAAAAATCAATAATTTAATCATTTGACAGTAAATACAATCTGGCACTTCTTCCTATTAATATTCTGTTTGGCAGGGAGGTTAAATAAAACAACAATAGGGAGAGAAAAGCACCAGCTGCAACACACATCCTTATTGAGTGTCTCTTGACTGATCAAAGGGATTGTGTATAGAAACTGTAGGGTGTGTGAATCGTTGGGATACGAAGATACACACTTGTGCTGAAGAGAAGTAAGGGTTGGACACAAGGGTGATGGAGTGGAGTACCACCACAAAGTAGTGCCTCCACTTAATCTACACAGAGCTAAGTTGGAGACACACAGGGAAACACCACATGGACGGGGAAAAAAATCAATAGTGTGAAACTGTTGCTTGAATAAAATACCCAACTCTGCCCAGCTCACTGTAGTTTTTGAAGCTCTTTAAGTCTAAAAAGAGGACGAAAATCTGCTACTTGTTAGTAGGAAGTCACTACAATGCAATAATGTACTTAGCAGCTTTGTCTGTAGAGAGTGATTGCTGGGCAGACTGCTAGCAAGTGGAACAGATTGCAGTATTGCATATGACTCAAAACGTCCATCTGCCCCCATTATGTGTGCAGTGGCTTTTTTCCTCTCATTTTTTTGCTGCTTTCAGCATTATGCTGTAAGTGTGCACCTACATCGCTCTCTGCCTCTAGGAGTTCTGCTTTTTAACATCCTTGTTGGTTGGTTGGTTGGTTGGTTGGGGGGGGGGGGGGGGGGGGGTTACTTAAACACACACACACACAGACCACCTCAGTACAACAGGTAATTATTTTCAAAGAATTGGGCGAGTGTGTGGGGGGCAAATTGCATTGTGGGATGGCTTTGTGAGATTGAAAGATGTCAATTGAAGAGGCTGCTGTTTTTATGCAGGCCTCATCCATTGTTCTCCTTGGTGAATTGCAGGGGGCAGTGTCATTGTATATACATGTACCTCTTAGAACGTGGGCGTATTTGTTTGTCTCTGTCAGAGAGGATGATTTGCCCCTCGCTGGAGAACACTGTGCACAAACAGCCGGTAAATGGGAACATGAGTTTAGCAATAATTTTGAGTCCCTCTTGAGAGCGACACTGAGGTGTGCAGCAAGCCTGTTGCCACCTGTCATAACCCTCAAAACAGCAGGTAGGGCAGAAGAGACCCACCTGTCAAAACTCTTTCTCGCTAATTGTTCGACGCACATTCACAGGATTACTGATTTAATTCTGCTTCATAATCACTGCTCATTGTTCCCACTTATTGTTTCCTTGCTCAATTTGTTTGTTTATGTTCACTCTTTGGCAACACAAATGTTCTTTTGTCATGCCAACCAAGCGGTTTGTGGCAAAGGCAATTTCATTAATTGAATTTAAGGAGAGAATGGAGGAAGAGCAGTAGCAGGAGAAAGGGATGAAGAGACATGTGCAGACGTGTTAAGCAGTTGAACAAAAGAAAATTAGGGGATGCAAAATTAAGACTATTTTAGTCATTCTTTTAGGCATGGACACTGTTTAAACCAACATACCTGACAGCAAATGATGGATTATTCATTTAAAAGGACACAATTACCATATTAAGTAGGTCGGTTTTTTAATTCATGAACCAGGCCGCTATATGTGGTGCCTATTCATCTGGAGATACAAAACTGTAAGAACAAAGCAGCCCTATCACTTTTGGCTGCCCATGCTTTTGCGTTAAGAGATGTGTTTGATAATCGCAGGTCGATACTGTACTTTCTATCGAGATTAAGCTTCAGGATCCGGTAATCCTCGATAGGATCTCGATAGGAACGACCAAGATTCTGTTGCAGTATATTCCTGTTTCAAACGGATGATATATTACCCATGTTTTCAGCTAAAAACATTTGATTACTTGCAGTGGAAAAAAATTTGTTTGCAACTGTAGAATGAATAAAATATGTAAGGCCTCTAACTTTGCGATAAAAAGATACAACTGCTGCTGTAGTGATAAAAGAATATCACTTCTACTAGAGCTATTACCGCTGATAGAAACATGCATGATATGCAGTATGATAAAAAAAACAGTCTTCAATATCTTTTTTGATTATAAAGCAGGTCGAGGTGCCCCATACATACTGTGAAAGTCTCAAAATGTTGAATCCACAGAGAAATTCACACAGCCTGTATTCAGAAACTGTTCTTTTAAACGAGTCATCAGGACTTCTGTACGGCTGTGATGTCACAACTATACTAAATAAAGGTAGAAAGTGACTCTACAATGCAGCTACAGTCATTCCCCGGCTGCAATGACAGTGCAGAGACACAATACTATACACGAGATACAGAAGACCCGGAAACACTAACCAATGGTGGTGGTGGTTTATTCTGACACAGCATGAGTAAAATAATGTGTTTTTTAACATTAAAGCATGTAAATATGTTCTACTCGAAACCCTGAACATATGAACCTGAAAATGAGAATAATAATATGTCCCCTTTAATTTCCAACAATCCAGTATTCACAGTTCATGTCAGTTGTCTGCTGTTTGTCTGGTTTAGTAGAGATCTGTACCTGTTTTGTGAAGTGTGGCGTTTTGTGAAGTGTGGCTACAGACTGGAACGTGTCCAGCTCACTCTCAGTTGTGGAGTTGGGTGGTTCAAAGCCCTTTGCCCAGCGCGTAGTTGTGCCCAGGGGCAGCGAGAGAAAAGACTGATCTAACTGGTTGTAGACTGGGGTTGTCTGAGGTCTCCTAACTTCCTCACAAATCAATACAGGTCTTAAACTGCAGCCAACCGGCTGAAACTGGTCGCACTTTCCTCCCAACTGAGGCTCTGTCCATGTTTCTCATCAGTAATGACTGAGCAGTTTGAATTGAGCCAAACGCCCCTGTGGGCCAAAGAACACTGACTCATGTTGTTCCCACACATTAATAATGCATTATAGCATGTAACACAGTCTAATTAACTCTGCTGCTAAATACAAACTCAGTCCAAAGTGCCATTCTGCCAGTATGCAGTTTGCAGAGATTGAGAAAGGGTAGAGTGATGACTAAGACTTCCATCTTTGTTATGAATGATTACAGGCTTTACACTTTTTTTGTTCGGTTTGCATTTAGTTTCATCATTGTCAACATGAACTGCTACAATTAGACGGATATTAATCAGCTGCTCAGTTCTGAGCCAGACAGAACTTTCCTTATTTCTTGAATCCAACAATATTCATTCTGCGTGCCAAGTTTCCATGTGTGTGTGCACTAATATAGCTGCTGCTCTATACAGGGCTGGAACTTATTTACATTTTTAGCTATATGTGCTATAGGTGTAACTATTTTATGACTGATTTGATAGACCAATCTATTCATAGATTAATCAGAAAAATCAATCAATAGATTAAGTGATGATATTTTGGAATATCTGTTCCAAGACTTCTTCTTCCAAGTGGCAACCTGAGACATGAGAATGGGAGTTGGACTTGAGAGATAACATCTCTGTAAGCTTTTTAAAACAGCTAAATTCTTGTCAGAAGATAGCCAATGTGTTCCAAGATTGCATTCGGCAAATGCGTTTATTCTTTTTTAACCTTTTTTTAACTCGAGATCTACCTACTAGCTTCTCCTGGAGCTTTCAACCAGAGAGAAAGAGAAAAGAAAAGTGAAAGTAAATGACAGCAAAACACATTAACGACTCTCGCACTAAGAATGCAAACACTGTGCTGCAACACGTGTCTTTCGCTTTAAGGCAGTCATTCTTTATAGGATTGTGTAAAATAAAAGAATACCAAGATTAAAAAAGAAAACAAATATCTACACAACAAACGCATAGTGGAATAGTTGGCTCCAGCCCTGGCCTTTTCCCCGGTACACTTGATAACTCAGTTGTGACTGTGTTTTTGTACTTTACAGCTCTTTCAGTGTTGTTTCCTTGTGCTGAATGTGAAATCCACTCTCTTTCACTATCTCCTGCTGCTTTTTAAGTTAAGACTCCACGTTACATCGGCTGCACATTTCAAATATACAAAGACTGATTCTGTGATTTGCATTCTGCCAACCCTAATTTAACCAATGTAACAATCTAATTGATCACTTAAGTGTAATTGGAATAATTTGAAGCTTTATGCTCCAATCCATGTTATCCATGCTTCAATCCCCTCTAACACTGCTTTTTTTCTCTCTCTCTCTCTCTCTTCCCTCTCGCTCTCTGTCTCTATCCCAAGTGGTTCTGGTCCACTGCCCTCCCTCCATCTCCCTTGCTCTTTATTGACTGTTGAGTGTAAGGCGGTGTTAAACCAGCATCGATGTAATAGTGAGCATTACCCCTCTGAACTGCCCTTAATCTGACTGTAATAAACTCACATTTATTTTGGTGGTAGAGGCTTTTTTCACACACTCACACACACACACACACACACACACACACACACACACACACACACACACACACACACACACACACACACACACACACACACACACACACGTTTGTGGATAGATAAAGTGTGTGTGGGAGAGAGTTGCATAAATGGTCATTGTGTTGGGGATAGCATACCCAATGTAAAGCCTGTCAAAAGCCATTGTGCGGTGCAGTGCACTAGAGCCTTGCTTGAGACTCGCCTTTAATTGGAATGTAATTGGAGAAGCACCATTGATCATGAATCACATTCAGCTCTGTCTTCCTCCTCCCTGAACTGCTCCATTTCCCACTGACTCCTTCCCTCTTTCTCTCTCTCTCTTTCTTACCCTCCTCCTGTATACCTCCTCCTCTTTTCTCCTCCCGTGAGGAGAACGTCAGTCATGTGCAGTGGAGCGACGCAGAGGAACAAGGCCCCCTACTGGGTCCAGAGCGTGTGGGTCAATGTGTGTCTGGTGCGCAAACCACAAGAACCAGGGAGAAAAAGGAAGAGAGAGGATAGAGGAGGGAAGAGAGGAGATTAAGAAGAAAAAAGAGGGGGAGAGAAGAGATGGAGCGCACGAGTGGAATCATTTGTAATAGCCTGTGCGCTCTATTGCGCCATTTCATCCAGCATTTAGTTAAGCGAGATTTGTTTTGTTTTGCCTTTGTTGTGTTGAATGCTCGGAGAAGTCAATTTGTTGGCTCATTTGTCAAACGCTGGACTGCGTCAGTGGCATCTAAGCGGTGTCATGGAGCGGAGAAAAGCTCTCTCACTCAGCTGGAGTGTAGATGGGAATCGGGCCTGTGAAGATTGCCTATGTACCATTTTAAATGTGGACTGGAAAACAATGAAAACTAAGGGCACTGGCAGAGCACCTCTGTCCCAAATTGATTCTTAAGTGGAATGAGGCAGCATGAGCCACGAGGTGGGAGGGAGGTGAAGAGAGAGGAAGATTGCAAGATTCTGTAGTTTGGGAGCAGAGCTGAACCATTAATAGCTTTTTAAAGTGCAATTTTAGGGAGTTTTTTTAAATTTAAATTATAACCTCACATAAATAACCGTGCCTTAACCAGCTGTGGGAGGTGAAAGTTTTACTTGGCAACCATTTATTTCCCAAACTATAACGACAACTGCTGATTTACTCAGCTGCAGCTAGTTGACGTTATTTCTTCAGGATGACCAAATAACTAACGCATCCTTGGCTTTTGTCTGGTTATTCATACATGCTGGTGTTCAACTGTCCAAATATTCTTTCACCAAGGAAGAAAGCCCGCTCTGTATGATTTTGATGCCGGAAAAAAAAAAGAATAGTTGGCTGCAGCTTCCTCTCACAATCTCGCCCATCACCCCGTGTCAGTTTCAGACAGGAAGCCAGCAGTGAGCTCGTTAGTCATCGAGTGTAAATGACGGCCAGCTGGTGGACAGAGTTGTGGAATCTCCCATTTAAACAGTTTTTTCCCCAGTAAATTTATTTATAGGCCTTTTTAAAAAAAAAAAAACTGAAGACATTTTGACAGGTCACATTAGAAAAAGCAGGGGTGTAAATAATAAAATGAATGATGGCTGAATTCATTTTAGCTACTTCATTTTCAAGGTCCTGGTATTGTGCATGCTGGCTCACTGTCATGGCTTATCGGCACAGCTGAATAAAACAAACCCCATTGTCAATGGTAAGTCCCTGCTTTTCCTGCTATGCAATATAAGTTAGACTTTGAGATACAATCAACTTAAAACAATACGCAACACAGACAAGTGAAATACAAAAGAGAGGCTCCAGTACAGTCAGTGTTTTAAAAGAGAGGAACAGTTGTTTGCGCTGTAAATTCAAACAGAACTACGTGGTTAGGTTTAGGCAACACAACAGCTTGGTAAGTGTTAGGAAAATATCGTGTGTGGCGGCTAAATTAGTGTGTTTGTAACTAAAGAGTACCGCGGGGCATGGAAGGGAGTGAGTGAGTCAAAGTCCGGTGGTGTTTGACCCATCCACCACCCAATCCTGCCTCCTAAAGTGGTGCTTGGTGTTCCTAATCCGGGAGCACTTGCTCTGAGCGTCTAATTTCACTGAAAACCAGTTTAAAGTTAAAAGCCCCGAGCAAAGGGCCTTGACAAAACACTGGTATATGGCCCGGTGGAAATGAAAACAGGCTGGATATATAGGTACACGCAAATATTGCAAATACCCTGTGAGATAAAATATATAAATAAATAGGCATTATACCACGATGGGAAATCATAAAGTCCATAAAACTGCCTCCTTGCCTATGAACTACAAGTAAAGATTAGCTTGTTTTCTTGTTGAGTGGTGCTAAGACGCTGGAAGGAAAGAAAGCTTCAGACGGGTTGTTTTGGATCTGCTTTGTCATCTCCACTGTGTTCAGAGATAATAAAACAGTTGTCTTGACACTGAAAACCTGTGTATGCCAACTTTTCTCCCTCAGAAAAGGGAATCAATAAAGAATTGGACTGATGAGCAGAATCGATAATGGCAGTAGTATCAATAAAATCTTAGCGAATCCCATTCCTCCTCACCGTTAGGGCTTAGTGAGACTTAAATACAACATTGTTGATGTTATTAGTAACAACTGTGCATTTCCTACTATGATGAGTCCAAACCTGTAAAAAAAAAATGCTGTAAAAAAGTGTGTTTGAAGAGGAAATACGTCAGTTCAAGGTCAAAAGGAAATACAGTATGTCTTGTATGCATACCACAGATTTTACATCTTTGCCGTGCAAGTGAGATCATTTTGTTCATCTCTGGAATTTAAGAGGTACTTGTAAATTCAAGGCACAATACTGAATTTAATTATTCGAAGAGATGTTGACTTTAACAAGGTTTGAGCTTGATCCAAAAGGTTATTGGAATCTGCATCATCATAGCAATGATATAGTGCCAGATGATTTGTTTTATGAGAGGTTTTTCATAATCAAAGCAGTTATTGTTAGTGGAAGCGCATCATCCGGTTGTTTTAAGATGACCTCCGGGATCCAGGACTGTGAAGCAGGTCATGGTCTCAGTGTCTGGAGCGAACATTAACTCAAGTAGTGCCGGTGCAGAGCTGTCCGTAGTACCATTATGGGTTGTCAGTCAGATCCAGTATTTAAACATATTAAACTTAGGATATGCAAGTTAACATAATTACCATTACTAGTCAACTTTGTGTCTACTGTGTAGGCGTGAATGTCATGATTGATATTTGAATGTATACCGCTAATGCAATATCTTAATAGTAATTTTTATTTATAGAAAACTTGTCAAGTCAGTAATCGATACATTATTGTACCGGATTCTACTCATGTAGAGGTTCAGTATGTTTCGTGATCTTTTTTTAAAAATATTCGATATAAATATACTGTAGGCTCGGTGTGTTACGTAATCTTATTATTAATTGAAGTATTGCTCCTGCTTGCGTTGCAGTTTGAGATTTTTCTTCAGCTCCACCGAGGAGTCAAAGCTGAAAAGGGAACGAGGAGCAGGGGAACTAGAGCGGGGTCAGGGATCCTTCTTTGGTATTTATGAGACATAAAGAGTGACATGAAAATGTGATCATATGGAGGAGACGGAGTGAGAGATGAATGTTTGATAGAGCAACGATTACTGATATGAGGATTTAAAAGAGAACAAGAGCAAAAAACAAACCGACACCGCGCAATCAAACGGACAAACAAAAAAAAAAGCGTTGACGAATAAGGAGCTGCAAATGAAAACGAATGGGGAATGAAGCGAGGGTCGTGAGATGTGAGGAGACTAGGAGACAGGCCGGAGGGAGGTTGAGAGTCAGGGCGATGATGGAGGGAAGGATGGAGAGAGAGAGAGAGAGGGAGAGAGAGAGAGAGGGGAAAAGTGAGCAAGCAAACGGGAGAGGTTGTTGTTTTAAGATCAGTACGGATGAGTGCGTTTTGCCTCTCTAGGGAGGGGGGACCATCGGCTCTCTATGTCTGTCACTCCACTCGTTTATGCCTCGCTCTGAGGGAGAGGTAAAGGGCGCTTAGTAGTGTGTGTGTGTGTGTGTGTGTGTGTGTGTGTGTGTGTGTGTGTGTGTGTGTGTGTGTGTGTGTGTGTGTGTGTCCGTGTGTGTCCGTGTGTGTCCGTGTGTGTGCGTGAGCGTTAGCGTGTGCGTCTTTGAGGTGCCTCATGTGAGAATGGGGGCAATTTGGAAAAAAGCATGTAGTGCTCTTTTCATCACGGAATGAGTCACCCCTCCTTTCATTAGCTTGTTTTTCTCCCCTCCACCACCCTTTTTTCTCTTCACTGTCTCTTCTCTCCTGCCTTGTTCTTCCCTATAAATACAGGTTGTGCTTTTCTGCTTATGTAGTTCTTTGTTGTCGTCTTGTACTCTTGAGAACGTACAGTACACTTTTATATTCTGTTTGGTTTTGAGGTTCAGATGACATGAGGTCTTGCATTATATTTATAATACATTAATCAGTCAATGTTGATTTCAATTTATCTCTAAATGAGCTCAGAAAATAGTGAAAAATGCCCCAGAGTTCAAAGTTAAGTCTCTTTTTGGACAAAAATATACCATTTACAGTGGTAAAACAGACACAGGCAGAGTACCCTCACATTTGAGAAGCTGTAACCAGTAAAACATTCACTGGTTCCAGCATCTCATGCTTTTTCTTTGATTAAATGATACAATTGTTTTCATTTAATTTTATGTCAACTAATCAATCAACATCTTCTCCAGCACTCCTTTTGTTGCAGTTTATACAGCACAAGGATAATAAACTGCTCTATTTAATTATGTCAATGTCATTTCGCTTTTATGATGTTCAATTTAAAAGTAACACGTAGAGTGAAACTTATTAATTTTGATTGAATCTGTTGATAGAAAGTATTTTGATCAGATAATTAGCTCTTTTATTTCTTTAATTCATTTATTCCAATGTCATGCTGTTTCAGGGATTTAGACAGTCATGTGCTTCTTTAATTCCCGACTGAACAGGGGAGGAAAGAGTTCAAAAAGCTTTTACACAAGTCAAGGTAAAATTATTGGTTTTCTTAAAAAGTAAAATTGTGCAAAAAGTGATTTTGCAGTGACTACGATAATAGAAAATGTCATTTTTCCACCCTTGCTGCTCTGCTCTTGACTTAACATCATCGACTAATGACACTAATGACTCTGGGTGTTCATGGAAAACTCTGGGATACATTACAGCTTTTTAAACAAAGAGGGAATTCATAAAAATATATTAAACAACTACATGAATGAATAAAGAACGGAAATGTCATTGCTGGTTTTATGGTCTGTTTTTTAGTGTCTGTAGAGGGATGAAACTCCATCATTTTATTTTACAACACAGACTGGCTGACATCTGATATTTAATTAAAGGCCAGTATCAGTCAACTATATTAGCAAGATGATTTATCTGTCTAACCGACGCAATAAGTAATATCCGCCCTGTCGTAAAATTAACACTAAAGTATGCCTCTGTTTCAATGTGATAACATGCATTTGGCTTAAATTACGGTGTGTCAAATGTTCCATTTTTAGGGATAATAATTGTATCAGTATTGTAACTAGCTTGCAGCAGCCTCTAAACCCCCCCAGACAAAGTTATCATTGTTTTTGCAGGTAGGCAGACCTGTCACCCTGAGTGTGTGTTTAGCCCAGTTGCCATGAAGGTTATCAGGCCAGCGCACAAACTAAACTAGAGGTGGAGGGGAGGCGCACTCCCCACAGGTTAGGAGGCATAAGTATGCAGCACCATTTAGGTGCTTATTTTTACGTGTGTGTGTGTGTGTGTGTGTGTGTGTGTGTGTGTGTGTGTGTGTGTGTGTGTGTGTGTGTGTGTGTGTGTTTACAGAGCTGTCCGTCCATGTGTCTGTTTATCCGCCTGTGCGCGTGTGTGTGTGCAGAACCTCCCAGCAGGAGCAGCCAAAGTGCGTTCCTCTAATGTCATCCTGTGGCCGTCCTCCAGCTAAAAGCCAGCGGCTCTCTCTCCTCCACACTCCTCCCCCAATGTCACCTTTCCTCCCTCCGCTTTTTACTTTCTCCTCCTCTAACGCCTCCTACTCCTCCTCTCTCTCCCTTCACTCCCTCTGTTTGTCATTTTTCATCATCTGTCCATGTTTGCTAATCTCGTTCTTTCTCTGCTCTCCGTCTCAATTCATCATCTCTACTTGGGTCTTGTGCTGAAGGTTACCGAGTCGCTGATGGAGAGAAGACGAGGAACAGACGCTCATAAAGACTGACAGCGAGGGAGGGAGGGAGGGAGGGGTTATCCTCTTATCTATCTCTCACTTTTCCCTCTGCTCTTTCATTCCCTGTGTTTTCTCCCCCATCTCTTCACCCCTCCATCGCCCTTTGTTTTCTTTCTTTCACTCTCCCCCTCTCTGTTCCTCATCTCCCGATCTCTGCCCGCTCCATCTGCTTCTTCCCATCATTTCTACCCTGACACAACTCACCTCTCCCTCCCTCTCTCTTCCTGCTGATCTCCGCACGCTGACAGCCGTCAATTTCAGACAGACGGACACACTTCACAGAAACAGCATTTGAAGGGAAGGGCGGTTGTCTGTCTGTGCTTAATAAGATGTGAAGCCTGTTATTGTGACCCGTGCACCAGGTCAACACATAACCCAGCGTGTGTTTACAGTTTGCTTTCGGCATGTTAAATACGATCAGATCGCCTTACTCTGTCATGCTTCAGCACATATGAATGCAAAGCTACACACACACACACACACACACACACACACACACACACACACACAGCTCAGTACATTAGGCTGTTAGAGGATTCTATCTTTACACACATAAGGTCACATTCAGAGCTTCCGTATGCCTCGCTACACAGGCCGGCTGCATTAGGTCCAGGAATCATGGAAAAGCGGCCTGCCTGTCTCTATCTCAAATTCTAATCACCACTCGCAGTCATTACTATTCAGTCTGTGCTCCCGATGGCTGCCTGCACAACAGCTAAGCTTTGCACTAAAGTTTTGGTTAAACCGTGAAGGCCAAAGCCCATTTCCTAACACCCACATTTGTATTACATATTGATAAACACAATCTGTGTTACTTTCTGCCCCCAATCTGCCGTCTCCTTCCCTCCCTCCTCCCCGCCGGTCTCCCTTCACCTTGGCCTCCACCGGTCCAACTTCAAAACAATGTGCCTGCCCCCACCACCACATTCACGGCACATTCAGCGGATCCATTTCCTTTGTCATGACTTATTTATGCATTACACATCTTTTCTTAATAATCTCTCCTCTCATCTTTCAATTTTCCCTCCTTTGCCGCCCTCAGTCTCTGCATACCTTTCTTCTGCTTCGCTTAAAGCATTTCACCTCTCCACTATCTCCACGCCTGGGCACACTTCCCCCCCATTCGACTCAATTCTTATCTTCCCCTCTCTATTCCTTCATATCTTTCTTTTCCTATCCTTCTTCTCTATCTTTCTGCCCAGCTCCCTCCCCGTGCCTTCCATCCCCCTCACTCTTCGTCCTCCCGCCCCATCTGAAATTAAACCCCGTCGGCGTGAGCCTGGCCCGACCACGTCTCCCACCGAGGCCCAGCCACACGGACCCAAGAAACAGACCTTGAAAGACAAGATAAAGTACATCAAAACTGCAATGGGTTCACCACTCCATGGGCAGTGTATATTTTTGGATACCATTTCACATTTTTACACTCTCCCCGCCCTGCTCCGCCCAGACTGTCTGTGTTTCTCTCCCTCCGTCTGTTTTGCTCCGTCTCTCGTCCCCTTCCTTCTCAGACATTGTCGCAGTCTTGACAGTAAGGCGAGTCTGCAGTGATTAACATTGATTAAAGTGGCTAACGAGTCTCCTTTTCATTCTGCTGGTGTGAGGCTGTGTGTGCCTGTGTGTTTGTGTGGATATGGGCTGTGAGAGTGTGCCTTTAATGTGTGTTACTGTGAGTGTGTTTTAGTGTTCAAAATGTGTCCATAAAGCTGTCACTCATCTGGGCTGGGTGTGTGAGGAAAGAAAAGCCCAGCTGTGAGAGCTTAGCAGTTGAGGTGGCTCTGTGTTTAATGGGATTGTGCACAGGCAAACATGTGTGTTCACCTGTGTGTTTGTGTTTGTGTGTGTGTAGTATACAGTGTACATGAAACACACTCACTAATTCATCTGCCTGTTTAGCACAGAGGCTCTCATCCTTTGTTTTCCTTCCACATGGACCATTTTACCCGCAGTTTTGCACAGCGAGAACCAAACGCCCTGCCGGTTCATTCAGCTTCCAGTCAAGTGACCAATCAAATCTGCCATTTTTCCCTCAAGAGCACTTTGAGTGTGTCGTGGTGTTTTATTATATTAAAAAAAACGTGTGGACTTTTTGTATGTATGATCACGGATGTTGCATTCATGTGTACACTTTTTTTCCCTGTGCTAATCTCAGAAAATATTTCAAATTCATGTTCATGTTTAGTTTAGACGCCATCAATTAAGTACAGACTAAAGATGGTTACATAGGTTGTTGTCCAGGCCTGGGCAATATAGTTCGAATAGGTTTTCAGATATTTAAAGCTGCTTTTATCAATATTTTATATTATATTGATGAGCCCACAGAGAATTGTGTAGTCCCCCTCAGCTCTACGGAGCATGTTAGCATTTTGTTTTGTTTGGCTAATTTAATGTTTTGTTCACTCTCACTGGTCTGTTTGTTGATTCCAGCAACAGCAGGTGGCTGGCTCTAATAAGCCCATTGTACACTATCTTCCAAGCACTAAATGGAAGACAAAGGGAACCACTAGCTGACAACATAGTGGAGCATTTAGCAGCGAAAGAGCCAGATATTTTTCCAGGAGTTGGTGGAGACCAAAACAGCAAAAAGAGAGTGAATATTGAATTCACCAGGTGAACAAAACACATCCGTACAAATAGTAGATCCGTACAAGTAGATCCGTACAAATAAACATAAATTAAGACTAATAGTTATTTTTACCTTTTTCAAGGCAACCGGTTTACAGCATTTAAAAAAAAGTAAGATCAACTTGTCCCATTTTACAGTGTATTATTGAGTTTATAGCTAATGCTGCCTCCAAGTGGCCTAAAAGCAATTGATGCATAATATGGTACATATAACAAATAATTAAGGCTAAAATAATCAATAAGATTCAAGGATAAAGCTGTGAATGAGTAAAATAAAAAACCTCCCTAACTAGTATTTTTAGTTTTTAATTACAACCTACACAACGAAACAAAACCCCACAAATCTAACACAATGAGATGATACAAGAAAGGATTTGAATTTCTGCCCAGCCCTATTGTTGGCTGCATAAAAGCATACCAAATTGACTTTAAAAAAAGGTGGTGTAGTCTGTGGAGCTTTGAACAAAAGTGCAGAATTTGCATGTGCTATACGACCCAGGTGTGATTGAGCGTGTTGATTTAGTGTTGTATGGTACCTGAACACAGTAGCTTGAGCAGTAACCCTCCTAGCTGAGGCGGTGAAGGCTGAGTGAGCCTTTGAGGCGCACAGATTCACATTCGACATGGCTGCCTGAGCCATAAGAACAACTCCATGAATTATGAAAGGGCACAAGCCCATCGCTGGGCTGCTCTGAGAGGGGAAGAGATGGAGGGAGAGATAACTACATTGTAGATAGAGAGAAAGATAGTGTAGAGTGAAGCAAAGTGGAAAAAATGAAGGAGAGAAACATGCACTGGCACAATGAGAGAGGAAGATAAACCGTGCATGTGTAGTGGAGTGAGAGGGTGTTTGTTTTGGAGTGAGGAAGGAAGTGTGTGTGCTTGTCTCTGTGTGGAGTTTTGCCTGTCTGTGTATGTCAGAAAGATCGACGATGCATGGTTCCCAAATCTAACCAGCTGCGTAACTATGGCATCAGCTTAAGGCTCATCACTGGGTCCACAAAGGCAACATTTTCACGCAGACATAACATGCACCACGCAGGCTTTGTTCCAGCCTCTTCAAACAGTTTCCACTGTGTAGGTGTGACAGCACGCCAGGCAGGGATCTGCTGCCCACCATTTCCAAACCTCGGCAGAGGAGAGACAGAGAAGGTTTTTTTTTTTTTTTTACAGCAATTATCTAATGTGTGATCTGGGGGTCTGGCTGCCTGTCATGTGGAGCCTCTGGTTTATTCTGTCTTTTAATCTTTCTGGTAATCTTTTTGCCACTGCTGAGCCGGTGTCACAGCAGTGAACTCCAAGACAAGGCAATTCCATTAGGAGGTGGCATGAGGAGGCATTCATTAATGGCCCTGACCAGATGCTGCGCCGCATATCGAACAGAGGCGGGGGGGGATTTGATTTCTTCAGGATAATGCACTGTGCATCATCGCAAAGTTGTTCCAAAAAGGGGTTTTCCATATTCAGGACGAGGCATTGTGGCTACTGAGAGAGCAGGTGGATTTCCTTGGGTGTTATTCTAGAGTATCATTGTGTGGTTTCACAACCTCCCTCCCATCCCTCGCCATCCCGGATTCTGGTCCAGGTCTATCTCTTCGGAGCCTGCTCAGTATTCAACACTCACAGCTGTCCACTCAAATCTTCTCTCAATCTATCGGAAGAGTTTAAACAGAAAACAGTACAAACATGTATTATTTATCCTTCCTGCACCCAATCCTCCCCAGAGATGTTCCAACACCCGAACATATATGGGTGTATACCTTCCAACCCTGTATGGATGTGATCGGATGCTTTCATTGTTGGGTGGCTTGGCTCCGGTTAAATCATTTGTATAACATGAAAAGATACATACAGAGATTTTATGCCATAGAACTTTCCTTTATTATCTTGTTTGAAGGTCAGTCACAACTGAAAAAGAACAGAAATAAATCTAGGAATATATAACAATTCCTTTAGAAAAATGCAAAAAATTACAACCACACCAGTAAAATAAAAGACATTCATAATTTTAAATTGTACAGTAAGTAGTGTACATTAGTGCAAAGGCAACTGAATTGGCAGCACTAGTGCCATTCTGAAATGAAGCCTTGCATAGTGTACACATCGCCGTTTAACCGGTGGATCTTCCAGTGTAAAATATTGCCAAATTGCTGGCATTTTGCTCACGTAAGTTCGGACTAATGTTACACTCTCCGCTAGCAGACTAAATCAGAAATCAATTCTTTTTCAGTGGTGTAAAAACAGTAGTTGCCAGTGTCAGCATAGCACAACTTACTGTACAGGGTGCTGTTTTAGAGCAGCAAAGAAGAATTGATTTCTGGGAAACCGGCCATCTTATCTTTGTGAACCATTTTTAAAATTTTCTTACATGGTATTGGATTGGTGCATAGACGTGTGTACTCGTTCCAGATTTTTAGGCTGTAACTGATGCGTTTCCTATACTGGTATTGGTGTTTAACTCTAGTCCTACCAGTGTCCCTCTCCCATCACTGTCTGCATGCATTACCCAGCAGCAGCTGCGGTGTTAAAAAATTGTCCTCAGGAAGTTAACATGCTGAGTGATGCCTCGCCTCTGCAAGGATGTCTCACACCAAATGCTTTCAGAACGCTCCCTTCTTTATCTCCTCGGTTACATAAGTGCCTATATGTACAGGCAACCTTCACAATTCATAGCCTTGGGAGACGTAGAGTGATGGAAGTGAGAGGAAAGATATAGGGGGAGGCAAAGAAAGTAAGAAAGAAAACACAAAAGAGAGAGATGAAGAAGTGGAGTGGGGGAAGAACAATAGTAGGAGATGAACTGTGCAGGTGACGCAGAGGAGATAGAGAGGAGTGAGAAAACGCAGGCTGCGGTCAGTCAATTATTCAGAAGAGAAATGTCTGTTGTTCCCTGGGAGCTGCTTTGAACATGCATGCCTGGCATCACCTGCTAATGGGCCACAGATTGACATGCTACCTGAGCAGACTCCCCTCGTAGCTCTTTCTCTCCTCCTATACCGGCTCTTATCAGTGCTCTCTGGTGGAACGTGTAAATAATTACTCCATGACCACTCGGCTGTGTGAGCTGGAGGGTTGTTTGCACAAAGAAAAGCGGATATATTTTAAAAGGGCGATGGGTTATTTTAAGAAAACAGGTGAATTATTTATGGCGGCCTGCTCGGAAGTGTTTGTGCATTTGTGCTTCTGTATGTTCGGTGTGTTTGGGGATATCGCGCGCTGGAAATGACGTACCGTGAGTGTGTTTACGCTGCGTGTAAGTCGTTTGTCTTCAGCCTCAGTCATTGGGGAGTGTGTTCATTTTGCTTTGACGTTTTGCTTTTTAGAGTTTTAAAAGTGCATGAGAGTGTTTGTGTGTTTGGTGGTCTTTAGGGGGGCTGCGTACCTACATGAAACCCTGCAGTTGCCATGACTCGGAGAAAAAAGGCCAGATTATTCTCATTGGCATCCATTGCTTGGCACTGCCTGAATATGGTCCAGCCTAAATCTGACCCAGAACTACTTTCCTTCATGTTTCTTTCTTCTTTTCTACCTCTCCCCCTCTCCCTCTCTCCTGTCTTTGTTCCCTTCCCTCTCTTTCATTCTGGCTGAGAGAGGGATGTGTGTGCCAGCCCAGTGTAGGGGCTTAAAGACTGAGTTTTTTTTTTGAAAGTGAACACCCTACTGTGGTTGACTTCCTGTGAGAGCAGCTGAGCCCCTCGCACACTGAACTTCAAAGCTTGCATACAGCACTATATACTGATGATAGAAATGGCTGAAATGCCTCATGGTGCACATCTCTGATGGCTTTACATCAGACGTTTGTGTTATATTTTACTCCTATTTTCTCTTATATGTTGTGGTTATTTCAGATGCTTAATTTGTCTGTTTATTCTCAAGCCTTTTAGTCTTTTTCTTAAGTGTGTCCTCTGCTCTGTCGGTGGCCAGACAGTTGGACATAAGTGAGATAAGCACTTTGTTTTTGGACATGCTCACGACGGGCTAGTGGGAGCTGCCTGGCACCCTTGCTGAGGGCGTGTGCTGTGGAGAATTAATCTTGATGAAGTGTGTCACAACCTCTCGCCTGTCTTGCTTTCTGCCTGCCTGCCTGCCTGCCTGCCTGCCTGCCTGCCTGCCTGCCTGTCTCCTGCCTCATGCTGTCTCTCTCTGTCTTTTACATTTAACAAAATAGAAATTGGTGTGTTCTCACAGGTAATATTTCCGGTGTGACAATAGAAAAGTGGTTTCATTTGGCTTTGATTGCCACATTGCCTCCGGTCAGGATCAATTCCAAATAAAAGATATTGATTGGCTTCAGTGTCATTTCAGCAAATCCAAGAATGTATTAAAGCAGAGTCATTAGGAAACATGTGAGACAGGGAAGGCTCTGTCCTTGATTTTACACCTTCTTAATATTGAGTCTCATTTCCACACGATTCATAGTTTACTGAATTTAGACTTAAACTGTTTTCCAGCCGATGCTGCAGCAGGCACCATATGGGGATGAGGTCCATTAGTTAAAGGTACTTAACAGATGCTTAGCAGAATAGCAAAACAGAAATATTAGTATGTATCAAATGTGGTGAAGAAATCACATTTCTCTTCTGTTTTCAAAGAAATTACACTGACTGTTTTTTAATCATCAGTGCTTGTCAGTGAGATGGATTTAATTTATAAATCTTCTATCCCGATATAAGTCATTTCATATCTCAATAATGATATATCACGCTAAAAAATGTTTTCTGGATATTCAATAAACAGTGAAATAATGACCACCTGGTAAAGCCTTATTTTATATTTGTGATTTAAATACATGACAAATGAAAAGTACAGAGAATTTATCATTTTATAAAGAACTTAAATGGAAAATGAACATAACGTAACGTCAATATCGCTGTAACGCAGTTGGGCTGCTGGTTTTTCTACACCGAGATAGAAAACCTCATACAATAGAACATTTTTATATCATCTTATCGCCCAGCCCTAAGTTGAATTCAATCTTGTTCGGATTGTACTGCACCCTTACCTGAATATATTCTAAAAAAACGCAGTCATTTTCCAGGGTTTGTACAATCTTTCATCCATGTGTGAATGCAGAACCTTTGTGAAAGGCTGCCTTGGATGATAAAGGAGAGAGGTGAATGAGTTGTGCTTTTCATGATCTGACGACGTCATTCTGCCAAGCTGGATATCTCGTGAATGAGAGGCGGAGGGTGAGACAGTAAATGAGAGGTGAGCTCACGGAGAGAGCAGATGTGGGCAATCGAGCCTTTAATAGTGAGATACAATTAGAGCCTCACCTTTAGAGAGGTGGACCCTTGTTATCGCAGCTTGTCGCAGGGTATAATCACGCCACAGACTCAGCGGGATGACTGACTTTTCAAGACTGGTCTTGACCGTGATCTGACATCACCCCGTGACATACCTCTGAAGACTTTCTGTTATTAAGAGGAAAGCTGTTCCCATTATCTTTTCCCATTTCACCGTTTTATTCTTTGTGTCCATCCTGTTTTTATAATTCAAATTTCAACATGACCAGATTTTTGGACATTACAGAGACCACAGCACTGATATTTTAGCCATTCAAATCCTAGTTGCATTGAACTAAACAATAAAATATGCAATGTAATTGCTGGATTAGAAATGAAGTGTGAGCCGTATTGCTGCCAGTCTGAGTTGACACACCGGTGCAAAGCCCAAAGTATAGCGGCCAACCACATCCAGAAACAGTTCCCAAGTGGTCCTTGGAAGTATTTCACTGTAATAAAAGGGGAAAAAACACAGCTAGTTGCCTCTATTACATTTATTTTATGCAAAGAGTCTAGCTGGAGGAGAGTCACAGTTTAATATTCAACTGTGTTATCCATATTTCTGTTTGATATTTAAACTTCCTCTGTGGATGTCTAGAAAGTAAAGAGCAGCTTAAACCTCATAGATTAATCAATGGAATTTATGCCTGTTCATATTTCCTCTGAATGAGCTGGCAGCAACCCATAATGCTTTGCAAGTGATTTAATCAGAGGTTGGTGCTGTAAGAACCGTGTTATTATGTTGATCATGATCAGTTTTGTTTCCCTCACTACAACAATTCAAATAAGGACGCCCATTGAGCCCACTAGCAAACACAAAGTGCCCTTTGAGTTGGGCCAGCCCTTTTTAATTCACGACTCCTTTCTTGTTTAATTCATGTGTATACAAGTTTATCTCAGCTGACACCATAATCGATAACGATCTGCTTCTCGTGGCCGATACCAGGAAGTTAACTGATAATTTCACATTTTTGTGAAGCTCATAACATGTAGTTTACGCATAACTGGGGTAAGAAAGGCTAAAGTGCAGTGAACAAAGATGGATGATTTAATATTCCATATAGCTCTGGCCTAACAAATTCAAATGAAATGCTTTTTAATCAGTAATATATTCCCATTATATGTTTTAATAAGTTTTAAAGGCTGAGAGAGATGTTCAACTATCCAATATGCTAGAAGACATGTCTCAGCATACATAAATATATGTATCAAATAGAAGCAAAATGGATTGTGCCTTTTTTGTGTCTGTATCATTGTAAATTTAATATTTTGGGGTTTTGGACTGCTGGTCGGATAATGCAATTATTAAAAAGTTTTTTTAAAAAGTTTGGGCTGTGATAAACTGTGAAAGGGATTTCTCACTATGCCGTTACAGACAAAAGGATTAGTTAGATAAAGCCTTTGTATCAGATATTTGGTTTTCTGAATTGCTATCATGTTCATCGTCTTGTGACCCCTCTGGAGAGGCCGAACCCCCAGATTGGGAGCCTTGTGTGTACTGTATTTGTGGTCTGTGTTTTTGACTCATCTCTGCATCATCTCCTCCACCAGCTTGGACTATAAATCCTGGTTATGCTGCCAGACATTCTGTTTCCCGTAATATGTGACACTGCACGCTCCTCTCATAGGTGCATTTGCCTCAGTTAAGTTGGCTAATACTTCACGTTTCTGAATGGGTCCCTCAAGCCTCTTCCCTCCCACTTTAAGGCACACCCAGAGTGATGCTGGGGGAGACAGGCAACTCAACTGCAGGGTGTAATAGTGAGCATATAGTCCTTACTTTAAGTGAAAGATCCATTTATCAGCCCCTGCGTCGGCGAGAATCTGCCCCGCAAGGGGCTGAGGCTGCACTGTGACCTCCCACCGAGAGGAGAAAGCAAAGGGATTTTACTGATTGGAGATCAATAAAATACCCCTTTAAAGGTGAAATCCATAACCTTTTGCATGTCCAAACCACAGCAGCAATTGAGTGTTTAATGCTGCACTTATCAGGCTGTTTCACGTCATTGTTGTTGGTATGCAGTGTGAATGATATGGTGATTCATTAATGTGAAAGCGTTGGCGTTTCAGCATTTCTCAGTAGCAGAGTGAAGAGTTTATCCCAGAAGTGGAGCACTGTGGATACGATGACAGATATCCATTTTATTTTAAATCACAGTTTTTAACTTTAAGATTTTGTGAGCTGCCTTCTGTTAAAGTGACCGGCTTTAAAAGGTAATTCCTGTCAAGGTGTCCTTGAGCAAGACTAGTAATTTCTTCAGCAGAACTATATGCTGTAGGTGATGTAGGTGTACAAGATAGCTCCCAGGTATGGGTGTCTGTAAATGTTAAAACGTTATTGCAAAGCTCCCCAGAATTAGATTAAAAGCCAGGAAAGAAATGGGACAGAGCGTCTCGAATGAGGGAACCAAAGGTGGAAGGCCGGGGCGGGGGAATAAGCCGCGGCGAGGTTTGTACAGGAATGGGTAAATATAAAAAGGTAATGCTTCCCAATTTCTCTGAGGCCAGAGTGGACAGAGGTTGTGGAGGAAAGTGCTGGATGACTCCCAGTGGTCTAATAGTAATAGAAAAGAGTTGCAGCGTTTGCCTCTTCCTACGGACTGGCTCAGCACTTGTCTCACCCTTAATCCTCCATTTTGGATCGAAACATTGTAAACCGGACCGTTAATTGCGGCGTTAACTCAATCAGTGACGACTCACAGGAGATATTGTGTTTGAGTGTGTGCGTGTGTGCTCGCATGCATGTCTGATGGTTGTCTATGTCCTTTGTGCGCATGTGTGCTTGTACAAGTAATGAGTTTTGGTGCTGAGGTACAGAGAAAAAACAGCAGAGCCCAGCTTGTCCCTGCCAGGGGACTCGATTGAAGGGTCTTGTAGGTAGTAAACAGACGATTGGTGAATGGCTTTTTAGTCAAGCCATTTCGTGCATCGGTAGTTTATCCTCCAGATGAGACTGATGTTGATTACCCCAGAGAGTGTGTTTTTAAGGTCATTAGTGATGATGTTGCGCTGACCTCATCTTTGCTGAGAGAAGCTTCTACAGCTCTGAAAAAACAGTGATGCTGTCTGTAGAGGTACAGTACACAGCAAATACAAGGTTTTTACATAATTGCTTTATTAAAAAAGTTTTATGAACTACTTTTTTTCATGGCAGCCATCTTGGAAAGCCAAATGACATAAAATGCAGACACCAAACATAGCCATGGCTTGCACTTTTAATTAGACATAGATTACTTACTGTTGGTGCAGCGGGTGTGATAGTCTGTGCGACTACAGGTCGATTCTTTAAATTGAATCAGACTCTCTCCATGGTGCTACGTTTGACACGGAAAAGCTCTGTTCAGGGTAACTTTGTAGATGGACAAGCAGATAAAACAAGTTGGGGGACAAATCTTAGAAATCTTTGCGAGGAAACTAAAAAGCTGGCCAAATAAAGCAAAGTTTTGACGTCATGGGAAGTAACACAATTAAACAGTTTGCCTTACAACAGTTATTTGGCTTTCATGTGACATTTTCATTTTGAGCCTCTAACACTTGCTGATATTGGCATTTGTTAAGAAAAAAATACTGGTGTAATTGTATTCTTTACACTACCTATCAGCATTGACACACACAAGTGCTTTTTTGTCCTCCACAGTCACCACTATTGTGTCTTTTCTCCTGCCAAGTTGGACTAAAGCAACAACGTGTGTCTTCCAGCTGTTTTTAATGGATTTCTGAAAACAGTTGGAGCCTCTGGCAGTAATGTAGGGCGAACCCACAGCAGAACAAACAGCACTAACTTCAGACTTTGAAGAATACCTTGGTGGGTTTAGACTTTTCATATCCATTCATGTCAGTGGGCATGGGGGGGGGGGGGGGGGGGGGGGGGCACACAACACAATTGCACTGTTATTATTTTTCCTTGAAAGTCAGCAAGCGCTCATGCTTCTGCTTTGATGCTATCTTGCAAAATTATTATACAGAAAAATGACAGAGGACACAGATTTGTTTAAGTTTGAAACACAGTGAAGCAAAACAAAAAAATGATTGGCACCACTCGTGTGGAAAGTGAGGGAAATATTTCCTGATAATGCCTCACTTTTGTTCCTTACAAATGATTCTTTATGATGTTTGGTTTATTTTTTCCTACAGGAATCGTAGATTTCCTGTGACTGTTGGAGATGCCCTGTTTTTTCCCACTGTATATTTTTAAGTGTCTTTTAGCTGTAGCGCTATACCTTCCCATTGTTATTTATTGATACCGGCAGTATTCTCCAAAGACTCTTTTTAGCGCAGATGTGAAAGGTGCAGTGGTGCTATCTTTGTCTACCTCGCTTGTTCTCCCCCACCTCCTCCTCCTCTCTCTCTCTCTCTCTCTCTCTCTCTCTCTCTCTCTCTCTCTCTCTCTCTCTCTCTCTCTCTCCCCTGCTATCTGCCTCCCCTGGCAGTCTTCACCAGCTTGTGCAGCCTTTGCTAACTAGCTGCGCACTCCTACTCATAGGAAAATGATGATGAGACAGCAAAACCGCCACAGAGACAATAGACAGCGGAAAGAGAGGAAGAGAGTTGGAGGGAGACGGAACGAGATGCAGGAAAAGAGAGAGAATGAGAGCCATCAGTCTTTTTTATGCACTTTCACCACATATATGTTCATCCCCGGGGAGCACTATGTCTCTGTCTGGGCCTCTGCCAACCCTTTCTGCACCTTCCTCTTTGTTGTCATCATTCAATGCATTTTCCTTTCCTCACCCCCACCCCCCCCCCCCCCCACTGTAAGTTATTAAATCTCCTTTCACCCCCTTCTTCTGTTTCCTCTCCTCTCTCCATTCCTCTCTGCCCTGCAACCTTTCTGTCTTGTGCCACTAAGTAGACTGCTTATATAACATTGTACACCTAGAGCACCCAGCCAGCCTGTTCTTCTCACTCCTCCCATTCAGTCTAGTGTTTTCCCCTTCTTCACCACCTTACCTTCTCTTCCTCCAGAGTCAGTTTTTCCTCCTCCCCTTCCTTTCTTCTCCCGCTTCCTCTAGTGCCGACTTACAGTATGAACAAATGATCCTCCCTGCTGCGTAGCCATGTCTGCTGAGGCTAAGTGATAACCAAAACAGTAAACAGTAAAGTAACAGGTGCGCATCTTCATCTAGGCTGCAACGATTCGTTGAGCAGCAGAAAAACTAATCAATAACTATTTTGATAATCAATTACTGGTAGTTATTTAAGTTATTTATCAAGCAAGGAAATATTTTCTAAAAATCCCAAATGTGATGCTCAAATGGTAGGATTATCTGAGCATCATTTGTGTGTGAGGTTGTAACAGTCATTCTTTTCCTCTTCCTGACATTTTATAGACTAAACAATCAATACTTTAATGAAACTTTTTTTTTTATTGATAACTACAAAAGAAAACTGCTGACCATGCTGCACTGCTCTATATTTCCCTCATGGTGTTCTTGGTATTATTATTATCATTATTAGAGACACCTTTACTTTCTAGACTTTGTTCCTACCTTGAATGACCACACACACACACACACACACACACACACACACACACGACAACTGACATCGCCTGTCCTGTATCTGTTTGTTTTGTTTTGTTCATTTTTTGTTGCTCTGTTATTTTTTTATCTTGCAATAAATTCAAAAAATATAGAAAATAATATTGATAACGAACTGAATCTTTGTCCACAGCTTGCACACTCAAGCCACATGGATGCAACAAATGAGTTGATATTGTCCATTTTAGCAGCCTCTCATATACATGAATTTTTCTGTTTTTCCAGCTGGTAAAATTCAAAACACGAACAATGCTTCGCCGGTGAGTTAGCTGCATTTGCTCTACTGTGTCACCCAGGAGCGTTTTTCCATAAATACTATTGAGTGCTCAAACACAGACACACACACTCTTCCTCCTGCTCTTGCTCCCTCTTGCACACCGCTGTCCTCTCACCTATTTCTCAATATCTGCCTCAGTCGCCACTCGCATCCAGGATCCTCCTCGTGGTGTGTTTTCATATTCAACACACCCCGTCTTTCTCCCACTTTCATCTTAGGTCTATCTGCTTACTATTCTCTATATCCCGCACCCATTGTACCGCTTTATCTATCTATGCCCCACCGCTCTCCCCCCATCTCAAACTTCCTCCCCTCCTCCACCACCACCAACACCCCTCTCTAAATATAGTCCCTTTGAAGCATAGCTGTGTTGTCTCTTTCCACAACACCGCAAGACAAAAGTCTGTCATCTCACATCTGAGCACCGGGGATAGAAAGCTCAGATAAGATTGATGGCCCAAAAAGAACACTGGTTAAGAGAATTGATATTCATCTGCCACAGCATGGATGACAATGAAGAGATGGGTGGAGATGAGAAGGCAGAGAGGATCCCGAAAAAAGGAGCATTGGTAATGCCACAGTGAGAAAGATGGCGAGACAGAAGAAGAGGGAGAGGTGTTATGACATTTCTGATCCACATTTTGTAATTGAATAATAATCTCTCTGGAGGCCTGACCTAGTAACATATGCGTGTGTGTGTGTGTGTGTGTGTGTGCGTGCGTGCGTGCGTGTGTGTGTGTGTGTGTGTGTGTGTGTAGGCACAATGTACATGCAGTGAGTGATTGCTGTGTGTCTAAGTGTGTGCTTCTTTGTTTGTGTGTGACAGAAAATGTGAAAGAAAGAGGAGACAACCAGGAGTGAGGGAGAAAAATGATTGCAGGGGAGAAAGAGGGAAGGTTTGCCATTTAAACACAAGGCGGCGCAATACCTCCACCTAGTGGTGCAAATGAGTCATTACAGCTGTACTCGGTGCATGTTACACATCACTGCAGTCAAGGACAATTCCCATCTCATCAGCTCACCTGCAGAAGCCCTTCTAATGACTCCTACTTTGTTTAATTACAGATTGTGTAATTTACATAATAAGTATACTTAGTATTATAAGCAGTGAAGATCACAGCGTGGCAGCTGAATATGAAATCATATCACATCATCACCTCAGTTGTTCAGTGAGGAGTCTTGAATCAGCTGTACTGTCATGTACATCGCGCACACACACACACACACACACACACACACACACACACACACACACACACACACACACACATAGATGCTCAACCTTAGAGTGGCCCTCTTTACCTGCTAACAGCCTGCTCCTCCATCAGTAGCGGCTTCCGGGGGAGCAGTGGCCATCATATGGGCCGTGTACAGGCCGGTTCCCCTGCGGCCGGAGCAAACATCGCCACTGACAGGATCTCCTTCCGCCTCAATGACCCGGCCGGAAGCTGGCTCAGGGGGGAGTGCAGATTATCATTCTCAGCACTCGCCACGAGAGTGAGGAAATGTGTTTTTTATATGCAGAGGGAGGCGAAAGGTGTAATAGTTTCTCTCTTGAAAAGAAGAGGGTGTTAATGTGCGCTGAGGGAAAAGCCCATAGCTCTTCCTGGTTTCTTTGTGTTGCTTTTATGCTGAGTGTCTTTCTCTGTGACTGTTCTTTTGAAGACATCATTTCATTATTGTTTGATGTTTTATGAACTGAAGGATCGATTAATTGTAAAGATAACTGAGGAGGAATATTTCCACGTTTAATTATATTAATTGCTGTCTTGCAGAAGAGAAGAGAAGATCAAAATCATTTTTAAGTCTGCCAGTTTAATATGAAGCTACAGCTGAAAGATGGTCCAGCTACAGGGCTAAACAGCTAGCCTGTCTCTGTCCAAAGGTGCAAAAATCCACCTAGGAGCACCTCTAAATCTCACTCATTTACATGTTTTAGTTTGTTTTATTTGTGTAAAGTAGCAGTTTTTATGGGGTGTTATGTGCCGGATTATTTCTTGGCTGAGAGAAGTGATTTCCTGAAGTCTGGTTGCCTGGCAACCTCACACTGAGGACAAGGCTCCAAATGTCAAACTATTTCTTTAACAGATAATGAAGACAATTAATTATTTTTTGGTCCTGGTTACTTATCCACATTTCTGTCTTGTCTTTCCTTCTTTCTTTATTCCACTCCTTTATCTCCTCTATCTGTCTGTATTTTCATTCAGGCTCCGGAGAGAGGGATACACAGTGCAGGTCAGCGTCAATGATTACCTGGACATCTACTGCCCACACTATAACACCAGCCAACGGAGTACGTTAGAGCGCACTGTGGCCGAGCAGTACATCCTCTACATGGTCAGCTACCGTGGCTACCGCACCTGTGACCCCCAGCTGGGCTTCAAACGCTGGGAGTGCAACCGACCCCACGCGCCCCACGCTCCCATCAAGTTCTCTGAGAAGTTCCAGCGCTACAGCGCATTCTCGTTGGGCTACGAGTTCAACGTGGGCCAGGAGTACTACTACATCTGTGAGTCAGGCCGGTATAGCCGCTGGTTTATTGTGATGGATCGAAAAAAAGACTGAGAGTGGTGAACATCCGACATTTTAATATCTTCTCTTCAGCTTCTGTCACCCACATGTATTGATGGCATGTGGGTGTTGCTAATAGATTCTGGAAGTTCAGCTGAGGACAGGCAGTTGCTCAGTTTCATAGCTGCAGTTTGCACTGCTGGGTGGTGCGGCCTGCAGAGGGCACAAGGTTGACGTGTGTGTGTGTATGTGTGTTTGCTCTCTCTTTCAGCCACGCCCACCCACCACCACGGCCACAGCTGCCTGAGACTGAGGGTCTATGTCTGCTGCTCCACCGGTGAGACCCAACAAACCTGTCTTACCTCCATACGTCTCATTTCACACAATTTTCCCTCTTCCTGTGTCATTTCACCTCCACTTTCCTCTCCTCTCCCTCCTTTCTCTGTCTATCTCCCAAAAACACACACAGAAACAGAGAGAAACGAGGCAGAGGAAAGGAAAAACTAAGATCTGACAGTCTTGTCTCAAAGAGAGGCTTTTCTGCCGCACGGTGTCTTGGCAAGGTTTTTGATGGTGGCGTCTTTTCCCTCGAAGCAGCACTTTGAGAGTGATGGCTTAATGTTATTCCCTGTCTCAGTGCTATTACAGTAATGTTCTATCTCTCTCTCTGTGAATGGCACGCTATTGTGAATCCACACAAAAGATGTAAAAGGGAAAAAAACGGATTCAGCTGCAAGATTCAGCTCTCTCTGCTCTCCTTTTCTCCCTCTCTCTCTCTCACTCAGCTGTCTTGACCATCTCCTCCCCCCTCCTTCTCCCCCACTGTCTACCTCTTCTCCTCTCTCTCTGGCTCTCTGATGCCTGCTGCCCTGTATAGTGTGCGTGTTATTTTTACCCGGTAGCCTGCTCTCTCCCCTGCAGGCCTTTGATCAGGCAGCCCAGTGCTGAAAGCCTCCCCTTCTCCTCTAACCTTGTCAGCACTAATACATCCCACACTCAGGCCAGTGTCAGCCCCTGTGTACACATCACCTTAACACCCACCACCCCATCCCGATGTCACAGCTAATCTATTGATGTGTATGCCACGCATCCATTTGCTTCTGTGTGCGTTTGTGTGCACCGCTGTGTGTGTTTCGAAGTGTAGGAGTTTGAGCGCGTGCGTGTGCCTGCACATGGTAGTTTTCTCGGCCGTAAATCTTTTTAATGTGTGCATGAATGGCTATGCTGTGTGCATCGGTGCATTTAGTTAGTTTACAATCCGCAGCCTTTACTCAGCAAGGTCATTTTAACAGCTTGCTATCAAATCCAGACCATTTTCATTTTCTCTGCATGGTTCCCACCTTAACCCTTACAAGACTTCAAGATAAGATGAAATGTGCATTTTTATGCCATATGCTTTATATCCGCGAAGAGCTACATCTTAATTGCTACCAGCTTCTATGTAGATTCTCTGTAAACACGGTTTCATCCTCCTAACTGTGCATCAGAATCACAGGCTAACGAAAACACACATATTAAGTTTTAAAAATAGCAGGAAAGACGTATACACATCACCAAACCCACACATCATTCATTCATGGATAATTTGGCAATGCAGACTGGATGGAATTGTATGTCTAGACGAAGAGTAAATGTAAACAGGATTTCTGTCCACCGGTTTCAGATGCTTTTAATCTTCAGATGGAAGTCCAGGATTTCTTCATGCTTTCTCAGATGGCAGTGGCACACCAACTGCTCCATGCTCTGCTATATCTGTATACAATTTAGTGGTGCCTGAAATGCACATTTACCAAGTCTTGTCATTTTAATGAGTTGTTTCTCTCCCTGTTTCTCTCTCTCTCTCACTCTCTCTCTCTCTCTCTCTCTCTCTCTCTCTCTCTCTCTCTCTCTCTCTCTCTCTCTCTCTCTCTCTCTTTCTCTCTCTCTCTCTCTCTCTCTCTCTCTCTCTCTCTCTCTCTCTCTCCCCACACCTTTTTTTTCTCTCCTCTGCTTTTTATTCTCTTCTTTCTTTGCTGTCTTTGTGTGTGTATATGTGGTGTGTTTCTCAGTTTCCCAGGCAGATGATGACTCCAGTCAGACCTCTCCCGACTACACAGTCAGGCCAAACATCAAAATACACAACATTGGTGAGTGAGTTGCTCGAAATGAACAGCAGCCAATTTCCAGATGCTGGTCAATATTTGGCTGAAGCTGCAAAGCTCGATTTGTGTCCCAATCATTGTGGAAAGGAACCAACCTTTTGTTAGTGATTTTTTTTTATTCTATGGTTGGCAAAGGAAAAATCCACAGACCATAGTTGGTTGATGAGTAAAACCTTTATTTTCTGCTCTTGAGAATTGGGCAGTATGGGAAAGACCATGAATAATGCAATTTCAATGATTCAGCAGTAATGACGTACTCTTAGTTTCTTATGTACATACTGAATTCACAGGCATCTGTGTAAAAACACTCATATGTACATAAACAAATGAACCCACTTGAACCCATCATTTACAAACTGTATTATACAACGTTAAAGGGTAATTTTACTTTACGTAAACCTGGAGGGGATCATGCATTTGAACGCGTGTGTGTGTGTGTGTGTGTGTGTGTGTGTGTGTGTGTGTGTGTGTGTGTGTGTGTGTGTGTGTGTATATACATGCTCATGCTCATCTGTCTGTCTGTCTGTCCGCAGCTAAACTCACAAACTGCTGCACCCATCAGCCTAATATTTTTTGTGCACATTTATGAACAGAACATCTGCAGATGACAATTCCACTCCCGATATGTTTGATCCACTAAAGTTAGGCGCACTA
Source organism: Echiichthys vipera (assembly GCF_963691815.1). Classification (NCBI taxonomy): domain Eukaryota; kingdom Metazoa; phylum Chordata; class Actinopteri; order Perciformes; family Trachinidae; genus Echiichthys; species Echiichthys vipera. The sequence continues at coordinate 20,360,801 of NC_139838.1, forward strand.
CGAGATGAATAAATCCCTGTTTTTGTTTGCCGCCATCTTGCCTGAGATTTAACTCTTCTTTGTTTGGGAGGGGAGAACTACAGTATGTTGCACAATAGTTATAATTTGGGTCTTATTTTTTGCAGTTTTGAACATCATCTCTATCAGTTATGATAGCATCATAATCCCGAAAGTAACATGGAAGCAAGGAGCCAATACTTTGAAACGGTACCGGTGCAGATAATTACCTTATTTTACAGTTAATTTCTCATTCCTGTAGTAACATTAATTCAGTCATGACAGGACGCTGACTGTTTTTAGTGCCACAGCGATCTCTGGCCTCATGTTGCCTAACGTAAAGAATATTTTAATGAGTTGCACACAGCGACGTATACAGTACACATTTGGGGAGCACTAGAACAAAAGAGCATGAGTATTCGATCAATTTATTACTCAGCATTGCAGATATACTAAGTTATGTTGGGTAATGGGTAATATTAAGCCAGAATTACAAAACAACCCACACACACACACGCACACACACACACACACACACACACACACAGACACACACACACACACACACACACACACACACACACACACACACACACAGGTAAAACCTCCAGAAGGTCAGTAGAGGTCTTGTAAGGAATGAAAGGTCCATGTTTGCCTAAAGAGAAAACATGTCAGCGAGCAAGTCAATTGTGCAGCTGAGTGGTTACATAAACCCTCTATTTTTCTTTCTCACAAAAGCCACTTGCCGGGAATCATTTAGTATGCTTGTTTCTGGGAGCTGTGGGCAGTCTGTGACGAGGGCTAAGAGAGTGTGACCTGCCTGAGATGGAAACTGAGACCAGTTTTTCGATGGAGCGAAGAGAGCTCTTGAGCCATCAGCATGAGTACCTTCAGAGAGAGAGAGAGTGAGAGGGCAAAACAGAGAGACGAGGAGGCAGGGGGAGGCTTGAAAGAGTGAGACAGGGAAAGTCACAGATATAAAAGACAGGAAGGAGGCAGTGAAAGAGAAATGCAGCAGGAGAAAGCCTGTCAGAAAGAGGCAGAGATAAGGTAGAGACAGAGAGAGAAGGGGCAGAGGAAGAAAGAAAAGCTCAGTGGTGGGCGAATTGCTCAGCAGTAACTCCGGCTCGAGCTTACGTAGAATTTAATATAAAAACACACACACACACACTGGCAGGGAATCATAAAAGATTATAGCCTCTAGCATTGTGATGCATTTTGCTGAATACATTTGGAGGAATAACAAAATGAGGACACACAGAAACACATATAAAAACAACTCGTACCCCTCATGGCCTTGCTGACCGCTGGACACCCACTCTCTGACTCAGCCTCAGGACCAGACCAGCCTACAGACTGGCTTAGCAACAAACAAATCTCCTACCTCTCTCTCCACATATGTTTGGACGTGCTGCCATGCTCGTTACTTTATTATTAGCTTTCCTTCTACGTCACATTTTCTTTTTTCTTTTTTTTTTAAACAGAGTGTCTAAGGATAAATCTGGTCTATGCTGTAGGTTCAGCCATATGTTTTATGGGTCTTTTTTAAGATTTGAAGATTCCATTGAGGTTTTCAAATGAACTTTATTGTATTTTATGACGTCCCCTAGGGCTGGGCAATATGACAATATATATATTGTCAAAACAATATAAAAATGTCTATTGTATAATTGTTTTTATCATTTTCTATCGTTGTGTTACAGAAATATTTACGTCATTTGGACGAGACTTTACATTCTGATCCTCACATGTTATGTCCATTTTGACTCACACAGGAGTATGCAAAAATAGGTTTTACCATGTGGTTATTTCATAAACAATTTACTTATTTATTGAATTACCAGAAAACATGCTATACCGTGATATTTATCATTACAGAGACATGAATCGACCTACAGTATATCGGGATAGAAGATCTTGCCCATATCGCCCAGCCCGAACGCTTCAGCTGGGAGATGTGTTTGAGTTGCGCTACATTCTGCAAACTTTCTCAGCTTTTTTAGTCTAATAAATAAACTAAATAAACTAAAAAAATGTCAAGAAAGGAAATGTTCTTACACCTATTTTATTTAACAGAAAAAGACTTTGAATTCCCATTTCTCTCTTTCACTGAACCGACTTGCTGAATTGCCTTGTTAACTCATTGTAAAACATTCAAACTCATTCATTCATACTCACCAGAAACAAAATAAAACTCACCTAAACAGTCTTGATTAGTCTCAACGTTCACCAACCACCAGGCGTTTGGAAGAATGTGCAAATATGATAGTGGCTCTACACGCTTTCTGTCCCCCCGTTCTCTCTGTGATGTTGCCGGCCTCTTTGTGAGAGCAGAGTGAGAGATGCTGTTCAGCACAGCTCGTTTTTCAGAGGCAAGCAATGAAATTAGCAAAAAAAAAAAAGACAAAAATCACCCCTCCCCCCCAAAAAAAATAGCCGCCAATGTACTCAGCCAGTATATTTGTCCGATCGACCAACCGGAGCACAGCACTCAAATGTTGATTTAGTATTCCACTGTGAACGTTCAGTGAAACTTCGATCTCACCGGTGCAGCCCTGTTAGTAATCAGGTCATGTTAAGGTCATTGCTGAGATCTGGAAACATGGTGAGGATGTCGGACATGGCCTGAAACATGAGCAGGGCTAAGATCATTTAATCGGGAGAAAAAGAAGAAATGGAGTCCAACACTAAAACATATAACTCAGGCTGTTTGCTGTAATCATCACAGTTTATCATTGGTGAAATGAGACGCTGCCACCATTTGCAATCTGTGTGCAGACAGAGCGTGTGAATCACTTTGGTGAAATGGGACGCTGTTGGCTTCTTAACAACCTGTCTGATCATCTGACTCGCTTGCCTTTTTTTTTTTTGCCCCATTAGAAAGTGTTTCCATATCTTGGCAATTACTTTGGTGAGTCCATTATGTAACATGAACTACAACAACAAGACACAATTTGTGAAAAGTGTGAGTTGACTTGATGCTTCTCTTTCATTATTTAAACTCTCTAAACCCTTGGAAACACACGTCTGTTCTACAGAGCAGGGATTCGTCATGGTATGACATCAAAACTCTCTAACCCACGGCTTGTTGCCACAAATGTGCCACACCAGTTCATCATCAGTCTTGCTGCTTGAATAAATCATAGCCTTATAGATTCCTGCAGCAAAGCCTAGTATACACTGAGTATTCCTCCATCGGTGACATAAACACTTTCCTCCTTTATTGAGTGTCTCCAGCAGTAGAAGAGCAATATAGATAAGGTGGTGGAGCAGAAAATACAGCCGTAAACAGATCATTCAAAGTTGCATCAATAGGCACCGGCACCCTTGATTCATCTGTTCCGGGTGACTTGTTATGTGCAGATTTTCTCAAAATCAGTCATAAGATATAGTGGTGATGCACCGAGCAAACCTAAACACTTCGTCTTACATGTGCAGTCTGTACACTCAGTGACCAGCACAATTGAAACGGGCATGGGAGACCTGCCAAAAATACACCGAATGACACGAAGTGCGTATTTTCAGCAGCAAATCTTTGCTGCTCTGCTCCGCGGGGACAAACACGGGACACACTCATCTGAAAACAGAGCCCACATACCCATGACACAGACCTGGATTTAAATGGGTACAGTTTCTCTTTAACAACGGATATGTACCCTCCTAGCCCATAGGGACCTTAAACAGTGATGGTTGAAGGGACGGTTGAAGCGACAGTTGAAGCGACAGTTGAAGCGACGATTGAAGCGACGGTTAAAGAGGCGGTTAAAGCGACGGTTAAAGCGACGGTTAAAGCGACGGTTAAAGCGACGGTTAAAGCGACGGTTGAAGCGACGGTTGAAGCGACGGCTGAAGCGACGGCTGAAGCGACGGCTGAAGCGACGGCTGAAGCGACGGCTGAAGCGGCGGCTGAAGCGGCGGCTGAAGCGGCGGCTGAAGCGGCGGCTGAAGCGGTGGTTGAAGAGACGTTGAAGTGGTGGTTGAAGAGACGGTTGAAGTGGTGGTTGAAGAGACGGTTGAAGGGATGGTTGAAGAGAAGGTTGAAGTGGTGGTTGAAGAGACGGTTGAAGGGATGGTTGAAGGGATGGTTGAAGGGACGGTTGAAGGGACAGTTGAAGGGACGGTTGGAGGACAAGGGACGGTGGGTACAGAAAATCAGCCGTCATCCCTTCAACCTTCGCTGCTTAAAGTCTCCCTTTTTGTTTTGGGGCTGGGGGATTATTTGGTGGTTTTGTTTTAACTAATCAATACTGAGTGATACATCATTCACAATATTACATATACACGAAAGCTATGTTAGCAGTTGCTAGGAGCATTAGGTTTTTCACGACAATGGAAAACGTTTACATGTTAAAGAGTTGTTGGATGTGTTTGTGGTCTAACTAGAACGTTCAGCTGAATCACTCTTTCTATTTCTATTTTCCTGTGATGACCTTTAGGGCTGTAACCATACCTGATGTGTCCATCCTCTCGTGTTGCTTACACATCATTGCGAGCCTACCATTGTTGTGGTGTAGTCGGCATGAAGATTTATCAGACCAGACAACCTTCTTCCACTCATCAACAGTCTAGAGCTGATGTTTCTTATCTCACTGTAAATGCCTCGGGCGGTTTTCCGTGGACAGGAGAGCTACCCCCTGTGCTCCTCTGTTGTTTCACCCCATACAGACGAGACTGTACTAGATTGTGGGCTCGGAAATTGATTGCTGCATCTCACATTTGTACTGTGATGTTAGGTGTCATACTGTGGACCTTTTGATAACTTGTTATGGCCCGAGGCGCCAGACGTTCCCCACATTCATCTTCCAAGGGCGGCCCTCCCTAAATAGCAAGGGTTTTGAAGAAGTGCATATTGTGCAGCTTTGTGACTGTCAAAGCTCCTGGCTCCCACAAATAAAGTCTGTAACATCACTCGAAGTGAATCAGTTCAGATGAAACTGTGGAAATGGAGTTGTGGCTGCATGTACTTGTTTGTGTAAAAGCGAGGGAGCGCTCACTTTTTCTGCAGGGACAGGCTGTCTTTTCTTCTGGTCACTGAGTGTACATTATATTTCTGGAGCCTCGCTGATGAAATCTTTTTTGGAGAGACAAACGGGATGGTGTGAAGGCTCCACCGTGACCTGTGGGCCCTACCTGAGGCAGTGCTGGTTTATATTCTCCCTCATGCCTTGACTGACTGTTTTCAGTTTGAGTTCATCCCGGTGTGAATGTCAGTGTTGTGCGTCATTGCTGCAGACAGATGCCTTGTGTTTCGTAAGAACAACTCTGACGTGGACAAGAGTCGCTCACAACCAGGACAAACCAGAGAGGTCGGATGGTTTCCTCTCAGGCGGCAACAACAAAATTCCATACACTCACCAAACATCAGCTGTCATGCCATTGTTATGTCTTATCACATGCCTTGTTTTTACTTGTTGCCAATTACTGTCTCCTTGTATTTAACAATCTCCAGACAAGTCTTTAACGTCACAGTGAACCAGCATTTTTTTAAGACATCTTACCTCTTTAATGTGATTTATTTACTTTGGAAAGTCAGTTTGATGTGATGGAAGACGATATACCAGCTGGGACTTTTACGCTCTGTCTGGGACATTAAGATGACAACATAATAAAGTTAAAGTAATGGGATTTTGATAGACAAACATGAAGATTTTGTCAGTTTTTGGGCACTTATTGTCAAATAGATATATACCCTTCTTGTTGCAAAACAAGTATTTTTCATCTTTCCAGCGCGATTCTAAGCTGTTCACTCAAATAATGTCCTAATGATAAAATGTAACACCATCTCCTCCATCAATCCTCCCTTCACCTTCATCAATCTTTTATGTCTGATGTGGGCTAATGTGACTGATGTCAGGAAGAAATTGCATCTTTCTTCTGCACTTAGTGTGTATACTTCATAGAAAATAGTGTTTTTCTGACTCTCAATACAGCCTGCCGTGCTGTTTTTATATTTATTTATTCAAACACCAGAGCTCTGTTTGGTTTCTTCTGCTTAAATTTAGCTTGTAATAACCCTCTAGATATAATGGGAAACATGTAGAGACAGAGCATGATGACTCAGTTTAATCCACTTATTTACCAAATATTACAAAATGTGTTCTCGCAGATCTTTCTGCGTCTTTCCCCTCCAGCTAATGTTCTGTTGTGTCTAATCAATAGCAAGGCCATAGTAATTTGGTTTGATTGAAATCCCACTCGGATAAAAACATCATTAGTGTGAAAAAGAAGAATACATGAAAAGAAAACAACAGATCAGAAATAAAAGTGTTTTTAATGTTCCATCCCACGGGGGAAAACGGCCATATGTAGTCGCGGTGATGATAATTGGCGGTTTGTTGATAATTGCATGATGTCTCTTTCTCTGCATATGTTAGAGCATAATTTGCATGCATCACACATTGCTTTTAGATTGATGAATTAATAATGTAGTAATGGTTCATTTCCTGTCTGGCACACTATCTCTCTGCCTAATTCACACTCACGTTCTTCTCTTTTTCTCACTTTCTCGTGTTCTGTGGCTTTCTCTCCAGATGAGTTTAACCCTGAAGTTCCCAAACTGGAGAAAAGCGTCAGTGGCAGCAGCCCATCACGTGACCGCCTTCTTTTCACTGTGGCGATGCTGCTTGTGTCTGCCGTGCTTTTGTCCTAGCGACTTGTAACCGTGAGTGACACTTCATGCATGGCTGGGACTGCCTCGTCCAAAGGGCTTTGTATCCACCAAGTTGTTGTTGTGAAGGTTGGCAGAAACACAGAAGAGGATCAAGCAGAAGTGCAACAGAACCACGATCACTAAAAGAAAAATCCTTGAACTTAACTTAACTAGACTTTTTAAAAGGAGAGGCCTTTTTGCTGTCATATTCACACCAGTGTATTTTGACACTCCATGTGTTGTTGGACATCATTATCATATGAATACCAGAGCTTTTCATGCAGGTGTGTTTGCCTCACCATGGAGAACACAACCACTATTCAGAATCAGACTTCTGTGCTGCTGTTTTGCCTGTCAGCCAACAGGTAACTGAGAACGTGGACTGAGTTGTAATGAGTTGGATGTAGACTACACACTCTTTGTAGCATGGATATCAAATCACCTGAGGAATTTAAGCTGCACTGTTTTCAGCCGATGAAGGTTTTTTGTGACTGAGCTGCGAAGAAGGAGGCAAACGTAGACTTTGCAGTGGATTTTTAGGACCGTGAACCATGGACCAAGTATGCTTAACTTAGATGTAGTCAAGAGAAAGCTAGACTCTGGAACTGTACTGATCTTACCTGGCCTATACAGGATATTTATATAATCAGTCAGTGATGAGAACTGCTACCATTATCCTGGACATTGAAGAATGTGTTCACACTGGTGCGAGGGAGCTGCTGGTAAAAAAGAGCCCAAAGTGTTTCTTAAGAGAAGGAAAAGACTTTGTGAGGATATCCACGGGCCTTTCAAGAATCTATTTTCACCTGACATGAAAAAAAACCCTGGCTTTGTGATAGGTACAGATGCAAAGCCTACGTTTTTTAGAAGATAGCGAGTGCCCTCTTAGAACTAGTCCTTTGTCTGCATTGCCTGCCTTCACACTGTAACAACCTGAGAAAAATACAGACCCTGGACTAGCAATTTGGCGGCACTTAGATGTGGTAGATGTGAGGTTTTGTTCCGTTTCATTTACCTTCAGCACAGGCGTAGATTTTCTGGATGTCAAACCTTTCTCCTCGCAGCAATCAGCAGAGTCATTCAGAATACCACTAATTTACAATTCTTAAAAAGCTCCCTGCACAGCAAGTTCCCTTTTAGTCCCAGACAACCCCATCTAGTCCTTTTCCCCTTCAGAGGTTCCCAGCCAATCAGTGCTGATGACCATTACAGCAGTCACAGTCACCATGGAAACGACCCCATATAGTCGCAAGAGTGCGGCAGGTGCCTGAGAAGAAATTGTGCTTTGAGTCTCAAAGTAACGCTCCCGACATTTTGTAAAAAACAAAACAAAAACAACAACAACAAATAAAAAAAATAAAAAACACAACACGTGTGAATGTGCAAAACAAGAGAAGTTCACTTTTTTATATTGTAATACAGGACAACGTAGGCTGGCATTAATCAGATTACAATGTTGTGCTTTTTTAATTTATTTACTTTTCAAATGTATTTATTTTAACATTAAAGTATATTATTTATCTACCTTATTTATTAATGTGCATTTGTAGGCCTTTGCTCAATAAGCTATTGTGCCATTTTTTTATTCTTTTTTTTAAACAGTGACATTTTTACTGCAGCATTTTGCTTGTGTAGATAAAAAGGCAGATGTTATTCCGCCTGACTAAGAGGGGGTTACTGGTGGTGACTAATCAGTAGGGATGTACACTCAGTTACCCTGCTCTCATGTAACAGATACTGCTAACCAGATTGTGTTGCTCAAGCGCATGTCATAAACCCACTGAATGCACAGACAGAGTTGATGGAAGAGCAGCATTCCTCACGTGCTGCACTTGCGAAACGAAGGTAATCTGCATTGTAATGTATATTTATAATACATGCCGGTTATGGAATGTGTGTGTGTGTGTGTGTGTGTGTGTGTGTGTGTGTGTGTGTGTGTGTGTGTGTGTGTGTGTGTGTGTGTGTGTGTGTGTGTGTGTGTGTGTGTGTGTGTGTGTGTGTGTGTGTGTGTGTGTGTGTGTGTGTGTGTGTGGGGCTTTATCTGCCTGCTTTGCTACGTGTGGGAGCGAGCAAGAGAAAAAAACGTGTGCACATTTGTGTGCGTATGTATGTTGAATGTGTTTGTCCGCGCTTTTCCAGTATGTTGCATTTAGAAAATTCGTACCCGTTAAAGGAGTCGTTTGTAGGAACTGAATATGCAAGTGTGTGTGAGAGAATGTGCTCTTCTGTAATGTTAGTTTACGTTACGGGGTTTGGGATGCGGGCGAAAAGCATTTACTGTTAAAGACAACCACAAGAAATGTGTTTACCTTTGACAAGAATGAATTTGGAAAAAAAACCTGTAAATTGATCCAAGAATGATTAAAACAATGGCAATTAAAATCTTTTTGCAAATTTACTTTTGTGTGTTTATTTATAAGTGCATAACAAACTTAACCGTACTGTCTTTCCAGGGAAATAACATGCAGCCTGCTCCTTGGCCTCGGCCCTTTCTTTATCTTAACAGTGACTCTTTCACCTTCACTCACTGCACTTACTCCTGTTTGTTTTTCTCGAGCACTACTTGAAAGCAAAGCTCTCCTTCTGTCTCTCACACTCTAGTTTTAGACATGTTGGTTGTGAGCAGACGTGTAAGAAGACAGCACTTTTGCTGCACATGCTCTTGGTGTAAAACTCTCACCCTTTCTCACATGGCACATCCTCACGGCACCTCGATTCGGTTTTGCAAACACTTCTTCTGCCATAAAACATAATGACAGCGTGGGGGGGAAGTCACAGCTCCACAGCTCCTACTCGATCCATCTCTCACAAAAAAGAAACGGAAAAAAGAAACACCTGCAAGCCATTCATGTCTCCACAAATCTGTCTCCCTCCACCTCTCCATGTCCCTCTGATTTCCCTTTGCCGCTGTCAGCTTCTTTCTAATCTTTGTACGCAGAACAGAAAGAAGCTGACGATGGGGAGGGACACATGTCTCAGATGCACCAATGTCCATGTCGGAAGGGACGGAGGCAGCAGATAAGATTTTGTCTTTGACGTTACACATCAGGTCTGATATCACATTGGAGAGAAAGAAGTAGAGCAGATTCTGCTGTTGGCTGTCAACTTTTCACTTCCAGACATGGGTCAAATAGTATTTGCAAGTGTGTGTATGTGTGCAGATGTGTAGAGGGGCTAGAGCCAAGAAACTTTCAAAGTTAATTTGATATGTGGTACGTGACTGATGATTTACTTGTCAAAATGTGAGACATACTTAACCAGGCAAGTTACAATAAAGTGATCACGTTTTTTAATTTATTTGTTTCACAGCTGTTTGACTCTCCTGTGAGGAAGCAGCTTCTGATTCTGTCTGACATTTGTGCGTTTAACTGACAAACTGATAATTGTTGAATATTACAGTATGTCTTGGCTTACAGTCAGTCGCCCACTCATAGGTTTGGACTTGCACATACATTTTTCAGTGTTTTGACACCGGGGGTAACAGGGGAAGGGTTTTAGCTTCTGCTCCAGGACCTGAGTTGACAACTTAAACCATATTTTTTTCGCAGGAAATCAGCCGGCTTCGTTTTTGGCAGTGAGGCTGTCTCTGGTTTGTTATGTAAGGGGAATTAACACTGTCATATTTACACCTTAAATTCCTGTCTGGAAAAGCTTATGTTTGCTTGTGCCTAAATTAAACATTAATTGATGCGCTTACTATTCAAATGAGAGGATCAGGAGTGTTGCGAGTGGATTAAAAATGCCCACCTTTCCGTGAGCGGCTGACAGAGAGCCTCACGTTTCCACCGTGAATAGATATTTAACAAGTGCTCTGTCCACACTCTAACTAAGGAAGACATTCCATTAGCAAGAGGAGATGACCTCTTCTCCGTTTGAAGGCATATTATCGTTTTCTGAATCATTTACTGTGAGATAAGCCATCTGTAGCATGGGCAGGCCCATGCCGACGAGAAGAATTCCTCTGACAAGCTGCGCCGTCTGGCCCAGACAATGGAACAGATGCCTCCTCCTCAGAGAACTTGTTATAGCTCAGGACATCAATGAGACGATCGCTGAGACTGGTGCTGCCTTCAAGTGCTCTTTGGAAACTCCTGTTTCGAGGTTTGCAGTCGTAAAAATGAATTATGCTTCATTCAGATGCCTCTGGCCAGAAAACAATGTAATTGACATAATCAAGGTTATACTTGTGGAATCATACAGCACAAGAAAGACGTTTGACAGATGCTTTTGACCAAAGCTGCACACTGTAGCTGCCAAGCCTCTTTCGGTGATATGCCATTCAGTGCCTGTATGCCTGTGCAAAAAAGTAATAGTAGTAGTTTTCTCACTTGTATTTATTCAATAGCTTCCCTGACAGTGAGGTGGCAGTATATGTGCAACATGTGCATTTGTAATACAGTAAGTGTAACAAGTGTAAGATGTACTCACGAGTTTTCCATCTACACTTTCAAGACAAACATATGACGATATATAAAACACCTACCCGCAGGTTTCTTGTTTCTAGACAGCAGGTATTATGAGTATATTATGCACAGTGTTGCCACCTGATCTACTTTTGACCCATAGGTGTCGCCAAAGCTTTCTTTCAGGCTGTGTCTCTGCTGATGAAACAGCAAGATACACACAGGGCATCTGAAAACAGTATGCAACAGATTTACTGTAAGTATGTTTGCCTATATGATTAATGTGTAGTTGGTTAATGTATTACATACCCTGAATAGATTTAGCTAACTTTATTCATCTTTGCTGAAGTTCAGGGGGTCTAAAATTATATTATGAGGCTTCTGTGGGAAATCTAGTGTCAACAACATGATGAAGAAGTGAACAAAGGCCATCAAAGACAGCATCTGGTAAAAAGTAGAATATGTCTCTTATGTAACTGTTGAAAGGATGAGCTGACCTACTGTACTAATAATTTCTTTCAACCCTTAAGGATTATATTAGTTCAAGGGTGAGTCATCACAGATTAAGTCTATTTCTGTTTTAAATGGAAATCTAAAGTATATTCTAGTCTTAATCTGTGCATATGAGGACAGGGTTGCTATGCTGCTGCGCACAAACACACAGACGCTGGAACATTTAGAAGCAGTTTATAAGAAAACTAAACTAAGCTGTTTATGTTCTGTGTCCTAACGTTAGCAGATGTGTTTTCTAGTTGGAAATGCGAATGTGACAATTTGTTGTATGTGGGTTTTGGCAGGCAGCTGTTGGCCCCTCTTCCCAGTAGCGTACCGGCACTGAATCTTTTAGTAGTACTGGCCTACTTTCATCCCTGATTATAGAACTTCAACAGTATATCAGCCAACTTAATGCCAAGTTTGAAGTAAAAGTCAATGAGCTGATAGTGTGGTGTTGTACTGCAGCGGAAGAGAAATAGAAACATGGCTCAGAAGGAGTGGAAAAAGAAAAGGATTGCAATGGGATGCCAAAATAGTCCCACCTAGAAATTCTCTCAGTGACCCTTCTGGGCCCTGTACGTTTACACGTAAAAGCAACAAGTTACAGTTCCAGACTTCAGAAAGTCACCGAACATGTCACCTTTACACTTTTTGTACAGATACCAGATACAATAAACACAATATAATGTGAAAAGTAGTGAGCTTTATAGGTTTTTGGCATATTATTTTTCCTTTTGACAGACTGGGGCTACTTATTTTCTCGTTTCCTGTGTTTATGCTAAGCTAGGCTGCCAGCAGTAGCTCCATATTTAGCATACGAAGATAAAAGTCATATCAATTTTCTCATCTGACTCAGCAAGAAAGCAAATAAGCATTTCTTTAAAAAGCCCTGAACTATTCCTTTACTTGAGTAAACTGTACTGTAACTCTCATCGCACTGAGTGAACTCTAACGACCTCAGTTCAATAGCTGCAGTATTTACCTGTTCTCACAGCCTCGGAAAGTATCCTAACGGGACCTCTTCAAATCATTTGGATTTGACTTGACAGTCCTCCAGCTTCAGGTCATTGAGTCAACTCTTCTCCTCAGCAGATGAAAACAAACCCGGGTGGGGTTTTGTTTTAGATGAGATGAGGAGATGTTTTGGGATCCAAAATGACATCTTTTAGTCCCCTGGGAAATATGATGCGAGCTACCACAACAAGGATACTTGGCAGCACAGGGGAGGATGACCTGGCAGTCCTCTGATGAGGTAAGCAAGTTTTCAAGGCCGGTAAGAAGTGTGATATGTCAGTGTTCATTTTATTATATTTCACAGCTACTGATCTGATACACGCAGCACTCGGGGTATGATGGATCCGTGCAGTCGGCTTCTAATCTCATTAGTGGTCCCATCTGAGCTGATAATTTGCCATCGGAGCAGTAAGAACTGTGTTTAAATCTCAATGTGAAATCTGAAAACAAGAACAACTCAGCTTTCTTGAAATAGGAAAAGAAAAATGAATAGGCATTAAGGCCTAAATTGAATGAAAACTTCCAATTTTACAATGACAGCACACTTAGCACATTTTGGTTTTTATGAGGCAGACTTTCTCGGACATGTTAAGAGAAGCAGGAAATGTGAATGTGCATCTTAATTAGAACGGCGTTAAGCTTCCTAGAGGGCTTTGCTGTTGCACACATTAATTTGGGCTCTTGCCAATCCTCTCCAGATCAGTCAACTAATGTGTTGACAAGTGGGGGAAAGTTTTCGCAGAATATCAAACAGAGCACATTGGCGTCAGCAGCAACAGTGCGTGTGCGAAAATGCATATTAAAGAGGGCAGGATTTGACTGTAACCGAGGGCTAGAAGAAATAGAGGTAGCTATCAGGCTGCAAAAGGACAGAGTGTATTCCCTTAGTTGCGGTTTTCAATACGTATTTACATTTATAGCCATATCAGGGCAGTCAGGCACTTTATTTTTTTCTAATGTAAACTGTTATCTGTTTTTCCATTTAAAAAGCTAAAGCTTCTTATGAATTATTGAAAACACATCTGAACTCTGCTGAATGCTGCACTGTTCCTTTGCAGTAACTATGCCTCCCATGTGTGAGCATATTAATGGCTGTGAGAGTTAAGATGCTTCAACTGCAACGCAGCCTTCTCTGCAGATTGCTGAGAAAGCCCAAGAAATCAATGAGTCTGTAATCAAATGAAAAACAACAGACTGTGCTACAGTACAACGTTCCCACCATGGGATGGTTTTTCATTTTAGCAGCAGTCTTTTTTTTCCATCCCTCCAGCTTTCACTTGTTAAAAATCTGCCTCTTCCTTCCTGTGTTTTTTGCTTTCCACAATTTCACCAGTTTTCACCACATCTCGCCCTGCACTCTGCCTGAAGCCTTTTATCATTTTTGTCTAATCCATCTACCATTAGGGTGCATTTCCCCTCACCCCTCTTAACCCTTGTCTTCATTTTTAACGGTAGTACCTTCTCTCCGGTCTCCACACTCTTCCCTAATCACCCCGCCCTCCTCTTCCTCTCTCCCTCCAGATTTAGCTGCTGTAATCCCTCATTTCTGGTTGCTTCATCTGTACAGCACTCAACAGCTGGGGACCTGCTCACACAAACAGCCGTGTGTGTGTGTGTGTGTGTGTGTGTGTGTGTGTGTGTGTGTGTGTGTGTGTGTGTGTGTGCGTGTGTGTGTGTGTGTGCGTGTGTGTGTGTGCGTGTGTGCATGTGTGGTTTTGTGTGTGTGTGTATGTGCGTGCGTGTGTGCGTGCATGTGTGCATGCGTGCCGGTCAGGCCATGAAAGTAATGCATGGTAATTTGTGTCTATTCCACATATTTATTGTCGCTGTATTCCCCAGAGTGAAAGTATGTGATTGTATTTGTGTAGTGTTTGTAGTTTTTGAAAAGTATTGCCTGGCTCCTAAAACACAGGACTTTAAGCTGGGGGAGCGGGGTTCAATTCCCATTCATACTAAAGCAATCTATGACCTTTTTTTAAAAGTCCCAATCAAGTGTTCTTCATCCCTAACCCTAACTGTCACTTTTGTTGGCTAAAATCGTTGTTTTTATTTTAATTGTTGCACTTCCTGTTTGGCGTCTTTTGACTTGCGGTCCGGTCCTGCTGTCCGTTTGCATGTTTTTTTGTAGGCTACGATATTCTGTGCATAATTTTTATTTTTCGTAGAATTTTGTACGGACCCGTTCATGAGAACACATAGTAGATGGTAGATGTGCATGTGTTCCCACATTTTAGGCATCTAGTCAAAACTTAAACCCAAGGATAGCTGATGCTTGTCTCCCTGAAAAGATGAGTGCTTGTATCAGGCAACAATTCAGGATGCTGCAGCCTGACACAAATACATATCAAAGGAAATAGATGATAGCGTTTCAAGTTCACAGAAAGCTCCAAAGAGAGTACATGTAGTCTGGTTTGTAAACAAATCTTTAAAAGGATATCTGGTCTAGAGATGACATGTTTTATTACCAGGAACTTGGATTTCTCACTTTTGATTTATGACTCGAAACAGCTGATATCACTTTTGAGCTTCTTCACCTTCGTTTTAGTTTAAATGAAAGTTGCTGAATGGTTAAATGTGGATGTTTCTTAATGAATTTCAACATTCCAACATTAAATAAATAATACTCCTAAATTTGGATTGAAAGGTAACAAGTGTACAGCCATGCTGGCAGCTCTGTGAGGTGATACTTAAGCACAGCAGTACTTTGAGCTAAATGCTAAAATGAGCACGCTAACATGCTTACATTGATAACATTAGCAGATATTAAGTTTACCATGTCCATCATCTTAGTTTAGCATGTTAGACAAGCAGCAACCTTCAGGACTGAAAAGGAAGCCAAAATGCCAAAAAACGCAGTTTCCAGAGTAGCATGTTTAACATGTTTACAGCCTGGCTTTGCTCTCTGTAGCTTATTTTCCTATTTATTTGACTGTATGGAGGTTTTATAACTCAGGGGTGAGGGGTGGGTGACGGTGGTTAGCTTACGGCAGGTAGCCGCAGGCACTGCCAAGGTGGTGATGGCCTGAGCTGCCCTAACTGAGCTCCACATTGGCTCTACAGAAATTTAAGAGACTACGTTTATGTTTTACGAAGTCTATGGTGTCAGCATGATACCAACAATTAGCACTAAACACAAACGTATAGCTGAGTTATTTGTTTTGCAGGTATTTGGTCATAAACCAAAGTATAACCAGATGATAGTGGTAGATGAAAAGTCAAGGGATCACCAAAATCATGAGGCTTACCCTGTAGGGCAACATGACTATGTGAACAAAATGTCATGGAAATCAATCTAAAGGTCAAGATATTTCAGTCTAGACCAACATTGCTATCCATAGAGCCGTGCCGCTAGCACAGAAAAAACAGAGGATTACAAAAGTCATTATGATTTATCCTCGGACACCATGGATAGTGAACCTAATACTAAATCACAAAAGTGCCAACCAGACCATGTCTGTAAAAAAATGTCATGCTAATCTAATCCACTAGTCGCTGAGATCATTTATTCTGGTCCAAAGTAATGGACCAACTAATACTGGGATAACTAGAGTCATGCCGCCACTAGCATGAATATTTCACGGGGGATTTTTGGTCGAATGACACATTGGTTTTGTCAACACCAATTTTCCCCTCAGTCTGATGATGAAGCACTGATATGAAGGGGCATTTTATTAAAAGGTAGAGCATGTTGCACTTCATAACTATATTTTGTACCTTGTGTGAGCGTATGTCAGATCCACTTACTTCAACTGACTACATCAGATGTCACAAGGTAGCCTATCTTAACTGACTTCCCTCAGGGAATATCTCCCAAAATGTCATATTGACAAACTAATTTTGCAAATGCCTTTCAGTTTCATTTTTTGTTCTGTTTTTTTTTGCAGCTTTTGATGCAAACTAAGACTGACATGCTGCACGACTTAAAAATATACATTTGAAAAGAAACAGACATAGCGAAACCAATCTTGTGAAAATATTCATGAGTTCACAAAGTGTTTTTAAGTTGTCAGTGTTTTCATCACGTTTCACTGACAGCCATGCATCGGTCTCTCGACTCTCTTTTTCTGGAGCATAAATAATCTTTGCGTTAGAAGCCAAATATCCGTTCGCAGCACAGAAGACTTGTGTGAGTGCCACATTACACCAGCAGGCAACCAAGTGTTGATGGCCGTAATCACAGATGAGATGTTAAGGCAGACTTGTGAAACATTAAAATGAAGTGGCAGAGTGACATTGGGAGTTATATTTCTAAATAAGTCATATAGCTAATTAAAAAAGTAGCAGCCTTTTCATGAGTAGAGTTAATTGTTTTTTTAACTTTTTGTTTTGTAAAGTTGGGCTGGCAACATCTGTGGTGTTTGCAGAGATTGCGTGTCCTAGTTTTTCCCAGCTGGAAACTAGTATTTACAGGAGCCCCAACATGCATGAACGCAGCATGACTGTTGGTTGGAAGCAGTGGCGGGGCAAGGGTCCTTTGGGGCTCCAAGCAAGAAATTTGTGGGGGCCCCACCCCATCCCTCCACAGTGAAAAAAATTGTTTTTTGCACACAATTTCTGGGACATTTGATATGTATACTGAAAATAATACTTTAGAAGAGATTAGGGGTTCTCAAAGTGAATTTCAGGGAGGAACAGAAATTCTTAAAACCCTACGCCTATCAATAATTGTTGTAAATTAACTGACACCAACACAATATAAAATATGAACTTTTTTTATTACAAAAAATAGAAATCTGAATGTTGTTAACAATAAAATAAATACAAAAATAAAATTGACTGTTCACATTTCGGTCTTGATGGAGCTGATGACAAAAAAGAAAAAAAAAACAACAACAGGGTATATTTGTTATAAATAATCTTTAATAGCATGGGCTAATTACAGCAATTCTTGTTGCAGTTATTATTATTGTCATTGTTATATGTTCTCTATGGAAGTAAAAAAAAAATATTTAACTCACAGTCATCTGTGTCAGCAGTTGGACTTGATCTCTGATCATCGGTTGGATGTTCCTGCACAGGAGGTTGGAAAACCACTGTGCTGCTGGAGGTGGATGTTGATGGAACTAAACTCAAAAAACAACAACAGGGCATATGAGAATCTCTAAGGGCAGGCATATGATTATGTATGTGCACAGCATTTTCTACTACTACAGCTTAATACTACTGCCATGAAGAATATTAAGGCATAACATTATCAATTGTGGAATAATGAACTTACAGTTGTCATCAGGGATGGGAGGGGGAACATCATCCTTCCCTGGATGTGTTGGTTTTAAAAAAGACAGTAATGATCCTGAGGAGAGATGAGAGGGAAACATATTGTTAAGTTCAACATGTATTATGCACTTGATGTACTCTTGTGGTGGGTGCACATATCATATGTACTGCCAAACACATATTTCTCCCTTTCTGGCACTATTAAGTTCATCTCATCATTATGCAAAGCTTATCATAGAAGGTGTACTTTAGTATTACATACTACAGTGGAAACCGCTTATAGTGATCACGTTGGTCCAGAGCCAATTTGATCACTATAAGCGGTTGGTCGCTATAACCGAATTCTTATTACAGTATTTCACATTTTTTATGCAGAATATTATCTAAACGCCATTTATATCGTTTTTCAATGATAAGAATTGCACGAAACGAACCGTTTCAGCATTTACTGAATTTTATTATGGTTTCAAACACATTCGTTTCAAATGCTCCTTTTGAGAGGAACCATGCAAGTTATATTACTGCGCAGTGTGCAGACATAACTCATAAATACATAAATACAAATACAGTAACTTCTTCTGTGCGTCGGCTCTGCCGTGAAGCCGGTGCATTTTTTTAAAACAAGTCTTAAAATAAACTTTGAAACACTGTTTCATAGAACAACAACATAGAAGATAACAACGGCATCAAGAAGAGTTAAGCTACGTCTGTTTTGTGTTGCGGCTCCGCTGCGCCGCGTTAAGAAGTCACTTCACATGTTTCCATGGATCAGTGTTGTCTAACACCAAGTTCACTGGTTTTTCAAAACGATAAAAAAAAATCTGTCATAAGCCTTGAGGAGACGTTTCTCATCAGGTGGCAATGACTTCCCTTTTCCAGCCATGATTCGCGCGCTTGCTGCCGGTGTCAACTCCTTACATTAACTAGCTGTTAGCTCACTCGTTAGCTAGCTGTTAGCTCACTCGTTAGCTAGCTGTTAGCTCACTCGGCAGAAGCAGACGTCCAGCACGTTTTCATTCATAAAATGAGAAAAAAAATGAACACTATAAGCGGATTTCTCGATCACTATAAACGAATTATTTAAACAGCATTTGTATAGAAATGATTCTGTCCCAAGCCTTTTGATCCATATAAGCGGTTGATCACTATATCCGTGATCACTATAAGCGGTTTCCACTGTATTAGGCTGTTGTTGTTGTTGTTGCTGTTGTTGTTGTTGTTGTTAGACTGTCTGCCTCACTAAACTTTCTGTTGTTTTCTGCTGGTTGAGACTGGAGAGTGGTGCACATCTCCTCCTGCTAGCTAGCTTCATGTAGCTGTGTCATGTTACGCATTCGTCATAGCTTAGTTTTTAGCTTATTAGCCGCTATGGAGTCCGTGACAACACAACACAGTCAGTCAGAAAAACATAACAATGCACTTACCACTGTCTTACTTTCGTTTTTCCTCCCTTTCCTTCCTCTGTTTTTTCTTTTCTGCCCCGCTGGGATAACTCCTCTTCATCTTTTCGCAAGCGCGGAGCTCGGTGTAAGTGGGCGGAGCTCGGTGCTAAACAAACAATCAAACCTGCGGTTCGCGCTGATTGACACAGACAGCGCCGACGGCAGAAGTGACGTGGGGGCCCCCAAGGGGGGTTGCTACGGCGCTTTTTCATAGTAAATGCCCGTTGTTGTCGTTGCTGTGCCGTACATTAGCACTTGGGGCACCGGTCACTGGGGAGGATGCCCAAGTCGGGGCCCCCTGGAAGCCGGGGCCCCAGGCAATTGCCTGGTTTGCCTGTTGGCAAGCCCCGCCCCTGGTTGGAAGCCAGCGAAGATCCAGCCTTTAACAAGCTACACCTGTGTCTAATCAAACCCCTGCCTTTATATCTGTGTGTCAGTAAACACAGAGGGAGGCTGGGGCTGAAATGAAGAACGACTTTAAACACTACATGCAAAAACTGCGGCCCATGTGGTATCTTTCATATGTTACAACCCCTCAAAACACAGCCACAGAATTATCTACCGTACCCGGAGGCTTTATGTAAAACAATTAACCAATAAAATCAAATCAAACATTTAACAATCACTCCCTTCGAACCAACTCCTTAACTGATGTCCCGCTGATTTACTCCTTGGAAAGATGGATCCACTCCAACATCTTCTGTCAGCAGGAAATATAATGAATTAACAAAGATGGAGAAGAAAGGGTTGGTATGTTGAAGTGTTGTAATGTTGTTGTGTATTCAACATACAAAATATACGAGTGTCTGTATGTTACAGTTACAATTTAAATGTTGTTAGTTACTGTCTTTAAAAAAATGACTTTATTTCCTCACCCAAGATGGTTATGTTTTTGGTGCGATTTGTTCGCTCATTTGTCTGTTTGTCAGCAGGACTACTGAAAAACTACTGGCCCGATTTCCATGAAACATGGTAACAGGTTGTACATACGGGGTCATCCCTATGTTCCCCAGGCGCATAAGCTTACGCCTTCACTGATTTAATTCAGCATTTTGTTGGTGTTAGGGGTTAAGGTTAGGGTCACGGTGTTAGGGGTTAGTGTTTGGGTCGACATAGGCCTATTTGCCATGATTTTGGAAAAAATAACAGACCTGGGAACATAGGAACCTATGTAAATCATAAATAAGTCATAGAGTGTGGTCTATACCTACTCTGTAAAGTGTCCTGAGATAACTTTTGTTATGATTTGGCATTATAAATAAAATTGAATTGAATTGAATTGAAATAGGACCCTTTTTGTGAAAAGTGGGGAAAATAGCATTAAAAAGTGGAGGTCTGTGCTTTCCAAGTGCTCTTTGTTTTTGGTTTATTTGCTCTAATATTCATATGAGGAACGCATTCCTATAAAACATGTTTATTTTAAACGTGCAACAATTTCTGCACGTGCAGTTCAAACTACATTGGCCAGGGCACTGTCAGGAATGTGTTGTTGAACGTGTAAGTATAAGACCCAATCAAATGAGCTCAGCAAAACGATTTTGAAGGATTCCAAAAGTCGTGGTCATCTTTGGCACATTAAATGCTCCACACAATGATCAAACAGCTTATCAGTAAGATGAGCAGAAAGGTTCTGATGTGTCAAACTTGCTTGCTTCTCTGCAGGGCCGGAGGTCAAAACATGTTTCAGTCTGATATTCATATTATAACCACTAAAAAAATGTGTTGTAATCCCAATCCCTCTTTCCTTATTGACAGAGCACCGGATGTGTTTTTTCTCTGATCCGCTTTTACTTTTATTTCTCCTTTTGCATATCTGCTTCTTGTCAGTGCCCTCTTAAAAAAATATGCATGTGCTGAAGTGGATGCAGTGATTTAAATTGGAATAATGAAACTGAGAGTGTTACTTTTTCACTTAAAAAGCCTTCATCAGTCTTCATCCACATGTCAAAGCTGTCACATTAATTCGGACACCTTTATATACTTAGACAAATTGGATCACGGAAAAGATGATTAACAGCTTGTGTCTCACACAAAAGTAATGCAACACTTCCCATAATCGCCTTTGTTTCCTTTCACAAAGGATGTTGCTTCTTGTGTGCTTTCTTTCCCTCTCACTTCCCTGAAGACAAATGGGATTTTGGAAAAGATTTTCCCACCACTTTCACTTGTTCCACCAGCAGCACTCTAAAAGAAAAACTCTGAAAGCCTCAGAAACTCTCACGCTGAAAAACAGATTTTTAAAAAGCAATTTTAAAGATTAATTGATGTTAAAATGCCAGTTTCCCAGAATCGTTCTCTAATGCCTCCTAGTCTATATTTTTCTTTCTAACATATCTTTTTTCACTATCATGAAGGATGATAATGATTTACAAGTATTTCTTATCCATTACTTTTCAATGTGATTTAACTAAAAGGGACTATTAACAGAGAGCGTGAGGCTTCCTAGTTCATTTCCTCTTAAACGACCTGGAACGAACTTCACTTCCACCGTGGCATCGAGGCCCCAGAATGGGCACCAGAGTCAGTACTGACAGATGCTGATGACTTCCAGGCAAAGCCCTAGTTTATCCTCGTACCACTAATGCTGCCATGCCCAACAACACCCTATTAACAAGAGTTTGGGAGCTGTTTTTTTTTTCATGGAAACCCAAAGAGAGAGAGAGCAATTAAAACACCCTAGCTGACCTTTTATCCGTTATCAACCAGGCTAAATATGAGTGATGACCGCAGTTGTGACCTCTGCCCAGTCATTCATGAGGTTAAGCCCTCTTCTGGGTGTGTTATGAAATACCGTTGATTTCATTGAGTGGGATCAAACTGAGGTGAAACTTACCCACACATCTGCAGCATTTGGGTTTAAACCTATAAATGGATATTGAAAGTGTAGTAAATGCAGGATAAAAAAAGTATAAAAAAAGAGTAAAAAATGTTGACGTGTGTCTGTCAGGGTCAGTTAAGTGGAAATATGGGTGTGCGTATATGTGTGTGTGTGTGTGTGTGTGTGTGTTTGTGGATACATGCTCATGGCAGTACTTATTCAACAGAATGAAAACAAGTCAGAACATGGTTACATGGTTCACCTGTCCTGGAAGAGCTGTTACACAATCCCTGCTCGGTTGAAGACACGTCCCAGTGAAGCAAAATAAAAATGACATTGGCTTTCTGATTCTATTATATACAGGTTATTGGACTTATTCATATTATATAATTTTCACTTAATTATGATCACCATTGGCAGTGGTAAATTGTGTTTATTTTTTTTGTTTTACGTAACCAACACCCCTCCTTGCATTGCACTCTGTCATAGAGTGTTTATAGATGGATAATTTGTCATACATCACCCCCGCCCACAGATGATGACTTCAAGTGTGCTAGTATTTATTGTTTTAATGCAAAGTCCTACATTTGAACCACTCACTGGCGTGGTATTCACAGTTTCGCAAGTGGAAAATTTCTGATTTGTGAGCTATGACATACTGTCAGAGGCAATCAAAGTTGTTTTTTCTGTTGTTGTTATCTTTCTTGTTTGTTACTTCTTAACTTGATAAAAAGCAAAGAACACCAAATCATTACCATTTTGTTTAATTCCCTTACAGCTACACTGTTCTCTTGAATGCCTTGAATGTCAGTGTCTTGCAAAAAGACCCTTTGAATAGGCAGGAGACTTGCCGTTATTGTTGCTTTGACCCAGATGCTGTGGTTCAGTGTCCTCAGAGCTTGGTCATACAAACATTATAACAGGCTAGCTGTTTCCCCCTGTTTCCACTTGTGAAGGGAACAGGCCAACTGGCTGGCAGTAAGTTCATATCAAGCATACATATCTGAGAGTTGTATTGATCTTCTCATCTAATTAGTGAATGATTTTCCCAAAATGTTGAACTATTCCTTTATCCTTGGTGAACTTTTTCCAACCAGCAACCGGTGCCAAAAACTGCTGTTCTTCGG
This sequence comes from Echiichthys vipera, assembly GCF_963691815.1. Classification (NCBI taxonomy): domain Eukaryota; kingdom Metazoa; phylum Chordata; class Actinopteri; order Perciformes; family Trachinidae; genus Echiichthys; species Echiichthys vipera. Next base: position 20,383,963 of record NC_139838.1, read on the forward strand.
ATGGCCACTTGACCCTAATGTGTCAAATGTCCAACTTTACTTTACTTTACAGCCTGGTACAAAAAATGTTTTCTATATAGCAGATTTTCCCATTCATATCAAGTGTACTGGGGTGTATTTTTTGTTATATAACTCACCTTTTTGAATTGTATTAAGGCTTAAAGTTCTGCATAATTAAGGGCTGGCCGCTTTGAGTGACAGGGCGAAGTCATTACAGGTGTCGAGCATAGACTGCAGGTTTCGTTTGGGCCGCCTCTGCTCATTTTTGGATTAACCAGGAGCAGGCAGAGTCAGGCATTGCTAAGATGGCGATAGTTAGAACAACCATCAGTACGCTTCATTTTTGCTTTTCAGAAACCTACAGGCGATGTCACAGAGACCATGTCCGTGTTTTATGGAATCTTTGACTTTTACACATGATTTTATGGAGACAGCGTGAATTGAGGAGCTACAATATTATCTGTGTGTCAGGATCAGTAAGTACATCACCGAACTTCCAACACCACCTATTTTGCAGTGAGATCACCAATCCATTTATGGCAGATCACCAGTAAGGAAGCTCTATCAAAGCTTCATAGCACCTGCTAGCCCACTGGCCAGTATGAACACTCCAATTAATCCTTCACTAATACGATTTTTCACTGGAACGGTGAAATTTGCCAATAGCAACGGGATGATTTAGAGCACCCAACTGTGCTGAGCCCCTCATATCTCCTGAGATGAACATAGCTTACTGTGCATGCACTAATGCCTCCTTGAAGCCCATTGGTGGAAATCCAAATGAGGGCACATCACCCCAGATAGTATCCATATGTATCAGCCTACCAAGAGGTTCAGGAGAGGCTGCAAACAGACCATCCAGCTGTTGCACCAGTTGTGTGGTAAACACAGCAAGGATTAGCCCCTGCTCTTAAGCTTGGAGATAATGATTTGAAATGGCCCGTGGTCAAAGGTCGATTGCATATGTCCTGTTCTGTGGCTGACATAATATGCTCCCTTTATCCTGTCTGCATTCAGAAATAGAAAGACCTCTGGTCCAGGTTGGCACCTGAGTATCCGCCGTCACACCCCACTGCCAGGCTCAGATGGATCATTTTGGAAGCACAGGAATGAAAATGATACGTACGGGGCAGATAATTTGAGAAACCTCAAATATACTCACAATATACAGCACATGATCCGCATCTTTCACATCTTTATGAGCAGGAAGGGCCAAGAGTGACCTTACAAGCACTCTAAATCTCTGGATAAAGTGTATGATTTGCACCGGGTCATAAGAGGTCTTCACTAGCATAATGTACATTAATGAGTGTTTTAATGTATGAGTTCAGCTTCAGCCCATTAAGGTCAAGTGATGAATATGACCGCTCCTCTCAAAAATGAAATACTATTGCACAACATCAACAGGCCGGAAAGAATAATCTCTCTCTGCAGTAGCTGCAGCAGCTGTAGTTATATGATATACTTGTTATAAAATTCTTCCAGTTCGGAGATCAGAAAAAAATCATACAGGGCCATAATGTACCTCGGGAGCTCAAAGCGGTAAAAGGCTACAGCAGTTGTTGGTGATGGTAAACATTTTGTCATGAGATTTCACAATATAATCTGTGCACGAACCATGACTTGATATTTTAACAATAGCAACTGCAGTTAGCGGTTTGAAATAGAGCTGTTAGATTAGTGCTGCACTACTCGTATCACATTGACACAAAATGGCAAAATTAATTCCAGTCTGTTTCATTATGATCTGATCACCTCTAGAATGCTAAGAAGGATTAATTATCTCTTCCCGAAACTAAAACAATCCAAGCTCAAGGTCCACTTACTTGCTTCTTCTCTTCGTGGATGGGAGTTGCCCCGGTTGTCATAGAGATGGATTTGTTTAAACAACCCATTCTCATCCCAACTCGTCACATACGGCTGCTTTGTCCAGACACCTTGGTGTCCCTTGTCAACGCACTGGGTAGCCCTGTGTGTCAAGATGTGACGCTCCACCACCGTCTCTGTTTTAAACACTTGTTGTGAATTCAAACAACACTACATGGTTAGGTTTGTCACTGTGACATTGTTGGCATGATGACATTAGCATCTAGTTCAAAGCACTCAAAGAGCTGCTCTAAAGCTGTAGACTCTTTATCTTGTTCAATCACGTTTTGTTTACACACTTGTGTATGTTGATGGACCTCTGGAAGATTAACAAGTGCATTAGCAGACTTCAATGTGGTAACTATAAATAATAAAAGGGTTATTGAATCATCAAATTAAGATCATGTTTGTTTCCAAAAGGTGTACAGCATATGGGAGTACACCTCCTCAACAGCGATGATAAATGGAGGAACAGATGAGCTCTTTCTCAACTCTGTCATGTCCAGTCACTTTCTACTGAAAAACCTGTTCAGCAGACAAGACTTGTCTCGCACTCTGCTCACATAAACAGCTTTTCCTGCACAAACATGTTTCTGAAAGAGTCTCCTTCTCCCCCGAGGAGACGGTGAGTGAGCATGCATATTCATGATGGGAGCGTGTATTGTCATGTTACAGCTAGAGACAGGAAAGCATGTACCTTCTAACCTTTCCTCGGGTGAATCGCTAAGGGCTTCTACGCGCTATCGAATCCAAGTGCATGATGCACAGGAGACCATGCAGAAAGATAGATCCCGACAATAATGGATGCCAGCAGGAGAATGCAACCTGTTTGAGAATGATAGCTGAAAGCCAAACCATTTTAAGGGGGACCAATCCATAATGCAGAAATCCCAAGGGGCAGCACCTGCCTGCTTATACAGACAAGAACACACACGTTTCTTTCCCAAGCGCACACACAGCATGCAGGGCCAGTGGAGGCGGTTGCTGCGTTGGTGTGAGGTGCAGAGTGGGGCCCCTCTTGGGCAGAGGGTCTTTGTTCCTCTTTCATGGGCTCTGCTTCCCTCTGATGATGGGCCCATTGTCCGTGCTTCCAGTGGACCTGCACCATTCAGCCTGGCTGATAAAGCCCCCTTTCACAAAACCGAAGCAGGGGAACAAGGAGAGAAAGAGGGAGAAAGGCAGTGATGGAAGTGTGGAAAGGCAAAGGAGATGGGAAGGAAATATGCAGTGAGAGGCAGAGAGGGTTAAAGGCAGGAAAGAAAGGGTTGTGATGGAGCAGAGAGTTCTGGGGATATTTTCAAGCTGGACTAAAAAACAGTCAGAGCTGGAACAAAAGAATAAGTGGAGTAGAGTAGTTGAAGGTTGATGAAAACTGGCTCCTCGTCTGCTGATCTGAGATTAGCCATCAGGCAAACAGAAGCTCTTGTCTCTCTCTCTGTTTCCAGCCTGTTAGATCACACACGGTGGAGTCAAACCAGCACACATTCAGTGTGTACATTGCATGACCCTGAACATTTTTTCCATTACTGATTTTTTTCTGAACTTTGAGAGCTTTGTACCTTAATGAGAACTAACATCAGTACCTGACTTGCAATACTGTAATGGCCGAAATTCATCAAAACACCGGTTACGTAATTATGAAGATTTATTTATTTATCATGTGTGTAACCATGCGACCAAACCAAACAAGAATTTTTTTTCCTCTGAAACGTGGGGAAAGAGAAGGAAGAGGAGGCAAAAAGAAGTGACCGCTTGTCGATGTCATGCGGAGCTGTAGGGGATGTTGCTGCAAATGTCACACAGTGTTCGGTCATACCAGCAGGGCTTGGCCTTGAGGCAGCCTCTCCCCTTTCTCCTCCGCAGGATTAGAGGGGTGAGTGGTGAGCACTCATCATGGTCATGTGTTTTTTTCACCAGCTCGCTACACAAGGCAAACGCACACACAGTCAGAAGTAGTAAACAGTAGCCAAGTACTACAGGAAGACATGGATTGGGGCCACAGGCCTCAGAAGGACAAGGAAAGAGTGAGGCAGCTGGTCACTTCAGATGGTTAATGATCAAGTCGCCTTTCATTCGAACCTTAAAAGCAAGAGACCCGAAATAACAGACTTAAGAGACATTAAAGCAGATTTGCCCCAAAGATTTAATGAGATCTTTCAAGCAGGAAGTCCATTAATCTGCCCTGAAAAACAATAACCTAAACATAGTTGCCAATGTGTCAAACAGATTCTGTGTACCTATTTTTGGTTAAATCCTCGTGACGTGATGATTTGCAGCGGCGGAGGTGGTCATCATAACATAATCTGTACTGAGCCTGTCCAGAATGTTCCGTGTCAATGTGCAATAGCTTGAACTGAGGCTTCACGCATTGATGCTTATGTCTGGACACATAAAAACACACTCCTTATATAAAGAGGAGAAGTGGAGGAGTCCTCTCAGAGCCAGCTGGTCTGAGTCAACAAATAAGATGAAGATGCCCTTCTGGATTCAGAAAAAAAAAAATCCAAGCTGGTGACTCAATTTGACATGTCAAGCACTCTCATTTGGACTTTTTAAAGCTTAAATGTTCACCCACATCTGTGAAAGAAAACTAACAAATTGCTTTGCTTATTCTCATCAGAGGGAGTTCAAAGCAGCCTGGTACGTCATGACTTTTAAGGTCAATATAAAAAGTGAGCTTTCTGAAACGTTAAAAATATTCAGTGATGATTACAAAGCACTGGCAAAAGCCTCAGAGAGCGCATTAGTGTGCCAACGCAATGGACCATTTAAGAGGTGCAGTAGAGTTTCAATTTATTTTCATTCTGTCATTTTAATCCAGTGACTGCAGCCGCTACATGTCTGATATCTCACAGGCTCATGTATGTATGTGTGTGTGTGTGTGTGTGTGTGTGTACACGGGTCATTCAGAGGGCCAGAATAGATTTAACAGGTGTCAGGAATAGAGCTGAGCAATTATGCAAGCAAAGAGACCCACTAAATGAGCATTTGCATAAATCCTTGCACAAATAGACATCATGTGAAAAAATAAAAAATTGCTGTCGCCCTGACTCGGATAAAAATAGCCTTTTTGTGAATGAAGAGGGGGTTGCAGATCCATAGGTTACGATGGTAATTACAGGCGGGCGAGAGGGGGAGACAGGAAGCGCTGAAACTGAGTGGCGAGTAAAGCCGCAGGGAGGATATGTTTTTAGAGGAGACGTGGATGTGTTCAGGACTTCCATCCGCACAGCAACGGGCACTGGGACAAAACAACAAGAAGAGAAAACAAGAAATGTGGAGGGTGGAGAGGAAAAAAGATGAGGATATAGAGTGTGAGAGGGAAATGAGAAAAGACAGAGAGGAGCGCAGAAGAACTTGTGTCTTATTACTTCAATATGTCATCCTGACAGCTGTGGTACTGTGCGTTTCTTGGATTTAAATGAAATTAAATTCAGCAAATAAGACTCATTCAAAGCATATTTAAATTCGATTAACAGAAAGCAGAATCAAGAATGCGTTGAGAGACAGAGAGATTAATGTCATCTGAGCAAAGGGAGGTATAGAGAGAGATGGGGGAAGTTAAGGAAGGCGGAGAGAGAAGGATGGAGCAGGAGGGGTAGGTTAAGTACAAATTTGGAACCACACAAGTCAACCACACGCTGAAAGACTGTAATTTGGATTTTCCCAGAATAGCCAGTAAACGAGCAAGAGAGGAGGGACGGAATAACATAAACTCTTTAGCAGCACGCAACACGCACAACAACAACACACTCCCCCGGACAGCCATCTTATATCACACACACACTCATGTATATAGAGGCATATAGGCAACGCATACACCACTATACTTATGTGTATCCTATACATACACCCCTAAAGGATTAGAGGTACATGTACATGCGCAGAAACAAAGTATGTGTTTTCTATTAAAAACAGAAATACGCTTATTTGCGTTCTTGCAGAAAGTTGGATGATAAGATTGATACCACTCTCATGTCTTTATATTAAATATGAAGCTTCAGCCAGAGGCTAGAAAGCCTGCCAGTCTCTGTCAAAAAGTAACTGAATCACCTACCAGCACCTCTAAAGCTGTTTCTTCTCGCCTCACAGTCTCTGCAAGAGAGCCAGTATAAACTACCAAAATGTCCAACTTTTCTCCATGACTTTGAACTGGATTTTTAGTATAAATGTATCTTTGCATTAACCTTCCCCTCAACAGAATTTCTCCACACACCCCAAATGATGGGAAATGATGTCACATTTATCATTGATCACAAATGGTGCATGAGATCAATCATGCAGTTTTAAGTCTTGTAGTGTAATATTATACAAAACAAGGTGATGATGCACCTGTAAAATAATATACTAGGATTTACCTTGTTAATTAGTCAGCTTTAGGGCACTCTCGATGCGCACTGTGCCCAAGCCCGAATAGCGGCTAAAGTCTAGCTGTTTGACCCGTGTGAGTACAACTGTTCTGTGCCTAAGACTTTAGTAAAGCACTGATGCATATGTACAAGCATGAGCATTGGCGGCAGTCTGGGACTATTTATATACAATGTGTTTACTGCAGATTTGATCAGATGAAAATAATCGAGAGCAGTTGGACAACAAAAGAACTCTAAGGGGTGATGACGTCTATAAGCAAGAAGCAATTGAGCCGAGGCTCAGGTCATTTCAAGTAATGTGAGCTTAAGCAGGCCTGGGCCACAGGGGAAGAGGGAGGGGGGACAATCACCCTTAAGCATGCATCTTCTGAGCCAAGTGTGAGTGTGCCCTTAGAGGTGCTGGTAGGCAGATTTTTGCCACACAGCCAGACTAACTGTTTTCCCCCGTTTCCAGATTTATCCTAAGCTAAGCTAACCAGCTGATGGTTTGGCTGTGGCTACTTAAGCTGGGCATACATGAGTGGTATCAATCTCTTCACGAAAGCGAATAAGCGTAGTTCTCAAAATGTGAAACAGTTCCTTTAATGTTGAGGCATTTCTGTTTTCAGGTTGAACTTCCATCGGGAGTTGGAATCAATCAAACAACATGCTTGACACTGAGGTCTGCACAACGTCTTGAGATTTGGGAGGTGTAGATGTCGGCTCCTTTGCAGCCCTCTACATAAAACCCTTCACTTCATAGACCCCAGAGACGTTTACATGTATCCTCAGAGAACCATAAGTCCAGCAATGGTTGCTGCAAAGCTAACAACACAAGTGATTTATTTTTCAATTTGTCATTTTCCCCCTTGTTTTTCTTGTAGTTCTTTCTTGCTGTTGTCATTGTTGTTTTTCACTGACACAAATGTCTCTGTAACCGATCACGGCACATCTAAAATTAATTAATACTTCTGGAACGTCCTGAAACAGCTGAAACCAATAATATCATCAGCTGCAGTAGTGTCATGGCTGATTTATGACTTTGCGTTTAACACTTCTGCACAGGCCTGCAAAGCCCCACACACAGTGAGCTCTAGCTATCCATCTCTGTGGAGGTTGTGTCCTTCGTCAAGACCCTTTCATCCGCATGTCAGCTGTGAAGACAATGCACAGACATGTGTGGCTTCCAGCAGCCGTCTATCAAACTTGCCAATAGTTTTAAATATACATGCATTCAGGCTAACTGGACACAGATGTTGTGAAAAACTCTGACGTGCTGTCTAAAACACTAACAGCATGGATTGCAGAGAAGTATAAACAAAGTGTCATTACCACACGGCACTCAAACAAGCGGAAAAGTCAGTTCTAATATGTCAAGGTTTTCCATATCTGTTTTACATGCAGCTTTACTTCATTATCATGTTGGGGGTGGATGTTATAACAGCACGATTCTGACTGGAAGAATAGCTGGTTTCAATTCTGGCCCTGCTAAAAAAAAGGCAGAAGAATGAAAACTGATAAAAACGGCTCACTTTAATTTCAGTAACATTAACTGCAGCTATAGTGCCCCTGAGCAATGTGTTAAAAGCGGTATGTTGTCGGTGATTGAAGCAGCTGTGTACTTGAAGTAAGGCAGCAAAACAGTAGCAAGCTTTGCTCCCACTGATAAAGGAGTAAAACAAAAGACTGCTTTGGAGTTCTCTACACAGGGCTAAGCAACAATAGATATAATAGAAAACAAAATCAGTATTAATCAATCTGTAATCATAGTAACTATAAACCAAGCAAGAACCATAACCTTGAGTATAAGGTTAAACTGAAATGTAATGTATTCATGATTGATATCGCTATGTTCATGTAATAAATGTGATAACCTCACATTCATTAAGACGGAGCTTGCTTATCTTTTTTTAATGTATTTGTTGACTTCTCATGCCGGAAGTACAACCTTTTTATTTATTTTCACCTTGTATGACTTACTGTGCATTTGCATCTAATCACTATTTTGGACGGAGGATGAAAACAGCGAACAAAGCTCAGGAAGACTGCGGCGATGCCGTCAGCCCTCCGCACCATGTTCTGCACAGCAGGTCAAGCGGAAGAAGTAGGTCAGCTGTTGATTCAAACTGGGTCAGGTTAGCCTATTGCTGATGGCCCTCTGGCCAGCCAACGTGGGTATTAAGTGTACGCTGCCCTCATTAACAATGACAATAATGTTCACTCCAGGATTATCACCCTATGAGCCTACTTGATGTCTTAACCTAAGTGTCATTTTGACTATAAAAACTAGAGACTCACTTGAGGATGGAAACAGATTAATGTTCATTTACTTTTTTAGATTTTAGGCATTTAGCAGACGCTCTAAAGTGCATCACAAGAACTACTTGCAGCAAATAGTAAGGCTATTTCCTCACCATATTATTGTATGAGTGGGCTTGGTCATTCTGTATCTACAGCAGGTTGGGTTATTTTTTTTTATCAGGGATCATATAAAAGAAGAAAAGCCTCTCTAATAAGCATCCCAAGAGTTTCAGTGAGTTCACGTCTTGCCTGACACTATCTTAGTTGTTGTGGCACACTAAATGTCGCATCTGGTCCTGAAAATAGTTAAAGAAAAAGTTTGAAACACTTTAGATGTGAAGATTGATACCACTCTCATGCCAGTTGTAACAGCCAGTTAACTAAGCTTAGCACAAGTTCTGGTTTAAAGGTAAATAAATCTCCCTATAACCCATTGTTATTTTACAGAGGGTTACGGACTGTTTATGCTAAGCTACCGTCTGCTAGCTGTAGTGTCATATTTTAGCGTCATGTGACACTACAGCCAGCAGTCTGTTAACTTAGATTAGCACAGAGATAGGAATTAGGGGGAAATGGCTAGCTCTATCCACAGATGAAAACAATGTTTTTGTACAGATTAAACAAACGAGATATAACATGTTAGTGAACTTTAGAGGTGCTGGTAGGTGAATTTTGTTAAGTTTTGGCTGATTCCAGCTGTTTCGGTCTTTATACTAAGCTAAGCTAACAGATTGCTAGATTGCTGTCTTCTAACTCTCACCTAGAAAGCAAATAAGCTTATTTTCATAACTATTTATTTAACACCAGTGCTAAAGCAATATGCTCAATGATTCTGGACGGTGTCTGCCTCATTGAAGAAGGTTGTTGTTCAGATGTCCTATTTTATTAGTGAGTCCAACCACTGAGGAAAGCCTTCCTTCCTGTGGTAGAGTATTCACTTGCTTAAACACATTTGTGATTTTTATTGGCTCAGAGTGTGTGTTTTTACCGCAGTGTTCTTCTTCTCTATGGTTTCTGAAAAAGCAGCGTGGTAGTCACTGCCGAGATGAGTCAGCCCATCAGACAAAACCAGTACCACCACCAGCCATGTGTCATTATGTATTCCCTGAACTTCCTTCCATAGCTCTGTGGCTGCCCTTCATGCTAATTGCAGATTTTGAAAGACATTCAACACATCTGTGATTTTCATCCTTCATTAGGTAAAGCAAATAACCTAAAGGTAGAGCATCAGGGCTAAACCGCAAAGACATGGCTTCACTTGTTTGGTTTGATTTGATGCCAGATTGAATTTCTTACCAGAAGTAAACAAGCTGGAGGGCACATTTGACATCAGGGGAACAAAAACCTTGGTTGTCATTACAAGTCATGGAGTTGGGCTTGATGGCATTGTTTTGCACAATGCGTGGGGCGTCATTAGCCAAATTGTTGGCAAGAAATTGATTTTTTTTTTGCTTTCTTTCGTATGGATCTGTATTTCTACAATGATTGCTCTTTTGCTGTGGTGCCAAAATCTTTGAGGGGGTTCAGTGGGTACGGTCATATTGGCTCTCTGTTAGTCATTTAAGCAATATTGTACATTTGATAGGGTTGACAAACACCCTAATTGTTGCTGAGGACGCTTTGTTTCCATGTGGGGCATCGTTCTCTTCATGTAGATCTGACCGCATCATTTTGCTGTCTGTGAATGAAGTGACATTTTGTACTCCAACTAATACAAGTTCCCCACACACAACCAATTATTTCACTTCCCAAGGTCATTTCATTCTTTAATCCAGAAATAAAGGCATTTTTGGCAAGCCCTGAACCACGCTTAGATGTGAATAAATCATTCTAACAGTGCATCCTGACAGTCCGGATCTTTAAGTGGCTTTCATGCTGCTTTAAGCCAAATGTCCAGGCTGATTATATTTGATCCAGGGATCTCCTCATCACACGTTTCCCTGCTTTGAAAATAAAACAGTGAATAAGGCTTGAAGAAAGATGGTTATCACTAAGCTGGAGGTGCTCAGGTGTTCAGGTGTGTTTGTTTTGCAAAAGTGCTGCAGGCCGTTAACACGCCCATGAAATGTGCACGCATGCAAACAAAGCAATATTTAATCACGTGAGATGCACACATGTTCATTCACATGCCTACACACAGAGCACTTTGTCTGCTCGACTTATCAGCACATGATTTATTACCAACGCTGATTATATCAATAAATATACTTTTCAGTTTCAAATATCACTTTTGCCCACAAACTGTTTAGCTGGTTGGATTTCTAAACTGTCAGGAAAAGGTTGATTATTCTTGCCAAAGGAACAAAACTCCCCTCGTTTTTCCATAAACACCAATGCATCACATCCAAACTGTGCTCAAAGTTCATGCCAGTTGCTGTCTGTTCCAGTTCTGTTGGCTACACTCACTCAACACTCTCACAAAATCAAAATTGACAGATGAATTGACCCGCTTTTTTGGAACACTAATATCCATCCACTTTACTTCTGCTGACTCCCAGCCACCGGCGATGCTGACGACTTTTAATCTGATGAGTGTATTCTCTGTCATGTCAATAACGTTTTAAAGGGTTCAAAGAATAAATCAAACTCCAGCATGCCTCGGGGGTGTCTTCTGTACCAGAGATTCTTGGAAAAAGTATTTTTATTATTAAAGTCCATGTCCACCAATGTGTTGGTTGTGGTGCTGCCGGTGGTGATGGCAAATGATCTTCAAAATAATGAGTTATTATCTCAAAATGTTTTGTTAATATGTCAAAAATGATGACTTATCTTTAAATAATGGCATTTTGAGCTAACTCATTTAGATACAAGATACTCACTCATTATAATAAGGTACTTAATCATTATTTTGAGATACTAACTTATTATTTTAAGATACTCATTCATAATTTTGAGATTAGTCATTATTTTCTTACTCATTTCAAGAAATGTAGTAATTACTTTGTGAAAGTTTCTGATTTTAATGACTAACTGAATCTTTTTTTTCATCACATTGGTGTAAATGAGCTTTCCATATCTAATTGATGCCTCATCCGTAGAATATGTACAGAATTTTCTTTGAGTTATGTTAATCTAAATGCACACTGACTTGTTTTCCAAGAAGACTGACCGTGGACTCTCCACTGATATTCCAGGAGGTTCAGTTTGTGTTTTGTCTCCTAGTGACACCCCCATGTCTCTGTGTCATTTTGTCCTGACCAGTGACTGTATTTTCATATGTTGGTTTTCAGTGTTTTGTGGTCTTTGGTGTTTGGTATAACACAGTGAGTGTTTTGTTTGGGCATTTGTAATGTGGTCAGCGCTCACACGAGAGACATGTCCCGAAGAAGGTGGGTAGGTGAAAGTTTTGTGAGCGTGTGAACTGCGCTGGCTGCTACTGAACAACTGACTGAAACTATCTGCATTTTTGTGTTTAGGTTTGTCTACACTTTATGTTTCTCTACATTTCTGAAAGCGTGTGTCTCTGCAATTCTAGGAAATTCCTCTCCTACTTTCATTCTCTCTTTTTTTCCTCTCTTAAATTTCCATTTCTATGTGTTTGTATATTTGCATTTGGAGAAACCTGGGAAGGGCCAGCGTCTGGACAAACCAGGCAGACAGACAGATGAACATGCCAAAGTGTGACCAAGAGAGAGGAAGGCTATGTTAAAAACAAGGGAGGACAGGAGGAAGAAAAGGCAGAAGGAACTTGGACTTGGAGAAAGTGGAGAGAGACGGGGCCCCTGACCTGACCACACTGACACACTCGGGTCTCTCTCTCCTTGCCAGCTGTGCACTGTGGTCAATTCGGAGAGGACACACTCGCACACACATATACTTATCTACGCATGCTGGCGATGAGGACATACTTGGCCTGCATGCATGTGTGTGTTTGAGTGTGTGTTTGGATGTGACAGCCTATCCATGCGTGCTTAAAAGAGTGTGGACGCTACCAAAAATCCTACCGTCTGTGTTTGTTTTCCTTCCAGCCTTTGTGCCTTTGTGCTCATGTCCCTGAACCTGTATGCACATCTGTGTATGTATACGTATATTTACACGTCTGCTGGAGTATGCTGGTGCTCATTTCCATCTGTTTTTCTTGCTCAGCAGCCTGAGCGGGCAGGATATTGGTGTGTAGAATGTCCCCATGTACCACTCCATCATCTCAGCCTCTTCACTGCGTGTCCACATGTGTCGCGTCTGTGAACCATTAGCAATGTCGAGCACAAACGGAGTAATTAGGAATAAGTGCTCAAAGGTGCAACAGTAAGATCGGGCAACCCCCCACCCCCACCCAAAGATCCCTTCCCACAATCCTTTGCCACATTTTCAGGCTGCTGTTCCCACCGCTGGAGCCTGACTGTTACCCAATGCGCTCGTCTCTGCAAATAGAAATAGTGCTGCTAACAGGCGATGTGGACACCCTGTGTTTTCAGAGCGGGGCCCAAGCAAGTGCTGACTGGCCCTCGAAGGGGTTATTTTTACTGCGTGTGCAGTTGTGTTGGACTGGCAGCAGAGAGAGGTGCAGGAAATGCAGCATGGTCAAAGAGTCAAGGAGGGGAAAGTTCCCTCTTAACACAGCAGTTTGTCATGTCTGTGTTTCATTCTCAGTGTGTGTAGTGCACATGGTTATGTTTATGTGTATCTTAGGCTATGTATGTGTACATTACACTGTAACCAAATGTGGGTGGGCTTTTACAGTATGCACTGTGTTTAGGCAAAGATAACTGCCTGTGTGTTTGTTTGTACGAGTGTTGTGTGTGTGTTTGTCTCTCCATTTCAAGGAAACAGGCTTTCCTTGGCAAAGACAGCAAATTTGCTGTAACCTCTGTAACCCCCACCCACCACAACCATCACCACCACCTCCACCCTTCCTCACCCTCCAGGAAAGAAGCTGAGAATCGATACTCCGCAATCTGAGGCAGTGAGCGTGCCAGCATCCGTAAGCTGAGGTTTTGGGCATGGAACATCAGTCAGATACTCATGCACGTAAGCATCCAAACAATTACACGTAAACACACGCGCACATATGCGCACACACTGCACACATGTTAATGTTTGTGTGGACATGGGGGACTTCCCATACAAGCTCATGACATCTTAATTCAGCAGCACCGAGTGCAAAGTGGTACACAGTGGAGAGAAAAACGGAATGGAAAAAGAGCACTGCTCCAGCTGAGGTCAGTTTTGGAGACAAACCCCTTGATGAGTGAGCAAAGTAAAAACCTGAAATATGTGCCTTAATCGCTGTCCTTACTCTGCCCTCCAGCGATACGTGCTTCTGCTCGAGTCAAATAAAGGACGAAGAGGAAAATCAGCACAAACACATTTGCATATGCGAACAGTTTACTCTTGAATGAGTGCAAATGTTGTGTAAAATGGATCCAAATAATCCTAGATGCAGTCTAATTAATATTTCAAACACTTTTTTCCATTGGTTCTGAACAGTTGCACATATGTGCTTGCTATGCATAGATTTTATGGATAAACACACCTACCCATGCACACACTCTCACATACACACTACGTAAACACACAGAGGCCACCGTAAATTACAGTCGTCCCATCTGGGAGCATTAAGAAGCTGTTAATGAATAGGGTGCCGGAGCAGCAGCCACAAGTGGAGCAAAGCAGCTGGAGGAGGGAGATGGGGTGGAGGCAGGGAGGATGGGGGGCTGGGTAGCATCTGGGCAGCAGATATGTGTGTAGTCATGTAAAAAAGGTTGCGGTAACAGTGCACGGCTTGGGGGAGGAAAGGAATCAAAAGATGTGTTTTGAAGCCAGTGCTCTCTGTGACCTGCTTGGTAGAAAACACGCTCTGTGAGTGTTGCAAATGCAAATAAAACCCATAATCACAATAATTTTTCTTTGTAAAAATATATTCTGTGGAAGGTCAACCGTGTGTGCTCACATTTTAAGCTCAAACATTTAACATTGTATTAACAAGATCAGAAATCCAGATAAACCCAGTAACCCTGTACACTCCCCATACTGCTGAATGAGCTCACACAGAAGTGGGGCTACAGGGAAGGGGCAGCTCAGCTCTAGACTAATGACTTTGCCTTATCTATGGGAGGTGTCGGAGGAGGTGTGGCAACAGAAGGGCCAGTTATCTTAAGTGACCTTTTAATACCCTCGGCCCCTTTCACAATACCTCCACTGGCGGGCCTTCAAAGTGGACACATGGGCAATATACAGAGCAGAAGTGTGCCTCAGATGGAGACAAAAGACGCCACCTGTATGCTAATGCCTTCTGAGGCTTTCAGAGAGGGCAGCGCTGCAGAAGAAGGATAAAGTGTGCCGCATCTTCGAAGAAGGTCCTGGAGCTGTAAAGCGGGAGCAGAGACAAAAAAATTGATTTTGGACCCTCTTTTTCTTAACAAGTTGAAAGGGAAGAAACAACAAAAAATCTGAAGTGTGCCACTTTATGGGGTAGAAGGTGCTGTAAAATTGATTTTCTCCTTCTTTAAGGCTGCAAAGGAGAGAGACAATAAGAGCAATGTGGATGAGTGACTATAGGATGGTGCTGAGGAGAGAAGAAAGGGCACGGGCAGTAAAATTCATTTCCAATCTTTGTGTTAAGTAATGAGAAAGAGGGAGAGTGTGCCACTTCAGATGGGAGGCAGGGGAGTGCCCGAGGAGACAGATAGCACCAAAGGCTGTAAAATTCATTTTCCCTTCCTCTCTTTAAGTAATGGGAGAGCAGAAGTCGCCGAGGGTGAGTGTGGTGCCTTTGTCAATAAGCGGAGGAAGGGAAAATGGGGCAATAAAATTCATTTCCTCACTTCTTATTTTCATAAGAAAGAGAGAGGTTTGACTTGCGGAGTGTGCCATGGCAGAGGGACGGCTGTTCATATGGAAAAAAGGAAGCAAGGTCAGAGGCTGTAAAAGTCTTTCACTTGTTTCCTCAAGTAATAAGTGGCGGCATGTGCCTGATTGAATGGAGGGTGGAGTAATTGCTATTAAGCAGATTTTTTTAGCGTGGCACACTTGCACGGAGACAGAGACAGCTCCTCCCTTTAGAGCCCTAGACCACAAACATACTTTTTGCTCATTCATAAACACACTTATGTAAACACATATTCATGCACAAAGGCATTCGTGTCAGTTGGAGTTACCACTATCTCTGTGCTCCTCTAGACTCTGGAGCAGCAGCTTTTTTTTTTTTCACACTATCTTGTTTGAGCTGCATAGCCCCGAGCCATCTATTTACCACACTGTCTCTCAGTGTGTATACATCCAGACCTCTTCACCGCATATTTTTTTCACACCATCTATTCCTATGTTTCAGCTGCAAAGCCCTGAACACAGTTTAATTATATAACGCTCTATCAAGACGTGTTTTTTTTTTTCTTCTCAAGTTCGTACTATCAGCAAAACAAGATGCACTGGGCAACTCCAGAAAGTTGCATGAATACCGCTTTGCATCTGTCAGCAGGAGTCAGCAGCAAGTTGAGCGAATGTGCATGTAAAGTATAATCTCTTGTTAGCATTGGTGTCACTTGCTGTTGCTTTCAAGGTGACAGTCAGGATGGCACTCATGCCAACTGCCGATGTCTCCTCTGTCCCTCAAGGCTCTCCAGGGCCTATCAGTGCAGGGAAGGTCTGGGCACTTTGGACAGATCGCTGCTCTTCTGGGGGGAAGGCAGAGCATGTCACTTTCATCTCCACATATTTCATGGGGTAATGAGCTACACGGACAACTTCGGCATCCTTGGGATTGACAGCGTGAGTACAGGCTGTTCTCTCTCAAATCTGGTTGTGTTGACTCTTCTGTGGGATCAGGTGCATCTAGCCTACGGCTTCCTCCAAACAAACAAAAAAAAACATGGCTCTGCAAACCTTGTCATTACTATTCAGCTTCCCTTCTACTTATTTCCTCTGGAGAAAAGGTGCTCAGCTGGCCACTGTGAAATTGTTGGAGCTTTTCCGTTTAAAGACCCCATTGTGTAAGTGTAATGTGCTGCTGGGTTGTTTACCAAGTGATATGATTTTGGGTCGCCCTTTCACTTCAGTCTTGTATATTTTGCAATGATGTAATTGTGTGTGCTTTGGTGTGTCGTAATTTAGAGGGCAGGTTATTCACGCCGAGCCTCCTATACACTGCCAGGCTGTCGTGTTGTTGTGTCAAGGGAAAGCAGGGGATGGTAAACAGAGCCTCTGGGTGGTCCCCTTTTCTCTGGACTCCCTGGACACACTGTAAAGTCTGCTGACAGGAGAAGAGCTCTTTTCTTCTCAACACAACCTGCGTTGCTGCTCTCCTCTCCTTTCTGTTCTGTCGCTTGTTTGTGGCTGTCTATGGAAGTGACCTCATACATATTGAAGGGGCTTTTGAGGAATTCACCAGTGTGCGACTTTTTTTTTATCCAGCATACCCTTCTCTCCCTATTTACATTTGAGTGTCAATCTCCGCCTCTCTTTCTCTCTGCGTCTGTCTGTATCTCTCTAAAAAAGTACTTTTGCATTCCTCTTTTCAATTTCTGTTTTTCTCACTCTTTTCCACCTGCCCACTTCGATGCAACCCCCCCCCCCTCCTTTTCTCACACCACTTAGCTCCAAATTTCTCTCTGCCTAAAGCTTTTGTTTTGTTGATCAAAACTCTTGTGTGAATCTCTCAAAGCCTCCATACCTCAGCTCACATCTTCTTCCTCTCTAAATCTCCCTCTCTCCATCTCCCTCTCTCCACTCCAAATGTTTATTTCAGTATATCCCTGTCTCTAGAACCCCTCAAACTTGTCCTTTCTGATCTATTTTTCTCAGACTGTCTCTCCTCTGCTCCAATTTCCTCCGATAAATAGAGTAACAATCTATTTCTGCGTTTCTAAATCACATTTCTCCTCACTTCCTCTTTATTATCTTGTTCCATCCTTTCAGTATCCTGCTTCCCTGTCTTTGTATTTGTATGTTATTCCTCATCTGAACATCTTATTACATCTTGTGCCTCTCCTCTCCCTCCCTCTGTCCTTCTTGTTTGCTTCCTGTCTATTTCTATTTTTCTCACTTTCTCGCCGGCCCCCTCTTATTCATTTGGCGTCCGTCCCTGCTTCCGCTTCTGCTCTGCACTCCACTTTCACCTCAGATATATTTATGTTTACACATTAAGTCTCTTTTCACCTTTATTTTAAACCATACTCCTTCATATCCCCTCCTCGTTATTAAACTTCCTGTGGATTTCTGTCTCACATGTAGAATTTATGGTGTTTTTGCACAGCTCGAAGCTGAACAGGATGGATGAGGTGGACTCCTTCCATTTGTTGCTGCTATCCATCCTTTCCAAATGACTCTGCATTTCCCAAGAGAAGGCACAGCATTGTTCATTTGTTTGTCAGTGAGTCACCTGCAATATTTCAGACACCACTTACTCGATTTTGACAGTCTAAGGGAAATGATGCATCGCACCTCTAAAATTTCAATTTGCCCAAGGGAAAGAGCCATAATTACAGGTCAGTAAAGGTAACATGTTTGCTAATTACTGGCCCAGAGGTTTCCCTGCATCATTTATAGCTGAAAACATGTTTAGTGCTGCCTTACGGTATATCCCTCGTTTGCTCTTTTCCGCCTGCATCTTTGTACTTTACATATTGTCCTTCTTAAGTGCATCTGTTTTAAGCTCTTCACTCTCATCCTGCGTGCCTCCTCATTTTTGCTTTCATTCTTGGTCTTACACTCTCGTTATCTAACACTGTGATTGCATTTCTCCTCAATCTTCCTCCTCCTCACCCGCCTCCTCCTCAGCTGCTCTTTGTCTCTCAGTTTGGCTTGTATGGTGGGTATGCAAGCGTACATATTTGTGTGTGTCTGTGTGTGTGGGTGCGTCTGAGGTATGTGTGCTTTCCTGAATGTCTAAGCAGAGCGACTGCTCGGCTGTCAGCAAGGCCACTCCAAACAATGTCATCTTAATCGTCATACCTGAACTCCAATCTCTTAGCTGACACACTGATCATTGGATACGGCGATGCATAATCAACCTCTTCTTTGTTTACCTCTGATAATTAAATACAGCTAATTAAGAACTGGCACTTCATCTCTTTGCTGTAACGCTAGGGTTATTCACTGATTACCTTTGTTTTGCTTTAAAATTGCTCCACCTAATAATTACCTTTGCTTCTATAGCCTCAGGAAAGTCGAAGGAAAATATACATTTGTGCCAGAGCAGGCAAAAACAAGACCATGAACAAACTTGTTTTTCACGGGCAAACCAATGAGGGATGATTAAGCTATCTCTGCAGAGTCTATTTCATAAGAGGAGGTAGACCTGTTCAATGCTAATTACAGGAAACACTTCACTTCCATTGTTTGCACAGAAAGAGCTCATAGGTGCAGGAACAACTCCTGCAGAGGAACCGGAATGAATAACAATGGAGGACAAGAACCAATGGAGGCTGATGAAACGACACACACTGGACGGAGCTCTGCTGGGTTGCAGCACAGTTCACACCAACACAGTTCTCTTATGTAAATAGATGGAGGGGTGTTGTTTGGGGATGGGAACATGATGATAGCCTGTCATTAGAGCTAACATTTATATTCACAGTGATGGTACCAAATACTGCTCCTTTAATGGCCATGCTGGAGGAAGGAAGAAAGTGGAAACAATCTTCAGCAGCCGACAAGAAAGCAACTTGCTGCACATGATGATCTGAGAACACGGGGGCCTGTTAATGCTCATTTTTGGGTTCATACTTGTATTTCGGGTTTCTATTAGAACATGTTAACAAACACATACTGTCTGTCTGAATATACCTGTATTTACTTTCTGTCTGAAAACACTCAATTTTAGTGCCTGTCCCTTCCGAAAAAGCCCAGGCTGCTCTGATTGCTCCCTGCACTGTCATAGCAAGCTGTGGAATGACTGTAACAGCACTATAGTGGCACTTTCTACCTATATATAGTATAATTGTGACATCACAACCCTACGGAAGTCCTGACAGCTTCTGAATACGGGCTGTGTGAATTTCTTTTGAGAGTTTTGATACTTTCACAGTATTTATATAGCACCTTTACCTGCTTTATGATTAAAAAAAAGACATAAAAACTCACTTTTTACAATATGGGACCTTTAAACAATTAACATCATGCAGGCTGTTCCTATGCAGAGTTACGTATTCTTTATCATTTTCAGTGAATCCGAGGGAAAAATTCTCTGTGTTTTGATTCCTCTTTTCAGGATCACAGAAAGTGCAACTCCATGACATCATCTAATTACTCTGGTTGACAGGGTTGAAAAAAACAAATTATGGACAGTCAAGTTCCCATGCCTACATGACTTGGTTTTCCCTATCATTTTCTTATATCTTATTTTCATGCCGCAGAACAGGCTCAGTGCAAATTCTGTCAGGATTTGAGGTGGATAGGGTTGTGTTTATGTGTTTATGTGTTTATGTGTGTATGTGCGACT
The DNA here is from genome assembly GCF_963691815.1 of Echiichthys vipera. Taxonomy (NCBI): domain Eukaryota; kingdom Metazoa; phylum Chordata; class Actinopteri; order Perciformes; family Trachinidae; genus Echiichthys; species Echiichthys vipera. The sequence goes on from NC_139838.1 coordinate 20,403,856, forward strand.
GTGTTTGTGTGTACGTGGCCATGCAAGCCTGCAGAGATCCAATGCGTGCGTGTTTGTGTGTCTGTGTGTCTGTCTGCTGAAGAAAATATATATATGAGGGCTGAGCTGCAGTTTCGTTCCACTTCATCTTTCTATTTACTCATTCAGTATTTCAGCTTTGAAATTAAAGGTCCACTCAAATGGCTCCTGATAGAGTTTTGACATAAATGTCTGCGGCATGGCGAAAGCTTTTCCACAACAATTTTCGATTGCAATGCAAATGACAATTATGTTGGCAGTCCCTCTCACCCTTTTATCTTCCCACCGAGCTAGAAAAAACAATTGGATTCTAAAAAAAATTGATCCACCGGGATGAGCGCTCTTCATGAATACAAAACACATTATTTCGGACGACCTGCTTGACACTGAATAGCACACAATTACCATATATATGTGCCTTTCTGCGTTTGTACTGTTAGATGTGAAATGGTTTGTTAGTGTGGACGGAATTTTTAAGTGCAGATAGTCAACCACCGAACATATAATATTGTCTGTAATGTCCAGAGAGGGGGCTCCACGTGGGTATTTTGCTGCATAAATACTGAAAATAAAGGCTTTATGTAAACTACTTGACAAAAAAGTGTGGGTGTCTCATGGAGTTGATAATTCAAAGATAACACACAGTCAAACCAGGATCAACAGGAGATGTAAACAGATATTCCTAGTTTCTTTTGTCTGCTCGGAGCACCAGATGAGTGTCACCAGTAATTACACTGTGACCATTAAACTGTCAGACAAAGTGTTGATTTGCAATCATCAGTCTACCTGACAGTTTAATCATCTTGCGAAACTTTCAGGCCTTCTGTGACAGCCGCAACCTTATAAAATTTCATGCACTGTCTCCTGTGGCCAAGCCGATCAAGATGAGATTCCTCTGAGCAAAAACAGAACATTTTAAAGGCTCCATCTCAAAGCTGCACAGAGCTTCATATACTCTTATTTATATAGTCTGTTTTTATGGGATACTTTTCATATTAAGTGTTACATTCTAGTTACATCAGGAGTGTATCCCGCACTCAACTGATCCCATCCCTGAACTGTATCTATGTCCTGAATCTTCAAATGCAATGTGCTATTATCTGCTTGAATGTATTATTACAGATGGTTTCCCCTCTTTATCTGTTTTCTTTCTTTTTTTATTATGCTTTTTGTTTTTTTTGTTGTGATACTTTTGAAAGTTGTTATGCTGCTAAGCAGGCACAGCAAATAAAGTGCCATGTCAAGCAGAAGCAGGCTTGAAAACCCCCTCTGGCATTATAGCTCGCTAGGCTGAACAAGCAGCTTGCAGTCCAGATTATCCATGTCAATGAAACAGAAAATGAAAATCGGGATTTGCAATGTATCTGACAGCATGAAGGTTATGTGCTTCCAGTTGAACGTACAGTGTTTGTGTGTGTTTTATTACTGTAAATATTCATTTATATACATTCAAATTTGAGTTTTTTCTAATATATGTTTAGTTTGTCTAATATTTGATGTTATATCTGGAGTTTTGTAAAAAAAATTCCCCCCTGGGATTATTAAAGTATATCTAATTCTGATTCTGACTGTGTTAGACCATCTAGGTTTTACGTTTCACATGTGATTTCAAAGGCTCCAAAACTCACCATACTTAAAGTTCAGTCAGATTTTACTTCCATGTTAATCTCACAAATGAACACCCTTAGAATATATGTAAGATTCACACATAGTTTAAAGGGATCATAGAAAACTACCTGCAAGATAACACACACACACACAAGAACAATTTAACTTCAAGAAATCACTGTGCAAACACACCTGACGTTGCTCAACCAGTGCTCAGTCAAGGGTGGTGCAGTCATAGATAAGAGCGCAAGGAAAATAGTTTGAGTGCATTCAACGAAATAACTGGGAAAGCTGTACAACCTGTGCAACAACCTTGCAGCAAACACAATAAAATATGCTTTGCAGCCTTTAACGTCCAGCTCTATGGTCTATGGTTCATGTAGGTGTTCATGTTTTCCTTTTTCTTAAGAGAATGTATATGTTGCAAGTGCAATCAAACATTGTATTTACATGAAGTGAGTAACATTAAAAATAGATATCATATGAATAAATGATGAGTGATTTCTTATTTTGCAAACACTTGTTTACATGCAACATAATAAAGGTAGTGACCCGTATTGTGGTTTATAACTCTGACAGCAGAAATGACCTTTTTAGAGGTATTATAGTTTTCCTATAGGAGAGGTTTGAAAAGTGTAGGTGAAAACTGCAAAAGGTGACATGTTGTAATACAAAATTCCATGAAGCGTAAGGTCTCTGGTTATGATATTGCGGGAGAATAATTAATATTTCTAAATGCTTTGTTGTTGGCCTATTGAGACACACTGTACATGCTGGATTTTAATAAACATCAACATACAGTATAGCTTACAGAGAAGCTCGCGACTCTCGGACAGGCCTCTGATTGGTCCCCTCTGGTACAAGAGGCGGGGCCCGCAGCTATGGGCGTTTCACAAAACCAGCCACCACGCAGCTCGAGCTTTCATTCACTACGGATTTGTCGAGTTAACTAAATCTCTACGGTTTCTATTCCTTGTACGAATCTACTTTTTTTTTTTTTCTTTAGTGCCGCTGCATGCGTAAAGGGTTTTTGTGAACGCGCAGTATCCAGGTGCGCGGAAGAGCTCTTCTCGGTGAACTGTAGGGTTTTTTGGGGGGGTTTTTTTCTGCACAACCTACCTGAGTTGTGTTTCCTCTCTGCACGCCTCCACTCCTCTCCACCATGGATTTGGTTTGGATTGTGGGCTTCGTTGTGAGCGTCTGCGCCTGGCTCGCTTCAGCGGAGCGGCACAGCGTCTACTGGAACAGCACGAACCCAAAGTAAATATCTCTTTGTGATTTCTCTGTAACCCCTCGTTGATTCGGTGCTCTTGAACTCACCATTCGCACTGATTTCTTTATCTATTGGCTACACTATCAATGCAGAATCACTATTGTGTGGCACTTTAAATATAAAACAAACTTTTAACATAATTCTCAGTGCAGATTTGATCTTCATGATCCATGCTCAGATGCGTTTGGATTTTTGCCACTCATGCATATTCAGCGATTTTTTTGGGATGAATTTGTGATGAGAGCAACTGGCTGCTGTTGTCATGATAATGCAAGACAGTTAGGAGTCTTTCTCCCTCCCCCTCGCTCCCTTCCTTTCTGGCCTCGAACCTGTTATTATGGTGCTGTTTACCTGTAACACTGTGTCTAACCTGCTCAGATTTAATCCCCGTGTTTCACAATCTGTGTATCTATGCTGCGGGATTAGTTACACTAGGTTATGTAATCTATGTTTTTCTACTTTTGAGGGAAATGGCTCTTATTTTTGAAATTGATGAGTATTGGATATAATCTGTTTTTCAGGACATGAAGTATGATTTATGAATGCTACTGGCACTTCATGTCTTTATTTGGACCCTTCATGCACACTTATTTGTATTTTCTACATTTTTCTGAGTTTCTTTATTGTAGGAGTGCAGCAATAATTTAGCAGTGTTAAAAAGTCAGTGAGCTTTTGTATTGTTGGGCCTGTTGTGTCTTCATTCAAAGGGCTGGAATCCTCTAGTATTTTTCCTTGGGAAGGACTGTATTTTCGTGTTGATTTCACAGGTCTGACTCACAGCACAACGTGTTGAAATATCAGTTGCAATATCCTCCCCATCTGACAAAAGTCCTAACCTCTGTGTGGAGTGGGAGGTTGTTGTACCTCCTTAATCAAGACATATCACATGGGGGTTTACGTGGCTGTCAGGGAGACATAGTGGTGTTCATATTTCAGGTGGTAAGACGAGTAATAATGGTGTATGACAGAGACAGAGGAGGTAACTTGAGGCCTGCCCAGTAGGTCACGCTGTGGGGGAGAGATGGATTGCTTGGGGAGAAGAAATTGGAGCTCAAATTGTCGGGGTTAGGGGCCATTCGGAATAAGTGGGGGTCAATTAGAATTATGTTTGATGATGGCCGGGGTGAAACAACTCGCGGTACGAGGAGGGTTAGGCTTCCACACCGCAAACAAACTTCTTCGTGCACCCACACAAACACACCCATCGGACAGGCATGCTCAAACAGGGACTCCTGGCAAACAATCACTCAATCACAAACTGGAACACTCAAACACACCAACTGACACCAACTCAATCAATCAGCGTTGGACTCACTCTCTCCCTCTCTCTGCTTTTGCAAACATGTGTTGTCTTCGTTGCAATCACAAATTTATTCAAATCTTCTCCCACATGCTCCCTCCGGGTCCCCATGTGGTTGAAACTACAGCTTTTTACTGTAGTCAGAAAGGGCACAACAAAGCCTTTCTGTAAATCACAATGAAGTCCCAGATGGAAAGGCATCTTGCGGAACATCAGTGATCATTCCTGTTTGTACATACTAGTAATCCGTCCTCTTTCACTTGCTGTTTTTTTCCCGCGGACGACTGTGCTAAATCTCTCCCTTTGGCTACTCTTAATCCTGAATTCGCAGAAAAAAGCACAGAGTCTCTAAGAAGGTTTTTATTCGGTACTTTTTTTCATCATTCCTAGCAATCTGCTCTACCCTTTTGACCCTTTGACTTGATACAGCGTGTTGACATCCATCTTATCTCTCATGAGATGTGTTTCTCTTCAGTTTATTGTTCTGTCCCGTTGGTCAGAAAGCTGTCGTTAATCAAATTGATCTTAGATTGATCACTTTGGGCTGCGTGGTGCAGGCTCATTTCCCTCAGTGTGTTTGTTGGGGGATTCATCTCACACACATGCATGCACAGTTTCCCTGCTCTATACAGTTGAATGCATGTGTGTGAAGCCTGCTGACTTCCAAGGTCGTATCTGCCTGTACTTTAACGACCGCTTTGTTTCAGCATGAGTGAAATACGTTCCTGAAAGTGTGTTTCAGCACTTCCTGACCTTTTTTTTTTTTTTTACTAGTTGGTATATCTGTAACCTTTTGTGTCTGATTAGCAACAGCTTAATCACCAGCAGCACGGGTTCGTTCCCAGAAAGAGGCTCACCAGTAAACCCAGTCAGTTCGGGCCCCCTGCATGCCAGTGTATGTACGTGTCTTTTGTGAAGGGAGTGTCTGTGCATGTGTGTGTGAGTGCTCGCAACATCACCACATCGACTGACTCACACACTCTCATACACATTAACCTCAGTCATCCACACATACACACGTGTGTCCACACAGTTGTGATTGATGTTAACATTGTCCCCTGAGCCCTCTGGACTCTACAACTCCAATGTGAGGCAATAATCTGCTCATTCACTGCCTCTTCCTCCCTTTCCCTCTTTTTTTCCCTGCTGACAGAGCATGAGTAGACCACCACCACCTCCTCCTCCTCCTCCTCTGCTTTGTACCTGTCTCTCCCTCTCTCCAGCACCTCCCTCCCCCTCTTCTTGGCCAGGTTCCCTTTTCAACTTGGTTCTGTGGTCTCCAGTCCTGCAAGTCTGTTAACTGTTTCATGGCTCTCTCATTCGCACATTTAATTTGCTGTTTATTCTAACATCATCATCATCATCACCTGTACTGCTATAATAACACATTTTCTGAGCTTATCTGTTCTCATAAGTTTTGCCGGTACATTGGTTTAATTCATTTAAATGCTCTTTGTTCTTTGTTGGCTCAAACAAGGGAGTTATTTGAGCTATGTTTCACCCACATGAAGGATTTTTTTGGTATTGATCCAGACAATATGGGTGTTTTGTGATGCTTCCTATACAAATTGGGTAATGGTCTTCACGATAAGCCACAGAAAGAGAATAGTAACTGGTGTGACCGATTGGGGGTCAGAGTTCGCTATGTGATGAAGTGGCACAGCCTCTATCAATCTGTCAGTCATTCTGTCACGCCGGTGGTCCCTGAATACTGGCTGCCACTCAGGCCAGCCCCTCTTCACATGGCCGTGGTTCTGCCTCTGGGAAACTCTCATTCTTCCCCCTCCTGTCTTTTCGGTCCCCTTCGCTCCTTCACCGGCTTTTATCTAAACTTTACAAGCTGTCCCTTTTCAGTCTATTATTTCCTTACCTCCAACTCTGGCTCACGGAGAAGGGGGGATGGAGGGAAGCATGCTAAGAGGTGTGGAATTTATTTATCGTTCTTGGCACCCATGGCAATCCGTCACAAGGCACTTTGCCCTTTCCTTTAACCCCCCCCCCCCCCCCCCGCTCTCTTTCTTAAAGCTTCCTTCTTCTACCTCCCTATGAAAAGCCACTCTAGTCTCCTCAGCAGAGCAAACCTGTTTCTTTTTGTCATCTTTTTTTTACTTGTCTGCCCGTGTGTGCTTCTCCCCTCTTGAGTGTTTTGCTAAAACAGTGGAAGTGGTAGAGCCAGTCTGAGAACTCAAACTCGTGAAAGAACAGGACTTAAATGAAGAGGAAAAACAAAGGCGTACACGTAGGAGTAGGTTAACATGTCTGTTTGCCTTCCGTGCATGTGAGCGCGTACGTGTTCGAGAGATGAAAGATAAGATTGGGTCGTCAGCGGGTGTGATTAGGTGGACGCAACAGATTTCTGCGATTTCCAAGTAATCTGATCTGAAGCTACTTTCCTTGAAAAACATCCCGGTTTCCCACTTCCCTTCCTAATCCAGCCTTCACTCTAGATCCCACCACCACCAACCCCTTGCTTGTGTAAATTCCTAAATCTATCTCCATCTTTTTCTCGCATCGTCTGTCCCCTCCCACCAACCTTAATCTGGCCTTGTAATCTGTCTGGTGAATTCAATCTGGGGAAAATACTCAGAGATTGTCAAACGGATGGTAATCGCCTCTTATAGGCTCAATGCTCATTGAAGTGTGTTGACGTATCTTTACAGTCTGTCAGAAGACTTTACCTCTGTGTCCATATTAAGAAGAGATTTTCCTTTTAAAAGCTGATTTTCTTCCTGTTCAGTATTGACACTTGTTGTTGCCAGTGTCAATGGCAGGAGCGCTTGTTTTATTGACTGCATCAGATAGAGAATCAGGCCAAAGGTTTTAACTTCCTGCAGGCATGCTGTCGGCATTACCAAAGTCTGCACGCTGTCTGCTGTGTGTTTCCCTATGAAGTGCTGTACTTCCTGGCTATGTCTTTTCCCGGGAAAACAGCGTATCCTGTCAGCACAATAAACAATACAGTTCTCACACCAACACACGCAAGACTGTAAAAGTCTGGATTCTGGAGTTGACTGAATTTCCCAGGCTTGTTTGAGGAGTGAATGTGCTGCTGAGAATACATGGATTAGCAGTGACTTAATAGTGATTAATTATTTTTTATGAGGGATGTGCTCAACTGTCATGAGCCTTGAGGATGATTTGGGATCCGCCTCCCCGCCTGTGCTGCTGTCAAATCTGTGCGTCTCTATTTGGGATTCTCCTCTGATCAGAGTCACCCCAGTCAACCCTGTCTGAGTTTCTCTGCCCCTCCTGCCCATCCTTGTGCCTCTTCCTTATCTTCGCAGCAGACTTCCCCTGCTCCTTCCCACTCTGCTCCTCCTCTCTGTGCTGCTTCACAACTCCTCAGCCCCACACAAAGTCACAGAAGAAGAAAAACTACATTAGTGCACAGATTTATGCTCATGAGGGGAGGTTCTCTCTCATGGTGTGTGAGGCAGAGATTGTGTGTGTTTGTCTTCCAGACTTGTTTGTCAAGTCTTGGTGAGATTCAACGGTGTATATGTGTATGGATGAGGAAGAATTAGCCAGCAAGAGTCAGATATTATCTCTGAAAATGAACCATTGTGTTTGTTTTGTTGTGTAAATAAGGGTCATTGTGAAACTATTGTTTTTCTCTTGGCTTTTATCTCCTGTTTGGTGGCTGTCTGGGTTTAGTGTGTAAACATGTCCCCACAGTAAATACTGCCACCCCCTAGAGGTCAGCTGTGTTATTACCATTAGGACTATAGGAACTACTTAATTTTAAAAATCCATATCATAACTCACACTCACTGTACTCACATATTGTTTCCCCGTGGAATTCATTAAGCCCCAAGCTTGGGCAGTGTCTGCTGAAAAAAAAGCAATGATATGGAAGTTTTGTCTTGTGGAAATCAATCCTTAAAAATCAATTTTCTTGTCCAGATAGTTGCCTCATGAGAAATGTGATGTCAGTGGTGACCTTTTGTGTTCTGGCCCTTTTTTATAAGATACGAATGGCTCAGGGGAACAACGTGAGACAGTTGAAAAGAGCATATTTATTCATCTAAGCCTCCTTAGCGCGGTGGAATCATCCAATTATTTCTCTGCTGGACTTAAAGCTGTGTCGTTTTGCTGGGTGGCAAAAGGAGCTCGGCGAGCTCAGTCGGGAAACGCTGGCAGAATGACCAATGATCCGGACGGACAAAGGTTGAATGGCAGACAGAGAGAGAAAGCTGATTGAGATAGATGGCAAAAAGTCAAACGGTGCAAAGAATGAAGGCTGAAATATTATGTTAAAGGAGGAGCCCAAAAGAGTTGGACCATATTTGTTTCTATGGCGACCCCAGCATACCCAACCAGTGCATTGTGCTCTGCAAACGGTGGGTCAAAAAGTTGCATTTTTGGAATACCACCAGAAACAGTTTTGTGATTGGTTCAGCAAGTCTGGAATGGGGGGTGGGGGAGGGAAAGAGTTGACATGAGGATCTGGTTTGCTTATTGAGTGATGAAAGACGGACAGAGAGTGGGAGGGGGGCGGCTGACGTTGATGGATGAATAGAGAGACGGATGAAACAAACAGTTTGAGCAGTAACGTTAAACACTCCCGCTTAACTGAACTCATGATGCACCTCCAAAAGGCTTCACCTGCATCAGGTTTGCCACCTCCCTCTTGGAGTCACGTAGCTTCTACAGATATTTCTATAAAGAAATCTCTCCCTTGTGTCCAGTGTCTGTCATTAACACCTCTCACTTTTCTCTCTGCATGGACACACCTACACACACACAATCATAGTCAGTGTGTCTCTTTTTGAACTCCAAAGCTCCAGTGTAAACGAGTAATACCCCTTCTCTGTGTGAGAACAGTAGAGGGAAAAAAAAAAAAAAAAAAACTCCACCCTGCCTATCTCACCCCTTACTCTGTCCCGAGCCCCTCAGCCCCTGCTTTGGGCCTCGCTGTCCACCCTAAGCCCCTGTATTAAGCAGGGTCTGGTGCTGATGAATGGACCACAGCTCAGCCTCTGCTCCACCCTTTAATCCAGGCTTGGACGAGCCGATTAGGTGGTCCCCACATTCCGGCTCGCTCATCTGTGACGCGGGCCAGTCACCTTTTGGGTCACATTAATGGCGTGTGTTAAAACCCGAGAGGAAGATAATCATGTTTATGTTGTTAGGGTGACTGCACAGCTAAAGCAGACTAGAGCAGTAGTTGTCAGACTGTAGTTTGTCCTACGTTGGCCTTTATGGACCTTTTGATCTGAATCGATCTTTAAAGAGAGCACTTCCCGTCGTCTATAGAATCTAAAATGCACAAGGCCCCTTCTCGCTGACTGTTCATGTATATAATTCTCCGGTGCTGAATTGGCGATTGTCCGACCTTTGATCCACATTGCGGCCTCTTAGCCTCAGAGATCCAGCATTCCACAGGGCGATAGAGTGCAGAGATGAGACGGTGATGGATGGATGAAAGGAGGGGGTAGAGGTGGAGAAGAAAGCAAAATGCTGGCCAGAGAGATTAAAGAAGAGAGATTAGACTCCTGCTCCTGAAGAGGCTCCAATAAATCAGGAATTCCTTCTTAGTATGGGAGGAAGAGTCGCCGGGAACAGTCTGTAGTCTATTTTTCACCAGATTGTATACACACACACACACACACACACACACACACACACACTTGACCACTTGACATTCTGTCACTGACATCATCTGTGTTCATTATTGGCATTTATTATCCAGCTTATCAGGACTGAAACGCACTCCCAGATTCCTCAGAGCTCTACAGACACAACACACACACGCATGCTCCACCATAAACAATCACACATTTAAATGTCTCAGGCTGAGGCAGACACACACACACACACACAGTCTTCGCTGCATATCTGCCATAACTCCACAAATCACCCTTAAGTAGAGAATACAGCTCCTCAACGCTGTTACTTCTCCTGAAGCTCCAAGCGCCACTGTCATTAAAAAGGTAGCATCCTCTGAGAAACAATGGGAATAAATCACAGCCTATTGACAGGGAGAGGGAAACAGTCTGGAGGAGGAAAGTGACAAAGCACACACACTGGGGAGACAGAGAGAAGGAGGATTTTGTCTGCTAAAGTGAAGGTGCCACGATTTGACTTTGTTAGCTAAACCTTTTCACACAGGCCTAAGCTCTCTTTGAAGTGTGTAACTCAAATCAGTTAATTAAGCAGATGATGTGGAACGTTTCAATGCCGAGGCGTTGGAGGGGAACAAAAGGCAGGAGGATAATTAAAACTGTTTTCCATTAATAAAAGGGGCTATTCAGCCTCCCCGGGTGCGTATTCACTCAATGTTCTCTCTGCTAAGTGAGCTATTCCATCAGCGCGGCCACGTTGTGAATAGAGACGCTGTATGAAACAGTGGTACTGATAAAGCAACTGTAGCACTCAGAGATATTCTTACTGAGAAACTTCAAAAGCCATTTCCAGCTCAAGCCCTTTGACCCCCCCTGCCCACGGCTATTCATGCCCTCTGCCTCCCCCCAAACTCCCAGCCTAAAGGGGCTGGGAAGTGGGGAGCAGGAGGGCATAATTACCCCCCTCCAGGGCGACTTTAATACCCTTTTTTTGTGTTTTAATTGCACCCCCCTTCGACCCCCTTTTGATGAACACATTGGGAGCATACCACAACCGGTTTGTAATCCGGGCTCGGAGTGAGGGAGGGATTGGGTACAGGGAGTTTGTTTGTGTGTGTTTTCAGTGTTTGCAGGGGGATGATAACTCTGTCAGGCAAAAGCAGAAAACAGTGTTTGTTCAATAGTGTTATCGATTCGACTGGAATTGAAAGTGGCAGGGGGAAAAAACACTTTAGCGCCAATCTGGTAAACAGAGCGTGGCAGGCAAACTGCAGATAAGCACTAAGCTGTCTGGACCATGGCAAAATGAGAATTATTGCTCTCCCCCCTTAAAGTTGGCTGGGGCATACTATTATCAGCATAGTTATATGGGAGTTTCATCTGTATAACAAAAAAGGTGCTTGTTTTCTAACAGACCATGTTGCTGTTGTAATGGTGCTGCCGGCAAATCTGGTCATCAGTATTGAGGAAATGCAGTCAGGCGGATGGGGGCAAAGAGGGTTGAGGGGGGAGCCAGAGGGGGAGCAGAAGTCATGGCCTGGTGTTTGGAGCCATAGCGTCTGTCCTTTTTACCAGGGGGTACCAGGGAGACCCCTGGCCAAAAACAACAACAGCAGCTAATGAGCGACGGGGGGCTGCGCCTGTGCACTTTGATCGTTAGTCACACACATGGACCTTGTCAAACAAACACAAACTCCCCAAATGCTGCTTGTTACATTTAGGGGGGTTTATGAGAAAATGACAAAATCTACTCCAGTGGTGAGTTGTTGTTTTTTTTCTCCTCTGTGTCAAAGGTGACCGATTAGCACCCTGTAGGCTTTTTTTAGGAACTCATAACTCTTTGAGATCTGTAGATCTGATTAAAAGGCAGTCAGTAACTTGGCTCACACTGGCTAAATGCATCTTTTTGGGGGGATTGTTGAAAGCCTGAAGAACCAGCCGTGTATTCATTGCAAAAGCAACAAAACCCTACATTCGACACACATTCTCCTTGTGTGTTGTGAAAATATTGAAGTCTGTCAAATTTCATCCATTCTCAGAGAACCCCTGGTGTTGCAGAACAGTAGGAGACGGTAAACTGATAGGCATCGCTTTGGAGCTAAGCACTGGGGGAGATGTGTGTGTGTGTGGGGTGGGGGGGTTGATGGGTTCAAAATAGTAGGTAGCTACTGCTTTAGGTTGTTGATAGATGGGAATTACTGGGAAGTGTGTGTGAGTTTGTGTGTGTTGCTGGTGGCCAGCTACCGCTCCAGGCCGGTGATAGATGGCTTTGGCTGAGAAGAGAGTATTAGCTGTGAGCCGCCCCTGGAGCAGTCACTCAGTCAGGGGGAAGGGGACAAATCTGAAATACCTTTGGTGACAATTCCCTGGAGATAAACCCATAATATCTCTGAAAGAAAACCCAGGAGGGGAAAGGAATCATGGACAGTTGAGATAAGTCTAATTTAAACTGCCTCCGAGTATTACTAAACCGTTGTTTAAAGTCTTTGTGTAATAATTAAATGTTGTTTGTGGGGACTAAAAAGTTTTCTCCGAGTGACCTACGTCCAAGGGGAGACGGGGAGGGGGAGTTTAGTTTACTTGATCGTAAAGAGGGTGGAGAGGGTGGAGGAGTGAAGAGAGGGATGCAGGGAGATATGAAGGGGAGGCAGTCAGTCTGACTGTATCTGTAATGAGAGGGAGTGTGGTGGGAGACAGTTCCAGGCTGTCACCAGACTCATTTTCTATGTGTCTTCAGTCTCTCCGACCCTAATGAATGGCTTAAAGCGTGCGTGCGTGGGTGCGTGGGTGCTTGCGTGCGTGCGTGCGTGCGTGCGTGCGTGCGTGCGTGCGTGTGTGTGTCAAAATGCATTCTACCTCTTTTTATCCGTGTGGGTGTTTTGTGTGTAGCCCTGCAGGTGTCAATACTCATCTCCGGTCTTGACGGGCTAACCGACTGCTAATGTTTCTCTGTAAACATCATTCAACTCTTTGGGGGACATGGGATCAATGCTAACTCTAGACAGCAGCAGCAACACTGGCCTCACGTTCATCTATATTTATGCACATGTTCTCTGCAGATCATTCTTCCCCTTATTGCGTTTTCCCCTCTTCATTCCACTCCAACACACACCTATATCCTCACTCTCCTGCCCTCTATCTCTTATTCCCAGGCCTCTCAGTCTTTCCGCTGATTTCCCTGTTGTACGCTGGCGTGTAGCCGATCAATATATAATCACAGGTTTTGAGGCTTACATTTATTACCGCTCCAATGCTATGACCACGGATATCAGTCTCATGCCACTTGCATAACCGTCTCTCTCTGCCTCATCCCTGCAGGTTTCTATGGGACGACTACACCGTGGAGGTGAAGCTCAATGACTACCTGGACATCGTCTGCCCACATTACCCTCAGGGTGAGGTGCCACTGCTGGATGCTGAGCGATACGTGCTCTACATGGTAGAGCGCGAGGACTACGAATCCTGCAAGCCCCAATCATATGACCAGATGCGCTGGGAGTGCGGCCATCCATTTGCGCCTCACGCACCTGAGAAGTTCTCCGAAAAGTTTCAGCGTTTTACTCCCTTTACGCTGGGAAAGGAGTTCCGCCAAGGAGAAAGCTACTATTATATCTGTAAGTGTCAATATGGCTTTCACTCAGAGTTGTCACTGTTAATCCTATTTTCCAATATTTTCACTAATAGTCTAAAGTGGTTCTGTAAGGCTGTACTGACATGCTAACAAGGGATTGTATGTATGTATGTTCCTCAGATTAATATTCTCTTCATATGAAGCCCTAAGGAGAGCTTTAAAAGGGTGTTTTTTCTCAGCAATGCTTTCCCCTAGGTCAGATGTTCAGTGTATGCTTCCCTAGGTCAGATGTTTAGTGTATGCTTCCCTAGGTCAGATGTTCAGTGTATGCTTCCCTAGGTCAGATGTTCAGTGTATGCTTCCCTAGGTCAGATGTTCAGTGTATGCTTCCCTAGGTCAGATGTTCAGTATATGCTTCCCTAGGTCAGATGTTCAGTATATGCTTCCCTAGGTCAGATGTTCAGTGTATGCTTCCCTAGGTCAGATGTTCAGTGTATGCTTCCCTAGGTCAGATGTTCAGTGTATGCTTCCCTAGGTCAGATGTTCAGTGTATGCTTCCCTAGGTCAGATGTTCAGTATATGCTTCCCTAGGTCAGATGTTCAGTGTATGCTTCCCTAGGTCAGATGTTCAGTGTATGCTTCCCTAGGTCAGATGTTCAGTGTATGCTTCCCTAGGTCAGATGTTCAGTGTATGCTTCCCTAGGTAAGATGTTCAGTGTATGCTTCCCTAGGTCAGATGTTCAGTGTATGCTTCCCTGTGTCAGTATGTTCAGTATGTTACTCAATATGCCCTCCAATTGGTTTGATTTTAGACATTGATATCTCCAGTGGCTGAACAGATTTTTACCACTCAAACTGCATTTGAAACTTGAATTTGAACTTTGTCTGTTTGTAATTTGAAGCAAATATAGCCCTTAATAACAGCCCTGTTTTGGATTGTTTTTGACTGAAATGGCTTGGAGGATGACGATGACCTGGACAAATGAGAACAGTCACAGGCTTAGCCCTTAACAATCTTTCCAATGTTGGATCAAGAGATGTAGGACCCTGGGAACATAGGGAGGATCCTGCTCAACAACCTGTTTTGTATTCTGATAATTCCCATATTCAAAATCTTAGTTTAGTGTATTATGCAAATGCTAATATTTGCTAATCAACAAACACATCTCAAGGCTTAAGGAATGTCAGGAGTTTTGCAGGCTCATGAAAGTGTAATAGTGTCATGTTGATAATGACTAGATGAAAAGTGAAACGACCACCAAAATTGTTACAATTCATCTTGAGGGGAACCCGAATCCATCGGATAGTCATAGCCCATTATATATGAAACCTTTGTTGCAATCAGTTAATTAGGTTAACTAGTAATTAGTATTTTTACTATGCTTTTCTACTGACCATAATATGCTGGAGCTTGGTGGCCAGCTCTTTTTAACTTTAACATGGATATTAACTGGGGTGTTTGCCAAGTTTATACAACACTTACCCTGCTAGAATGTAACCACAAAGAAGCAAGCAGTGTTGTCACCCTGATCATGGCTGTAATTAGATAAACTGCAGGACAAGAGACACTTCGCCTTGTCACAGATGGCCTCCTAAGCTTTGTCCGGTGTCTGTCTGTTGCCAAGTGTTTGTGTGTGTGTGGGGGTGGGGGGGCATGCATGAAGGTGAATTAAGGGGCCAGTGGAGGATAAGTGCATTAGTAAGGTTAGTTAATGCTTGTGTTGTTTTCTTCCCGGCAGCCAAACCTTTGCACCACCATGGACAGGAGTGCCTCAGGCTCAGGGTGGACGTCGTAGCTGTTGATGGTGAGTTTAACCGCCCTCCTCCACAGTCGCACCTGACAGTCGTGTTTAGTGTAGTAAGTAATTGATGGCCTTTTTTTTCCCTTTTAGGCTCTCAAGAGGCCAGAGTGGCTAAAGGAGGCACAGGTGTGGCTGGAGTTGGAGTTGGGGGTGGGGTCCACAACCCGTCCAACAGACTGCCTGCAGGTATGTTGACCATCCCTGTGTCCTTTCTAATTATCCCTGACCTTTAAAACAATCCAGGCATTCAGGATTACGTTCAGGTGTAAATATGTGGTGCTAAAGTGTCTTCTTTATCTCCCATCTTCAAGCAGATGACCCAGTGGTAATCCTGCCAGACGTCCAGAAGAGTGTGCGGTCAAACTCTGCAGTGACATCCCTCTCCATCCTCTCATTGCTAGTCCCATTTTCATTACTGCTAATGTTGCACTGAGAGTACATGAAAGGACTGCTGTTAGCAGATATTTTATTCAGGGACTACAATGAAGACAGTCTGTGGGGATGAAACCACTGACTCAAAAAAGACATTTTCCATGCCCAGTGCTGGCCACGGGGAGAGACTTTCGATGCTTGTAAAGTACAGATGGACTCGCTTGCACTTCACGTGCTGAGTAGCTCCTGAGCATTTGAGACAAAGTATGTGTGCTTCGTCTTATTTTTCAAAAGGTGACAGTATTTCTTTTCTTGGAAAGACCAAGCTCTATTTAATTTGTATTTTTTAGGGCTCTCCAAAAGAAACATAAACCTCTTTTGGATGATAACCCTAGAAGAAAAAATGAAGACGTTGAAGAGGAACCTAAAGTGGCCGAAGAACAATCAACAGCAGAGAGACCAACTGTGTTTGGGTCATATAAATTTAGATGGGATAAATCCACATTTAATGGAAAAGTAATCTCTTAACCTTTTGAGCCAAAGATCAGTCATCTCTCCAACTTGTACACTATTCCACCCTTGACTATTGTGTACTATTTGTTGTATTGTTATTGTAACGGTATTGAGTGGCATTGATGTCCCAAGTGATTACTTTCTCTAAATGTAGCATTGACCGACAGGGGGACTTTTCTCATGACTACCATTCCTTTGCGACCATGTGCTTATATACTGTAGCACTAATACTGCGCAGTACAGAAACACCAACATACACTCTACAACAGTGTTAAACACACACATCAGCTGACATCAAACATAAAAACACACTACATTGACCTGTGTTACGTGTACATTCTGTGAAAATAATTTATAACATTTGCAGCTGAGAAGTTTTACTGTATATACCATGTGCTCACGAAAAGAAATGTTTATCGTTGGCAACAGGGAGAGCTTTTTTCTCTCTCTCGCTCTCTCCTGTTAGAGTTAATACTAGTGTGAAAGGGAAAATGTGTGAGCTGAAGTGAGAAAAGGGAGCGAGTGATTGAAAGAGTGATGACAAAATGTTTTTCTGCCAAAAGCAAACACTGAGATGTTGTGCGTATCGCAGAGAGGCTGGACTTCTCTATTTGTTGGATCTTGCCACTGTAATGGTTAAACTGTCTGATATGAAGTGCTGGTATCTTTTCATAATGCAGGACCCACCCCTGTGGATCAAGGTGCTTTCCCTAATATTTTCAACACGAGCATATACACCAAAAGTGAAGTCTTTTTTAGACTTTCAGAATAATGATCACAGTTTTGGATGATTTGAACATGTTATAGTCACCAGGTCACAACAAGACAAGACACGGCATCAAACCGAGTTGCCAAGCACATCTTCACCTGACAGGCTGGCTCGATCAACAAAGCACAACAGTGTATGACTACCATTGAAGTCAGTCTTCTTTTTTTTTAACTGAATTCTCGTTACCTAATTTTGTACATGTGTAAGTAAGAAAGGTGTATAATACGTGTGTGTGTGTGTGTGTGTGTGTGTATGTATGTATATATACAGTATATATATATATATATATATATATATTATATATATATATATGTATAAATAGAAGATTATATAAAAAGACCCGTTTGATAAATATGCTCAATGTGAAAATTTCATGTGAAATAAAAAAAAGATATTTTTGGAAAACCAGAACTGCTTTCCTGGTCTTATTTTTAGCCAGGGCTTGCATATTGACTTCAGGGATGGCAGTGTTGGTCCTTCTGTTTTGTGGTTCTGAGTGAAGTTTCTCAACATCTATTGGAGGGTGTGCCGTTGTCAAACTGCCAAACAAGACTCAATATTCTGTAACCTTTTTCACATTTTCGTGCACAGTTTAGCTGTAATTTGAGAAAGTGTGTGACCCGCCCATCATGTTGCATGGTTCTGATTGGTTGTAGGTCTATCCAGTTGAGTCCAGAAGCATTTTGCTCTGCACAGTTGATAACGCCCCTTCAAAATGGAAAATGAATTGAGAAGGCCCACACTATGCATTTTCGATTAGTCCCGTGATGCCAGGCTAAAACGGGGTGAGTAATTGATATACAATGATCATCTTGAGGGTGAAATATTCCTTTACCTTGTCTAGTGCTTTGGGTTATCACCAAATACCTGCAAAAGTAATTCCATTTCCATCAGCCCCAGGTGTACTTTATGTCTAATTAGCAAATGTTAGCATGCTAATACGCTAAACTAAGATACTTATACCCACTAAGCATCTTTATGTTAACATTGCCATGTTGCCAAGCTAGCTTTAGCATTAATACCTCAAATCAAAACTTCGCCAAACTACAGCCACTAATAAGAGCTGCACATGATTTAGGGTAAAGGTTTAATTGTCCACCGTAAGAAAGAAAGAATCCAGTTTCCCAGCATCATACCAAATAAATAATTAGATTAGTTTATTAGATTACTTCTCCCCTTTGAAGTTTGGTAATTTTGGTGCTTAAAAGCTTTCAGGAAACCCATCCCATTGTTTTCTACTTTTGAATACACAAGAATAATCTCCACAGAAGGAGCCAATGCCTCAGATAATGACACACACACACACTAATGTGACAGGAGTTGAATACAATCAAGGCCAAGTCGGCCAGAGACCAGCTACAATAGAGAGATAAAGGAGAAACGAGGAGGGGGCTGTGTTTATAATTACCATTAAGTTTACCATTTGGCATCAAGACTAAACACAAACACACCTCCTCTTTTCTCCAGCCATGATACTTAGCTCGTCTGCAAGTTGCATGATAAGCCATTGTTCTCATCTCTCCTTCTCTTGTCTCTCCCTTCCCAGGGGAGCTTTACGGCCGTGACAGTAAAAACAGCTGTAGCACCAAAAACTGGTGCCACTGCCTCACAACTCCCCAATGTTTTCAAAGGGATGGTCATAAATTAGGGCTGGAGGACAGGCCCCTTAACCACCCGACCCCGAGAAGAGGCTCCACTGAGTAGTAGCTCGTCAAGAGACCATTCTTTTTTATTTACTCACTCGTTCAGTGTACCATCTTGAGTAAATGTGACCGGCAAGTGTGAAACCTTTAACGCTGTAGTAAATGTTAAGGGCGGTCAGGAGATAACCAGAACAAACGTGGGGCAAAAGAAAACAAGAACATTCTCAAGGGGAATGCTTTTACAGGCCTGAAAGAATAAAAATATTTTATTATGTATCAACGTTCATAGATCAGAATCTTTACAACCAGTAGCAATGACAGCACGATCAAAGCGAGAAATGCTTTGAGGCAACATATTGTATAGCAAAGTGTATTCAATCTAGCCTCAGTTTGTGCCTCATATATTACCATTACATCTGCAGCGGTTCTGAAGGTATTTACAGAATCCTCAAAGACTTTTTCAATCATCTGGATGAAAAGGAAATATGTCCGCTGCATAAAGAAAAGGATTTTCTCTCCCATTTCTCAAGCTGCTACTATACTGCTTTTCCAGTCAGAGAACTTAGTATCTCCTTGCTTTCTCCTCCAATGCTACGACACAAGAAAAACATAAACAGACCTTTGAATCAGCCCAAAGAGTTTATCGATTCATCTAGCATTGTGACACGAAACCGCGGTTTCTCAATTATATAAGCAATTAGTCTAATGAGCAACACAGAGGGACTAACAATTAGCCAATCATCACCAGGGGCGGGACTAACACCATTATCAAGCTGTATTTACTTAGATGCCTTTTTGTCTAAATATCGCCCGACGTCGTAGTTTGTATTTACTTTGCTCCACTCAACTAAAAGTTAACTCTGCTGATCCTCAATCAGCTCTGTATTATTACAGCATGGGCAGTGCATGCAGGTTAAAAGTCTGCACCGCGTCAACCAGCATACCTTCGGCATTAAAGTGAGCAGGAAGCTTGTGGCGCTGGCAACACAGAGGGACACACGGTTCATCTGCACACACTGCGATGACAAGAAGTAGGTTGAAAAGTTTACCTTCAACGCGTTTTTTGGTCTTGCTTAGAGAATATGAATAGTTCTGAAAAACAAACTGGGGACATACAAAATCATTTTAAACACAAAAGCACAAAAAGAAGGCATTTATCAATTTATTGGTAGTCAGGTTCTCACAGAGTGAGAGCCCAGCCAACGCTGTGTGTAACTAAAACTGTGAGGAGGCCATCAGATGAAAAATTCACAATTCAGAGCAGGTTTGACACGGCCAGCTGGTCTATCTCTGCATCTCTGAACTGAGTCATGGCTCACTATCAGCAGGACATACAACGGCCAGTATCTGTCTGCCTGCTAGCGTATGTTACTACTCGGAAGAGCCAGGAGTCATCTGCCTTACAGGTCCTCTGGGAGGTTACCTAATGTTATTGTAGCTATTTGTAGCATTTATAAGCTTCCAAGCTGCCCTAGAATGGGAACCCAGTGTCCTGTAAGTATCAAAGCAGCTGTTTATGAGCAGCGAAAGAACAATAGGATAACCCATGAGTGACTTTTTAACCTCATCCACATCGTTTTTATTCAGCGACGATGCACTGTGTTTGGATTAAATGTTGTATTATTGTATTAGCATGTTTGGAAGCTCCTTTATTCCCTCTTTTGTTTGAGTCATTTTTAGTGCCCTAAAAGCTTTAGAAGGCTGCAGGTCAGACGTGGCTGATGGGAAGGAAACACCTTGGTTATACAGTGTAGTTCGGGGCACATTTTGATCCCCTGCCATCGCCAGCGGTCAGGGTGTGGTCTCCTCTTCCCAAAAAAGTCCTGTCACACACTCTCTGCCAAGGTCATCGGTCTTGTTCCAGCTCATGCTTTGGTTTCCTGTCTGTGTCACTTAGTCACTTTCTTTTTCTTTTTTTATTCATTCTCACATTGTTTTGCCCTTTTAGACTATCTCTTGTTTTATTCCCCCCTCCCCTCTCTCATCTTGTTTTTGACTCACTTCTGTATCTGTATCAAATCTCCATCTCTTTCAGCTCCGGGCCTCGATTACTAACTCCTTCTCTCTTTCTGTTCGTCTCTAGATGGGTTTGAGGTTTTACTGTGAAATGTGTGGGTGGGAAAAAAAGTCTTTTCTGTGCAGAAAAATGATAACCCATCATTTTTTCAGTCTTGGTTTTCAGCCTGTCGAGATGGATTTGCTCCTAGCAGTGTCACTGAGTGTCTCTAGAAATGTTTTTTTATAGCATCTTAAGGTCTCAGTGGGGCCATGCTGCGGCCACAACCCTGTGGCCTGCCCCTCTCACTGTCTCTATCTCCATTAGGTTTCCTACTGGTTTTTAGCTTCTCTCCCATTTATCTGACGCATCTCATATTACCAGTTTGGAGCAAAAGGTAAAGTACATTCAGTGCAGGTTTGTCATGTTTCTCAGGCACCTCACTGTTAAAACCCTCCCTGTCAAAGACAGACAGAGCAATTATGAAAAAAAAGCGTATAAGTGGCTCTCATACTCCAAAACCACACACACAAAAAAAAGAAAAATCAAAGCGAGAGGATTCTGAAGTTACCACTTAGACATGTTACATCACTGAGAGGTTTACTGATGACTTTGACACACAAGTCAAGTGTACAGAATCACCTACCAGTAGGAGAACAGATAATTTATATAATTCATAATAAACACATCTTCAATGTGGAAAACAACCGTATCACAACTTTGGGTCAGCTTTTCAGCTCAGAGTGATCTAAAGGATTTGAGTAATGAGATAATGTTTGAAGGTTTGTTTCCTATATGAAAGGTCATTATCGGCAGAAAAATAGAAAATAAAAATGCTCACAGTAGGCCAAAATCTTGACTTACGACAATGGAGATTTAAAAAAAGAAAGAATTTGAAGTTGTTTCTGATGTGACAGCTTTTCATACATCTCTGTCTGTGCATCAGATTACACCGCATTACACTCGCTATCATGTAAAGGGGGTTCGTCTGGGATGAAGCTTATGTGCTGTATGTTTGAAACGAGGGATTAAAAGGAAAGAGCACAGAAATACTTGTACGTTACATATACACACGCGCCATCTATAGCTCGTGAAATGTTCGGTCTAATCTGATTTGTACTTTTGTCTGATAGCCTGCAGAATAAATATGAACAGATGGATTCCTTCAAAGTTAGATTTGGGGAAAATGATGACAAAGAAAAGCGATTAACAATTTCACATGTGGTTACGAGTAAGAACATAACTACCAAGGGAAGCCTTTGGTGTAATTGCCAAAGTAGAAGATTTGGCGGTAAATAGCAGGTTGCCTTTCATCCAGTCTGCTCTTGCAACAGCTTGCAGACATTCATGGTGGTGTTTGTGTGTGTGTGTGTGTGTGTGTGTGTGTGTGTGGGGGGGGGGTGCTTTGCAAGGCATGATGGGGCTGCAGCCAAATGGCACAACAGGCAGAATTTACACACGGAGTATTGCCAACTCTTTTGCATTGGTTCTGAAGTTATGGGAGCTTTTGAAAGCCCATAATGATGCCTTTGGCCATGCTACGCTTTGTTTATGCTCAGCAGGAACTCACTGAAAATGAGCATAGGCAGTCTTTTAAGGCTCACACAAAAGAACTGTACTTTCCAACATCAGATTAGTTCAGAACTACATATTTAGCTTACATTCTCGGATTGTAGCAAACCTCTGTGAAGGAAACAAAGGAAATTCTGTATCACTTATATTTCATGTTAACTACAAAACAGGACAGAGGAGGCCTGTGTCTTGCACACAGGGAGGTATTGAGAAGTTGATATAAAGCCCTCGGGCCATGTGGGTTATGTTCGGAGAAGGAATGCATGATATATGCAAGCGATCATGCACATACTTGCATGCCTCCTGGCCCTATACATTCAGCCCACAAACACACACACATTTAGGCAGAAAACTGAAGAAAAATAGACTCCAATTTAATTAGGTTCCAGCAATAACCGCAGGGCAAAAGTCTGAAATTGGACAATGGAATGTACACTTCTTTACAGACACAATCTAATCCATCTATACAGACAAGTAGCAATCCCCAGACACACACAACCAGATCCACACTGTGTAGTACTACTGTGGAGCTGATGCAGATTGACAGCATCTGAGAAAACCCAGTGGTAACAGTCTTTAGAGTGATGGCTCCAGTGTGACCTTTTGGTTTGTTGGCATTTTGGTGATCACCAACTTGTTACAGATGATAATTTAGCAGACCAGTGATTCTCAGGTGTATTTAACTGTGTGTAGTTTGCAACCAAAGACAGTAACTTTTTTTCTTTTTATCTGGTTGGGGGTGTGTTAAACCACCTGAACTTGACAGAAATCGGTGTTAAATATCATTCAGTTACTTCATAAAACAGGTCTTTAAATGTTGAGAATGATGAACATTTGTTCTGTTGTCACTTATGAGTAACCCAGAAACCACCCGTCCATGTTCATTTCTAATTTCCTGAAGCACATTTGATCAATATCTAATCCGAAAGACAAAACAACCGCTGCTGCATGAAGAGGTACTATGATTGAAAGGTGTCTGCTGGAAAGCAAATAAGGTGTGTCACTTCACACATCCTAAACTAGAATCGTTTTAGTTCAGACATTAGTGTTGTGTGTGAAAGTAGTCAGTGCATCCCTTCCAGTCTCTCAAAAAGTTTCTACATAGTCCTTCTACATCTTCAAGCCCTTTTTCCTCAAGTCCTCTTGGGCTTCTTGTATCTGCTCCCTCAGCTCTTTGGCCGCCTCGTCACAGTCATTGAAGGTGGCCACCCTGTAGCCCACCGTGGCCAGGGAGTAGCAGCCGAATGACACCAGCAGGTACAGGGGCATCGGCCAAGCGACCTCTCTGTAGGTCTGCGGCAGGCTCAGGTCCAACAGGTCGAAAGAGACCAGAGCCCAGGCTGCAACCACCGCCGACACACCGAGCAGCCACTCCGTAAGTTTGGTCATGATGAGCTGCTGCGAGGACTTCAGGTGAGCATCCGGAAAACCACCTGAGAGAGAACCGAACGGTTTAAAAGGCAACTTATTTAGTTAGCTTAGCGTTAGCACACAGAAGTAGCGCCGCTGCTGTAGCTACAACACACGATAAGGGACAAACAGCAGGCAAACGACAGGAATAAAACAGTCGCGTTTCATTTAATTATCTATTCGTTTAAACAGCTTTTCCTTTTAACAACATGTTTAGAAGTAATAACCCGATATATTTACCTCCTCTCCCTCTCTAACGCCACCTCAGCTCTGCGCAGATTTATGACGTCAACCGTGAGGCCTTGTGGGAAATGTAGTCACTGCTGTGTTGCTACATATAAAGTTCCAACAAATCCACTAAATTATTGATTTTTTTGATTGATTTTTGGGGGAAATATCATAGTTTTAATATAATCCATTATTCATAAGCAATCCGAGTTTAATTGAAAGATTAAATATTTATATTTATTAAAGGTTGAATATGTATAATATTTATTAAAAGCTATATTTAAAAAAAAATACACCCACGGGGCGTTTTGAGGGGTACAAAATGAAAGCTTTTCCATAAAAAATAAATTTAGTCTGAAATAATATTTTAAAACATTTTTGACAGGTTTGACAATGAGGTTTACCAGCCATTAAGCTGCATTGCTGGTTGCCACAATTGTCTGTTGTTCGGTGCAGCTACTGCTGGCTGGCACTGGTGAAATGGAGTTTTCCAATCCTGCAGCTGCGTTATTTGTCCCAGCAGCTGAGTGACCGGAGATGGGCAAAAACTAGAGTCAATATATGCCAAACATTCACACGATGGACTTAGGTCATGGGTGTCAAACTGATCCAGTAAAGGGCCGTGTAGCTCCAGGTTTTCATTCCAACCAAGCAAGAACACACCTGACTCGACTTACTCAATCACCTGAACTGTCTTCACACAGTTGATTTGTTGGACCAGGTGTGTTTTTGATTGGTTGGAATGAAAACCTGCAGCCACACGGCCCTTTACGGGATCAGTTTGACACCGATGTTAACTTAGATGAAGGAGTTCAACGGCATTAAAACGCACGCCAAATTGCTACGTTTCTCCTTGATCGGTAAGCTAACTTTCATGTTAACTTAGCTGTAACAGTAACTGTCAATCAAACTCCTCTGCAATACTTGTTTTTATGGTGCCATTTGCTGGATCTGGTGGACTGGGTCTGACCAACCTGGCAACGCGACTGCTTTTAATTATATTTTGTTGTTGCGACAACAATCTTGAGACACTAGATGGCAGTGTTCTGCTCATTCTCCATATTCAACCTTTAAGATTCTCAATAAATAAATACAGTATTTGAGATCTATTGCAAACACAACTTTGTTTCGTTTTTACATGTTTTCTTTAGATATTAGTGCATGCATGTAAAGTAACCAAGTACATTTTCTCAAGTACTGTACTTAAGTAAAATGGTACTTGACTAGTTTCATTTTAATCTACTTCCGAGGAAAATATTGTACTTTTTACTCCACTACATTTATTTGGTAACTTCAGTTTCTAGTTACTTTACAGACACAGATTATTAATACAAAATATTATCGACAAATTAAATAACATATATTGATTTAGCTACACAGCAGTAAATTAAGTAATAATTAGAATATAATAAAATAATATTCTGAAATGGGCCATTCTGCATAATGGGTATTTTTAACATTTTCTTTTTTTTTTTTACTTAAAGGACATATCGATGCTAATACTTTAGTACATTTACTTTTTTAACATTTTTAATGCAGGATTTTAAAAGTTCTGAGTCCTTCTTCGACCCCTTAACTTTTTATCTATCTATCTATCTATCTATCTATCTGTATATCTGTCTATCTATCTATCTATCTATCTATCTATCTATCTATCTATCTATCTATCTATCTATCTATCTATCTATCTATCTATCTATCTATCTATCTATCTATCTATCTATCTATCTATCTATCTATCTATCTATCTACCTATCTATCTACAAATTGAGTAGGCTTCTTTATTTCTTCCTATTCTTATGCTGAACACGTACTATATTGTGTCCTGTTTTGTTGTAGTTCTCTCCCATTATTTGTGAGAGGATTGAGTCGACAGTGGTCAGAGAGATAAATCACTCATTATACTTCTCAATAAATCTTAATGTTGTTGCTGTCTATGTTTTTCATTAAAACTCTGCCTTAGACTGTTGTCTGATGTATTAACAACACCAGCACCCTGTCAGCTGAGAGACAGAAAACAATTTGTTTAAACTGTGTCTGTAATGAGGCCCCAGTCAGGCTTTTAACACACATTAGACCTCTAACTGTTTCTCTGTGCCATCCTCTTAATTTAGAAAAGTCATTTTGAAAATTAGTTTACCATTAGTGCTAGCTGAAAGCTATCCATAAATACTAATGTTATTCCAAAGCAAGGAATTCAACAACAATTTCATTAGGGGCCTCCGGGAGCACACTGTTGTTTGATCTCAGTGTCTCTTTAGGTGCTATGGGGCACGTCCGTCCATTCAGGGAGGTGAACTTTCCAGGTGCAGGGGGCACGGACCTCTCCAGGGTGAAATCAGGAGGAGTCGGAGATGTAAACATCATTCAGTTAGCCAGGGAGAGGTACACACTAAAGAGCCACTGAGAAATAAACATCATTCTTTGGGGAAAATGGAGAGTTATTCTTAGGACGGTGGTGTTTATGTATGTCTGCACCAGTGTTAATAGTGTAAGTGACAATCTGCGCGTCTGCCAGAGGGGTAAAGCCTGTTTATGGAGACTGTTATATGCATGACTGGAAGATAGTCGGGTTTATGTCTGTTTGTTGAAACATAAATCTTGGAGTCCTGACATCAACAATTATCTTTCCGAGTCTGCAGTGTAGTTTGAGGATACTTATCTTATGAATGTCTTTGTACAACAGCCATGAAATATGCTGTAGCCTAAATATCTACCCATGTTTACTGCATTTGATTTGTGTTCAAGGAGCTGCAGCTAGTGATTGCTTTCATTACTGATTCATTTGTTGACTCTGTTTTATAAAGCCTTTAATAATTACAGTAGTACATTTACTCAAGTACTGTAATTAAGTTCTCTTCCACTACACTTTGACCAAATATTGTTTTAATTTAATACAACAATTTAACTTACTTATTTAATAGTAAATGTAATCAACAAATAAATGATGAGGAGGAGGTATTATAGGCGATATAAGATCAACTTGAATGGTCCCCGGGTAGTAATTCACCACCTACCTGGCATTATATATAAAGTGATTCTCAAAGCTTCAACATATAATACATATTATTCTGAATGAGCCATTCTACATCATGAGTACTTTTCCTTTTGGTATTCTGAAGATTATTTTGATTCAAATCAAGTAAAACCAAGTAAAAAAAAGTTGAATTCAGAACTTAACTTTGTGTCTATGAGAAATATAGTGGTAAATTACATAGTGGATACTCAAATACATCTTCAAATCAAATACTATTTTTGAATTGGACCTTTTGGTACAACTCAAAACCACCTGGATCTACCTGCTGCCCATAATAAGATCTGATTGATTCATGTCAAAGTGTGAAGGTCAGATCACTCCATTGCATTAATTGAATAAACTGAATCCAGATGGGATTACCCATGACACACTGCATCATTACATACATCAGCGTGTGCTGTGTCCTGTCTGTGCAGAATCAGTATGAGCAGCAGTGTGAGCGCGTGTGACGCTCAGTGGGAACAGTCAAGCTGGCTTTTCTCAGCGTATCTCACTGCCAGCTCCTGTTCCGTTCCAGTACTCAGGAAACCTGCGCTCCAGCCGAGAAGGCCTGGCAGACACGACACAACAGCCTGTGAGCGGTAGGGGCATTGAAACACAGAGTATGAGAGAGAGACATAGAAGCGATAGAAAAAGAAAGAGAGGGGCGTGCAAGTGAGACAGAAAAGGAGACAGGGATGTAGGGGACCAGAGTGATAGAGGGGTGAGGCAGTGGCAGCAGTTAATTTCGATAAAGAACCAGAAAACAGAGGAAGGCGGGGGATTTCATAGTTGACAGGGTGAGAGCAAGAAAGCTGAGAGGGCCAGGAATGAAAAGAAAGAGTGACTTAGTATGTGAACGAAAGAGGAGAGGGCAACAGAGAAAAGAGCAGACAGGGGAGAGAGGGTTAGACTGTGGGATGGGGGGTGGTGTGTGTGTGGGGGGAGGGGGGGGGGGATCAGGGGATTTGCAGGTGCAGCTTGAACAACCAATGACCTTAATGGTGCATTAAATCCAGCTGTTGCTTATCCAGACTTTTCTTCAATCCCCCTAACACCTTAAACTGTGCAATACACTTCATGCAGCCCCATGGTTCCCATAATGGGGAGTGAGTATAGCAGTGTAGGCTGAAGGAATAACAAAAAAGCATGAAGAGACAGTGTGAGAGAGGGATCAGCAGAGACAGAGAGATGGCAGAGGGGGTACTGGATCGTCAAGTGCAGAAATAGGAGTGACTTTGTGACTCTGTCCACAGAGCAACGATAAGAGGCATAGATAAAACAGGAAAAGTCGCAATGGAGAGTTGTGTTGACTCTATCTCTCTGGTTTTGTCAATATTAGTGGAGTGAAAGGGCTAGATAAGAATGTGTGCTGCTAAAGAGCTATATAGGGATCAAGATTTGACCAGATAAAAATTGTGTAATATCTCATGTGTGTGTGAAGCATGAGCTGGAGGGGCAGAGAAAACCAGAGAGGGAGAAAGAGAGAGAGAGAGAGAGAGAGAGAGAGAGAGAGAGAGAGAGAGACAGAGAGAGACAGAGAGAGACAGAGAGAGAAAGAGGCCTAGCTTAGGCTCAAAAACAGGAACCCTCTGTTTCCTGAGCTGGAGACCATAGCTGTGTGTTGTGTTGTCATTAGATGTGTTTGGGAAAAGGAAAGAGTGACTAAAAGTGCGTCACAATGTCCACCTTCCAGGGATATATCGCTGGTGGAAGAGCGAGAACTTGTGCTTATCTGGTACCCCAAACACAGAGAGGACAGGAGAGGAGAAGTGAGCTTGGCCAAAACGAGCAGAAATCTTTAAAGCTCAGGTTTTGCTATGAAATTTTGGTCTTGAAAGAAATTAAATTGACTGAGCTTGGCAGTAAATCCCACACCAATCGACAAACTATGTGGGGTGGTGTACGTGAAGAGGCAACCTCTCTAAACTCCTACCCATGTCAAAATTTGTGTAAACTAGTAATTGTTTATTCAAAATAAAGCATTATTTTTTCAATGGCACAGCATTACTTACCTCAACCTTAATTAGAAATGGATTCTAGTTGATTCAGGTGAAAATTTATAATGTTAACACAAAAAATCCCATTATTTCCTAGTCCCTAAATCTGAAGGTTCAACCTGCACCAGAGCAAGTCCTTTGGGGCCAATTCCTGTCTCAAGTCAAGCGACACACAAGTCTGTGTCAAATCTTACCTCTTGGGTGAAAAAAATAACTCAAGTTTTCTCATTTCTTCAGCCAAATCCTGGGTTTAGAAAGAAAAAAGTTAAAGCACTTTTGAACCTCCTGTATTCTTCAGCAAGGCAAACAACTAATGTGGCAGGCTTCACAACTTATGCTTATCTATTGGCCCTGTGTGTATGTGTATTGAGGGCCCATGTGTGTGCAATGAATAATAACAGCTGGGTGTAAAAATTTAATTTCCCTAATGAGGGATTAATAAAGTACTTCTTATGCAGACAATTCACCAGAAGTAAACATTCCCTGCCTAGCACATATAGAGAGAACAGCTCTCACAATGATATTGAATATAAAAATTAAGTAACATTTATCAGTTCTCTGAATGCTGAACATGAAACTTACACAGCACTTGAATATTTTGCCTTCAAACCTGTGTTAAAAGTGCCTTTTTACATATCTGAAATCGCATAAGGCTAATATTAGCCTAATACGTAATTATCTTGCATTATACTGTGCGGGGGGAGCAAAGTCAATGCAAAGTCTGCCTGCTGCTGCTGTCTGCTGCTTTTATGACAATGAAACTTGAGACTCGGTTGTCTTTGCTTGTCCAAGAGTTGATATTTTTGACT
Source organism: Echiichthys vipera (assembly GCF_963691815.1). NCBI lineage: Eukaryota > Metazoa > Chordata > Actinopteri > Perciformes > Trachinidae > Echiichthys > Echiichthys vipera. Next base: position 20,433,320 of record NC_139838.1, read on the forward strand.
AAAGTCTTACAGTCTCATGTCTCGATCTTTTATTAGCGATAGGTTGACACGTTGTTTGTTCTTCCAATCGAGTTTTAGGATTGTTGTTTTTCTGGATCACTGGATGTACAGTGCAGATGTAAAGTCTGACATACACCAGATTGGGATTGGTTAAAAGAAAAAAGCCCAGAGCCCCTATACCAAAGATGATGACTGATGAAGCCGGACCATGTAGGTCGGGCAATGCGAGATAGGCTGCAGGACTCTGTAGTTCTTCCAACTTGAAATGTCACTTGCCCCTTGCAAGTTTGTGCCTGGACAGATTAAATAAAGCAGCGTTTGTGGGATGACTTTGCAAGTTTAAGAAGGGGCACCTCAGACAGGTGAGGTGACCACCAATCAAAGTAGATGCATCAGGGTGGAGAGCCCCGTGATACGGCTCGTTAGGGGTACTGAATTCAAAGCAGGCTGCTGAAAGTTTTGACAATGATAAGCACACTTGCTGCTCATAAATAATATCCTTGAGCCAAGATTATTTATGGGAGAGTCTGTATTAAATTGCTGAGATAATAGTTGTGAGACCCCCGCGCTACTTAGGGCCCACTTAATGAAGTCCTGGTGTTACTCAAGTGGGTGTGAGGTCAGAGTGTGGTCAAGTGTGACCAGTCTGAACCATGTGAGAATAGCACTTGTCTTGCCCTGAGTAAAGACACGCACCTGTTTCTGCTGCTGCGGTGATGGCCGCAAGTGAAACAGCAGAGGAATGCACCACCCCCACTCCCCTTATCCCCTTATCCCCTCTTTCTCTCGCTCCACGCTCTCAATGCTGTCCTAATGAATCTCATCACACGGCCTGTATTTGTCCCACTAGTGCTTTGTTTGTTGACCTTTTATAAGACGTCATTACTTATTATCTTCATGGGTTGTATAATTCTGCCCCATAATACAACCCCCTCAACCACGTCGTACAATATGTGTGTGTGTGTGTGATCAAATGCCTCTTGTCAGTGTAACAACCATTAACAATGAACAACGGGCATAAGCTTGATGATGTCTCCCTCCTCCCTCTATCTACCCTCTCCTCTCACCCTGGAACACAATGTCCTTTGGCATTACCATTATTGACAGTGGAACTAATTGGCACATGGTTATGAAAGTTTCCCCTGGGCCATTTTTAAATTGGACTGCACAATTTCCTTCAACATCTGATAGGCAGGTCTGCGCACGGGACCTGGGGGAGGTATTGATTATAAATGTATTAATGTGGGTCAGTGCTGTGTACTCAGCAAGGGGCGGATGATGTAGGGCTACATGTCTAGACTAGAGCAAACTGACTTCATCTTGTGTTTACATAATGGATGGTAATTGGAGGAAGAGGGGAATTCTGTCTGGTAGTTTAATCTGCTCCACTACATTGTTTTTCCTTTGATAGATGTGTTACACACAGGTTGGAGAAGTAGCTACTGTGAATCCTATTGCGAGCCGTATACAGCTGTAAACCATCAGGGAGAAAACATACGGTATGTTTTGCCAATACCACATTGATTTCAGGGCAGACTTTGCGAACTTTATCACCTCATTTCACTGATGTAATGAAGCGGCTCCGGAGAAACTGGGGCATGCATTAGATAGCCAAACCTGCCAAACTGAACATGAAGTCACATACAAAAACTCATTAAGTCCAGTTGATGGATGTGAGGATCGCCGCCTACATACAATATATGGCCTCTGGTCTCTCATTAATACACATGATGTCCTTTCTCGCTCCACCAGATTGGGTCCAGGGTTCAGGGCTGAAGACATGATGCTTAAATAGGATAAATAAATTACGTGGGTTAGGTCATCTGGACAAATCAATATGTTGATTGATTCTACAGACTAATTACAGTGCAGTTTGAAATTAAATGAGCCCCGGAGATAAAATTATTGGGCAGTATGTCACGTGTAATCAATAAACGCGACTTGAAAGAGGCAGCCACTTATTTATTTCACAATTACAGATCAGTCGTGGGACTGGAATCACACAAATGCACCGCCAATGCCGCTGTGACTGTCATTTACTTTATATTGGAGATGCAAAAGGTCAAGGATTCACAGATTATGGATTTGTGGTGGTCAGTGGTTAATACCCTGAAAGCTGATTGCATCCACCTCGGGTAGGTGTGGCTGCCTGTCATTGCTCGTAAATGAAGTTGATTAGGTGAGACTGCTGCTCTGTGGTCCCGTTTATCTCCCGCTCTCGACACTAGACATATTGTCCCCCCCATCTTTGCACGCCCCGCTCGTTCAACCCAAAAACTAAAACTGCTTGGCCTTTTAGAAATTTGACCCTGAGGCTCCTTGCTGCTCCCCCAGGCACCTGCCAACCTTTCACCCCTTCACTGGGAGAGCATCTGGAAGGTGAGGAGGGACAGGCGAGGAGACCAGGGTGGGCTGTTGTGAAGTATTGACATGGTAACAGATAGGTAAGACCTTGGAGTTGTCAGACTTCAGAGAGTCAGTCAGACTGTTTTTCTCTTTCCGCAGATCAAATACCAACTCCCCCCTCCTCCGCCTCGTATTCGGTGTAAATCTGTTGTTACATGTCTGTCTTCTTCTCAGTTCTGTCTGTTTCTGTCTTTATTTCTGCCTTTCCTGCTGTCTTTTATTTCTTTCTTTAACTGTACACACAGATCATGCAGGCTGTGATGTATGCACAGCTGGTCTTGACAGAGCCGTCCAGGAAACGTGTGGTTTACAGATCCCCTGTTGACACACTGATTTGACTTGCCTTTCACTTTTCAGAGACCTGGAATTTTAACAGTGCAGGGGCTATTGACGTTCGACTCAGCATGTTTGACCACGGTGGAAAACCACTCAAAATATGCTGCGTCCTGACTGACTGACACACTGAATGGATATGTCAGGTAGTACATAAAGCTCAATCAAAAATCATGGTTTCTCACCACACGTGCAATAGTCCCACACCTGCTGGTAACAAAGAATTTTGTATCATTAGTCTTGCTAAAATGATATTCCACACTTTGGTTTTATGGAAACAATACTAGCGTAGTTACAGGCAGAGCAGAGACATATATCTGAAGTTACGCCAGCCTTAAAATTACACTTCAGGGCCAAAAGAGGTGTAATATAGTTTGGTCCACCTCACAGTTGTGATCCAAAAGACAGATTTTAATGGTTCACACCAGTGAACCATTACTTTGGGTTCATAATGAAAACGTTTGTAAAGGATGTGATGGACACATTTCAGACTGTACTTAAACATGCAATAACTTTTTTTGGCCACTCGGAGGCAGCAGGAACAAATTGTGAACACAACATTTCCATTTAAGCTGATTGGGCAAACCTGTTGGCAATAGGGATGGGAAGATGGGCTCTCTGAAGGAAGCCGGATATTATGGCTCTAATCCTTTCCACGAGTAGTTCAAAAAGAAGGCTCATTAATCTTTTCTTCTTGTTTTTATAGGGAATGGGTCACTAGGTTTATCTGCAAAATCACTAGGATTTGGATCAGGTAAGATTTGGATCCGAATCACCCACCAATATAATTTCATTTTGCATGTGTGGAAGAGGTTTTGCAGCACTAAATCACTAATATTGCCGGATGTAATGTCAATTTACTGCATGGTAAACATCACACAAGGTGACATAATTTCCTTCTGTTATGTCAGTGAATTTTCTATTTTAAATTCACCTCTGTATGAAATGTATTATGTAAAGAAAAAGCTGCCCTGCCTTGAATGCCATTCATGCAACACTTAATATTAGAAAACTTCTTATTGGCACAATAAAAACAAAATCTAATGTACATCCATAAAAAAAACGACTCCCACCTAACTACGACTTGGTTCCCTTCATTCGTTCACGAATGTGACAACACTAGTTAGCAATCAACTGTTTATTTACACATCCAGCCATTAGAGAGTCATGTTTCTGGCTACCAGATTAATTTACATCCAATATTGACTCTCTTTTAGCTCAGTTTTTTGGTCTACACCAACAACAGAGGGATATACCAGAAATACCTATTAGTTCAGTGAATATAAAGTTATAGCCAGCAGGGGGTCACCCCTATGTTCCCCGGGTCCTATGTTCCCCAGTTGCATGAGTCTATGCCTTCGCTGATATAAATCTGCATTTTGTAAGGGTTAGAGGTTAGGGTTGGGGTCTTGGTTAGGGGGTACTGTTAGGGTCCATAATAATAATAGGATAGCCCATAACCTCCAATACAACCACAAGTTTCTACACTTTGGCATTTGTATAGATTAAACCAGCATGATATACTGTGTTGAATACTGAGCTTTAGAGGCGTTGGTGTTCACAGTCTTCATGCTAAGCTACTCAGCTGCAGACTGTAGTAATGGACAAACATGAGAGTGGCATCAATCATCTAGCTTAAAGCAAGACAGCAAATAAGCACATTCCCTCATTTGTCAATATTCCTTTAAAGTAGCCTTTGATCAAGGTCAAAGGGCACTGTAATCCAATAGTGCAGTGTTTGCGGTTTGATTTATGCAATAAACTACACGCGCATTGCATAATACTAATTGCTTCATTAAACAGAGAAAACAAAGTGCAGAATACAAATCCAGTAAAGAGGATGTGCCACTGGAGTGTAAATGTTAAAGTGAATTAGCTCAGTGTCTTCTCTCACAACTGCAATGCACAAGGTTACAGTACTGTATGTGGCCATATGGGTTCTGTCTAGCATTACTGTCACCCTTCATTTATTATAGCGAGGGAAGATGGGCCCACTACGGCCCTCAAATCCTCTTACCCAACATTTAGCTGATTGATTTTTCCCTTCTACCTCCATTCAGATTATCAATGTGATAAAAGCAGGAAGTTGTATATTATTAATGCTGTTCAGACTCATAGATGGAGGGATGGATGAGAAAGAGAAACATAAATGTTTCAGCAGGGTTCACGTCCAAAAGAATAATATCAAGGTGACGTTATCAAATTTAAAGGCAGAGCACACCGAGTATAAGAAATGATTGACGTGAGTGTGATTCAATCCCTTCACCAAATAACCTGTTACATGTGGAGAGGAAGAAATGAAGGGTTGTAATGTTGCGGTTTGTGCGTATGAAGATCAATAATGAATCTACTTCTTCAATCGCATGAAAGTCCACAGCTATAAAGTGCAGCTGCCATAAATTGAGCTTGCAGCAGAAACACATTATTTTCATGTTTTTTTTATTCTAATTTTATTTCACCCCCTGCCTACATCATTTCTACTGCAGGCATCCATCGCAGAGATCCGCGATAACTGTTTTGACTCAGCAGCAGAATAGTTTTAAGCAGGTTCCCCATAAACAACATACTCCGGGCTATAGTAACCACATAGTGGGTTCAACAAACAAATCGGGTCTCTTGAGCATGTGGTTTAGGTTCATGTTGTCTAAGACAGTTGGGTTAGTGGATTCCAACAGAGTCTGCCCTGTGTGTTCTCCAGATGGCACCGCACACTGTATCTCCCAGATTGTATAGAGCTCTTAGATCCTTCATAAATTCAGATGATTCCCTCCCCCCGTCCTCTCCCACTGAACTATACTAAATGATGAACGTGGAGATTATGTATTGGTAATTCCTGCCATGTCTTTAAAAGAATGCCCATGCTGTGTGCTTAATACTCCGTGGAGGGATTATGCAGACCCCTACATGTGGTGTTGTGGCTGCATACCTCCAGTCAGACTAAACCCAATCTGTTACAGATTTGGACTAAAGAAGAGAGGTGCAGCAAGCACAAGGGGGTGGGAGGGTGTAGAGCTGTGCCGTGATGTATTCATGCTTTACAGTACATTCCACTTCTTGTATATCATGGCAGATCAGAGCTAAACCTCCCTTTGGAGGCAGTATTTTTATCTGTGTGTATTAAAAAAGAACCTTGGCTTGTGTTAAGGCTGTGTGCTTTATTTCTCTATCTCCCCCCCTTTTTTCTACATTTTTATTTTCCCTTTGTGGTCGAGGCAAACCCAAATCCCCCTACAGTTTCCTCCTTGAATGTTGGTCCAATTAAACACACATGTGGATTTTCATATTGAACCTCATAAAAGGTAAAACGTCAGCGATTTACATTACATTTACATAAGGAATGCTAAGTACCTACACATGTGAGGTGTTAATATCTCTATCAAAAGCAGATGGTCATCACTGTTCATGATTCTTATTCAAAGTGTTTGATTGAGCAGTAATCTCTTCGTCAGGGACAGGTTTTCTTATTTAAATTGTGATTAGCCAATAGGTGGCGTCCTTTGCACCCTTTATAAACTCCTGTAATATTGTGCCGTATGTTATATTCTTAAGTATGTCAGAGGACTAAAGGGCAAGTTTTTTTATGGCTGTTATCATGTGAACTTTTTATGGCATGTGTGTAAACAGTAAAGTTTGATTCATGGTAATTCCTACACATAAATAAGAGATCATATAAGAGACCATTTGGCAGGAAATGCTATTCTGCAGAGTTCAAAACTTGGCAAGAATAGTCTGCTGTCTTGCTTTATGATGGTTGTCAGCCAACATGTGTAAAGGTTGGTTCAGTGTTTCATGAATTTATTATCATGGCTATCAATCAGTTCAATTGTGGCAATGCATATAAAGTATAAACAAACATTCTTAATACACATACAGTACCTTTTCAGAAGAGTAAGAAACATCCCCCTAAGAAAAGCAAGAAAGTGCTGTTAATTTGGAACATAAAAATAAAGGAGATATACTGTACTTCCATAAAAGCAAATCTGTAAGACATTTAGGAGGAGATTTGGAAAATGATGCCAATTTTTCCAGTTTTTAATAAAACATTTCAATGTCTCTGTTTGCCAATATTCCTTAAAGAAGAGCAATTTATACAGAAAATGGCTCAATCATACTTATTTCTAAATATTAAGGAAGGGGTTTTCCGTCTGTTTGTTATTTATTTTACTAAATCATGTTTTGTTATTGTGCACTCAAGGGAAAGTCAATCAAACCGGGGTTGGTTTATTCATCTTCAGAATCTTTTTGCAAATGGCCTCTTCATATTCTGACCATTACAGTTGCTGCAGTGTGTTAAGATGAGGTTGGGGATATCTCTGGTGCTCTATGTCTTGCTGCACCCTAGTGGCTAAACAGTAAAGTGTCATCCTCTCAGAGAAGTAGAATCATGAGCGGCTGAAAAATAGATGGAGCAGAATTTGTATGAAACTGAATCAACAACAAAAGGAAGCAGGTGTTTTAGTAATTTAAACAATTTGCATTTATTTAGCGTTTATTTCTTGAATCCATTTTTCTTTAGCAAATATTCTGCCAGCAGGTGAAGTTGACATGGATTTAATCTGCTAATTGTTTCATAAGAAGCACTGCTAATTAACTTACAATCAAGCAAGGTAAAAAAAACAAAAAGAAAAATCCAAAGTTCGTGAAAACACAACTTTTTACCATCAGCCAAGGAATCAATGATGTTATCAGTCAAACCACACACATGCGCGCACACACACACACACACACACACACACACACACACACACACACACACACACACACACACACACACACACACACACACACACACATGCATGTAGGGAAACAAACGGACACACACACACACACACACATGCGCGCACGCACACATCTCACTCACTGTATTTGAAAAACAAAGCAGCAATGCACACACAGAACCGCGAAAACTAGTGATTAGCTGTGCAGCAGAGGTATAATTGGAGCTTCTAATTACAGTATTGCCTCATTGTTCCTCTCTATCTCTAATTTACCACATTTACATCCCAGAAAAACAATAACTTTGGCTGGAATCATAATGAGCGAATGGAAAGTGGAAAGTGTTTGCAGACGGAAATGAAACCTTTTTGGTTAAACACAATTTTAGTTATAAATGCAATAAAATAGTTGAGGCCTTTTTTTTAAAACTCTGTTTACTCTTTTCATATCTTGAAAACATAAGCTCTTAACATTAAGGGCATGAAATAACGAGAGTAAAAGCTTCTACGGGAAGGACGACATGGTGCTGTATCTACATTAGCTTTATAAATGTATGCAATATAGCCTGGCTACAAGTGCAAGCATCAAAGATACAATAACATATTAAGTGCTGGATATACCAAACACCACTTAAGCAATAACTCTTGCAAAACTGCTTTTAACACAAATGTAAGAAACTTAATTACATTGCATATTTGTTGCTATAGAAACATTTTCTTATACAAAGAAAATCAAATAAAAAACAAAATCGCTGAGATGTCTAACTTTTCGCTCTAGCTGAGTAAATACTTCACAATTACCAATTACATTCCAAACTACCACATGACCTCAGATCAGCTGTCAGTTGTTATTTAAATTAGAGCCACGGGGTTGAATGGTTACCCTTCTGACAGGAGTCTGATCTGCATTGTGATTGGCTACCAGCTCCTGCAGCTGCAGAGCCCCTCCGCCAATAAAACAGAAAGCCGGGCACACGGGGCCGGAGCAATCCACATGACCCTCCCACAAAGGTCGCAGAGAGTGGGCGTCGTAGAAGGTGACGCGACCTTTCTCAAAGTCAAGGCACACACCGAGCCGGGGCGGTAGCGGATAGGTGAGGCCTGTCGGTGAAGAGGGGCCGTTGCCATTGGTGATGGGGTCTCGGTTACCGTTCCCATGGTTACTGTGGTGGTGGTAGTTGTGCTGCGGAAGGTAGATCTTACCCATCCCCATAGTGAGGAAGCAGAATGGAGGAGCAGAGTCCAGAGCATCCTCCGCTCCGCTGTCATGACCACTGTCTGGGTCGTAGCTGGAGAGAGAGAGTACAGTTTGAAAAAAAATTAGCATGTAAACAATTATTATGGATGAGTAATTTCCTTATTTTGATTTCCTTATTTTTGATATTTTCTTACTACAGAGGCAGATGAAATATTAAGATCCTTTACCTCAGTAAAAGTACCAATAAAAGTGTAAGAAAATTCCATTCCCTCAGAGCGATATATTGTTATATTTAATATTATTTGATTGTTAATACTGATGCATCAATGTGTTGTGTCGAAGTAGAGCTCGTTTTAACTACTTAAGATACCGTGGTTCATAACCTGGAGGTCATGTGATAAATCTGAAGGGTTGTGGGAGGATGGAAAAAATATTTCTGCTGCACAAATCTGTATGTGACATGTGACAGGGAACTCCGCCACTGGTTTAATCTTTTACAATCAAGTATACTATATGCCCATCTTGACTAAATTTGACTAATTCGGGGCTACAAATTGGGCTTGGTGTTGATGTATATGTGGACAGGAAGATGAGCTTGAGCAACAATTCTCAATAAAGTGATATTTTTTCATTGGGTTGTCCATGTTTATAACACAGTGAGAACGCACAGGGCAAAGTATCTGAGATATGCTTTAAGTATTCCATCTTTGGAACATTGTAGTTTCACAAGGGCAGACCCTCGTCAATAACATCCGCTGTTGCATAATTACGTAGCCGAGTGTAAGTGCTGAGGAAATGTCTGAGAACCATCTGAGCACTCTGGAAAAGGAAGTCCCTAGGATTTCTCCTTCACATCTTTCAATGACCCCATGCCATTTTCCATCAAGGTCAATGAAAAGTGGTTTGAAAAAGACGTACATCGACCGCACATCTGATCCCATTTCCCAGGTTGCCATGAGCTTCATGCCTTCTCTGTCACCTGAGACTTGTTGCCTACCCGTTTTTTTTAACTTTGCCTAATATTTGGAATGGTTTCCTGTTGTTACTGCCTTTCCGGTTTTGACTGTTGCCTAACTCTGGTTTTCATAAGATTTTGAACCTTAATCTGGTCAATAAATGCCTGAACTCCCTGCATTTATCAACAGTGACAAAATTGAATTACATCCAGTGTTTTTATGTACTCTACGGGGGCATTGTTGGGTCTATGTAAATCATAAATAAGTCATAGAGTGGGGTCTATACCTACTCTGTAAAGTGTTCTGAGATAACTTTTGTTATGATTTGGCACTATAAATGAAATTGAATTGAATTGAATTGAATTGAATGTAAAATCTTAATCTGAAACAAGTAATCAGAGCTATCAGTGTAGAAAAACCCAAGTAAAGCACCTTAACTTCTACCACTTGCTACTCACCGGGGACTGGCCATGTCTTGTGGAAGGTGAAACCACTCCTGCAGTTTGGATTCCAGACCAACTCCCACCTGTTCAAAGAAGGAAAACTGCAGTTAATTTGTAATTAACTAAACATTATTCTTGTAGCAAAGTTTCACAAAAGAGTTTGATTATGTTTGTTATTTCATCATTCACGATTGTTTTAAGTGAAGCAGAAATACAAACATCTTTTATGAGATAAGAGTCTTTTCTCTGGTGAAGCCGGGTTTTGTGCAGTGTTAAAATGCAGGCTACTGTCAGTAAAATCTGATCACACTACGCTCACACACAGTCCTGATGAAGCAGATCAGCTGAGTTTAGAGTGTTATAATTAATAAATGATACCAAAGCATGTTTGTTTAAAACTAACCTTGACTGTTATGTCAAGCCTTTTTCACATTTAATCGGCAGCTGTAATAGCAATTTGTAGATACCAGCAGTTGCTTTTTGACTATTAGATTTCCAAGCAAACAAATCCATAATGTCATTTTGAGGAGCAATTCTAATTAAATATATCCACGATTCATTTCTCACTACTGACAATTATATTCGTACAAGTATTAATCATATTCGAGATATCTGCAACTCCTTTTATAACAGGAGAATAAATGGCTTTTGGATATCACAAAAGTAATTTCCCCAAGTCAAAATGACATTGTAGATATATGAGAAAATGTTCTTACATATACGGAATTATAATGGTAATTTAAACTTCGGCCAATCGCTTCATGGTACTTTAATGATACGAGGCCATAACGGAAATGTAATTGTTGACATCTGAAATAGGAAATTACATTTCTACTGCAACAATGGGTTTTTTTAACATGTGGAAATTGAGTTGTGGATATTTGTAATCATTGTTCTAACTAAAGGAATTACTGGTGTCTATAATTAAAATAAAGTTGTCTGTAAATCAGTTTTGTCTAGTCAAAATGTAACTTATACGTGTACTAATATATATGTAACATCTCAAAATTGTTTTACAGAAATCTTAAATGAACATTTCCACCAGTGAAAACTAAATCACCTCTATTAAATTTTAAAAGGGCTTGCCATAGATTTTTGTTTATTAGGTCAGAAAAATGTACTTATCAAGTAAAACCTGAAAGCCTGATCGTGGCATAGTGCATCTCATGTGCTGTGCAGTAAAAGTTTAATATTCCGTACTACCAGAATTTACTAACCTTCACTAGATAAGACCCAGGCTCCACTGAGCATGCCCAGTAGTGCCGTCCCTGTGTTATAGCCACATCCCCCACCAGCAGGTCTGAGGTCAGGTGACAGGAAGTGAGGGCATGGTCAGCGGCCTGCAGCAGGGAGAGCCCAGGCACGCTTCGGGCGCAGCGCTGCTCTTTACTGACCACCAGCCGATCGGCATGGAGACCCCAGCGAGAATCCAGGTAGAAGTTGAGCACTGGGAAGAGACGGGGAGCGAGGGCACAGCAGAGAGAAGAAAAAGGGAGGGGAGGAGAAAGAGACATGAGGGGAGAGGGAGGACAAAGAGACAGGTGCATTCAAAAATGACATATAGAGGGTTTTAGTAGCAACAGGAGAAGTTTGGGAGGCGACAGATGGAAAGTGGTATAGATAGATTTACAGTCAGAACGCAGCAGGGAGAAGAGAAATGAGGAGAATACTAAGCAATTGAGAGGAGAGACTATAGAGGGAGAGGAACAGAGAGCAGGCATGCACCTCCTCCCAGCAGCACTGGAAGAGAAAACGACTCTCATCTATAAATTGATGACTCAGGGAGTAAAATACAGTAGGTATATCACAAAGGCGCTGTTGGGGAATGCAGATTTTTTTTCCCAAAGGAAGTACAATTTACAGAGGGAACATACGCAAGAGCAGGAAGGGAGAGCAGCCTACAGGGACACAAGGAATTCACCAATCACTCAACTTGACCATTAAAAAGCCCCTGGATCTGAATCGGATCCATGTTGTTAAGCCTCTCGTCTTAACAAACTGCAAACCTCATCAGCGCTCGGACAGATGCCGTTATAGTGGGAGGCAGAGGGGTGAGTGTGTGTCTAGATGGGGGTGGAAGAACAGAGGATACATGGGATGATCACAAAGAGAAAGAGGAGAAGAATATGGGGGTACAGAGGGGCAGTCAAGAGGTATGAATGCACTTCTTACGTTCCGTAGGAGGCATGTAGGTTGGCAGCGTGGAAGGAGCGCAGAAGAGGATGACAAGTACAAAGCTGTGCAATGGAAATAATATATGAGAGAAAGATTAAATAAGTAAGGATTTGATGAAAAGTGGTGGGGAGAGATTGGACAAAAAAAGAAGATGGGAATGGGCAGAAAAGAAGAGAATGAATTATTAACTGCTTGTCATGATTACCATCCCATATGTTTTTAAATAATAGCAGGTGTGAAGAGATGAATGGCTTCTGGGTGACGGCGACCACGGCTTACTTGATGGATATTATGAGATATTTTATTGCTGAATTACACTTGTCACTGATTTAAGTGGCTGTAAGTCATTAACCAAAAAGAATGTAAAGACTGTTGCATTGTTGGGTGGAAGATACAAAAAGAAATGTATAAAAGAGACGCTTTGTGGACACTAGGTGGGGCCATCCTTCTGACAACCTCTTGTTTAGCACAGAGCAAATCAAGGGATTATCCCAGATTACTGCTATTTAGGCCTTATTTTCATTGTTGTGGCCTCTTTCTTCATCGTAGAAACAAGATTGCAATCAGATTTATTTGCTGAGATCTGGGAATACACTGAAAAAAAGTAGTCCAATGAGACGAGAAACCTGTGCAGTCAGACAATCTTACATGTTGTAAATAAGTAGGCAAAACTTAGTTGACGTCCAAATGGTAAAAGGTAAAAATGATTACCCCACACAATGCATTTTACAGACCAACGTTGCACATAGATGTCAGATGTTCTGGATTATTGGCGGTTTTGGTCCATGTGTCAGTTTTGCCTCCATTAAAGTAGTAAAGATCAGGAGTTTGACACTGCAGAGCCTCCTCAGACAAACACAACTCTGTTATTACTTTTATTACAGTATTCACTGTCTTACTTGGATTTGAGGCCCAGTCATTCTTTAAGTTGTGGAACCACAGTTTTTATAATTTGGGGGGCTTTAGGGGATGCAAACTATAAAAGTATAAAGTATAATGTTGCCATGCAGTCAGTCAGTTAGCTGTGAGCCCCCTTTTTTGCCTTTATTTGTTTACATTTTTGGCAAATTGGCAACATTGAAAGTATTCTGAAATAGCTTAAGTATTAGCAGTCCTTGTTTGTAAGGTAAAATGGATGTACAGACATTTGTGTGTATTTGTGTTTATTTGAATCTTGCAACACCCTAAAGTATACGTCACTCTGAATCTAAAAAATATGCATATCCTGTCTTTGTGCTCAGATTGGGCTGAATTACGACTCCCAAGAAGAAGTATACATTTTTGCACACTAAAGCCTCACAATTCTCCTTATTTGCACATCCCTGCTGTTTTCTAACTTCTGTTTGACTCTTTTGGGATCTTATTTCTATGTGTATTTTTATGTTGTCTTGTTTTATGTCTTATATTTTGTCTTGTTGAAAGGGGCTATGCAATTGAAAGTGCCTCACCTTACCTTACCTGACCTTGCCTCGCGTCGCCTTGCCCCACCTTCCCTGGTTTGTCACACCCCCCCTTCTCAAGTTCTCTCATAAAAAGGCCTGTTGTAACTAGTCACCTCCGCCTGTTTTCAATTCCACAGCCTGACCTCCCTAAGGCTACAAATAAATAACCTGTTCTTGAGTTTATCCTCTTCAGAGCAGACAACCTTTGTTAAAGTCACTGACAGTTTGTTCTAAATACATTCTGCCAGAGTCACGTTGGTGGTTGTCAACTTGTATAACCCATGCACACACCAAATGTGATGCCTCAGATGTCTGGCTGGCCTGTTGTTGTTGTTCATGTACCAAGGTTTCCCTCTGGATGGAGAATTTTTTGATGAGGGGATTTCCTGTTGGGGTGCAACTATTTTACATTTTTGTTACCACCACCCTCGTAAATCTGAGAAACTCTACAATTTGCTCAAATAGGCTCACTCGCCCCGCACCTTTTGAACACATTTCTATCTGCCCCAACTTGATCAACATTATCCCAGTTGCTAATGCGCTAATGTTTTGAGACTGTGTTGCATTACATGAAATCATTATCGCGATGTGTCTCCTTTGCAAATTAATGTTTCATGTATTGCATGTATGATTCATAATCATTGAAGAAGATATGGTTGTTTTCCTACAAACCATGAGGGGTCAACAATGTTTACAACAAGTAAACATGTCTTTTACCTGGGGTATTACCAATATATAATAACACTAGGGCAAAATTTGACCTCTTTTTAAAGCCCGAATGTTTGAGGGAAGTTTCCCTGTGGCAAAGTCTCTCTGTTTACCTGTTAATGAGGATGATTGAAAAGTCCTGTGTGCTCTCTCACCTGGTGCGGGCGGGGTGTGCAGGTACACCTCCTCGCTGTACTCTCCGTAGCCCGCCTTGTTGCAGCCTCTCACCCGCAGCACGTAGACACTGTCCATCTCCAACCTGTCAATCACAGCACTGGTCCCACTCACTTCATCCAATCGCTGCCAGCCCCAGCGGGCGGCGGCCAAACCTCCTCTGATCCCGCCTCTAGACGCTCCTCCTGGTACCACACCTCGGCGGCGATACTCAACAGAGAAGTGCCAGGCAGGTGCAGAGTCTTGAGGTAGTCGCCAGCACAGGAAGAGCTGGTCATAGGCCAGGGTACGCTGTGTATCAACCACTGGAGCCAGTGGAGCTGTGAAAATGGTTTAATGCACATGAAAAAATCCGATTTAGAAAAAAAAGGAACGTTTTTTTTGGCAGAATTTCAACCTTTAATTATATAGGACAGACAGGAAATGGAGTGAGGGAGAGAAAGGGGGAGACATGCAGTAATGGGCCGCAGGTCGGAGTCAAACCGGCCTCTGCCTCAAGGACCTTCAGCCTCTTTACATGGGGTGAATGCTCTAACCACTCAGCCACCGGCCGCCCCATATTAAGAAGTTTAACAAAAGTCAAAGTACTTCCAGCCTCTCTTTCACTATCTCCATCCCCACCCTTTCCCTTTTTCTCCCATCACTCCCCTTCTCACCCTGGATGAAGTTCAACTCTGTCAGGAGTTTGAGTTCTTTGGAGACATCCAGCTGGAAGTGTCTGAAGGATGGATCAGCAGCCAGAGTGAAATGCTGCAGATTATCAATTGCTTTGCTGAACCTGGTGCAGTGAAGAACAGGGAGAGAAATGTTCGAGGAATAAAGGAGGAACAGTGTTTACATGATACCTCCATCGAGATGGGAGGGAGGGTTGTATGATAATCTTAAAAGATAAGGCTGCCTTCATTCTGTTTTTATTCTTGTCAAGAAATCCTATGAAAGGACAAAAAAACAACAATGCATTGGTCTTTCAATACTACTGTGTTTGACAGGTTAAAAATGTAAATGTATTTTCTGAAAGGGGTGGGTGCCCTTGTTTTTAGTAAAACCAGTTCTAGTGGACAAAAGCGTATCTGTTTAATCATGGGAGAGAAAGATAAACAAATGAAAAACCTGTTATGAGTCTGGCGAGCAGCCTGCACAAAGCAGGGCTGGTCTGTTTCTTTGAGCAGCTCCTGGGTAAATGCCATGAGCCCTGCGTGTTCCATCAAACCCCTTCTCTCCGCCACTTGAGCAGACAACGCCTCGCCCCGTTTCTTCCTCGCCGCCTCCAGTGCGTGGGTGAGCGAAGCGTGGCGCTCGGCCAGAGCAGCCGTCAGATCTCTGATGCTCTGAGCCAGCTGTTCTCTGGCTGATACACTGTTTACCTGATGATGTATAACACAGACAGACAGGTTCAAGGCTTTGGAAACACCCAGCTAATGCTAGTCTTTAAGTTAGGTGGATTCAGAAAGCAAGAACGTAGAAACAGTTTTAACAAAGCATTCAAAGCATAACTAGATTAAAAATAATGAAAACGAGCATCTGGGTGCCTTTGCATGTGGCAGATTGCATGTTTGAATGGACAGATTACTGCTCCGCATTCACTTTAACATTAGGATATAGAACAAAGCGTCAGATGGTTTTTACTAATTTCTTCACCTGCATGGACTTAAAGTGTAATTCCAGTGCAAAAGCATCCCATGGTCTTTATTGGCACTTACACACATCAAATAAGCCATCGCGACAGTTTTTCCGTGTAACATCTATTAACCGAAAATACCGGGAGAGTCGCTAACAATTGGACGTTGCTACCACTGATTAGCTCAGGGCAGTACCGTGATGGCATTAAAACGGCTTTTTTAACCACTAACACTACGAGAGGAGCTGGTACCGGGGCCAGTAAGTCTTTCAAAATACTCTTTTAATAAACTCCTGGTTCACAAACTACATTGTTGGTGCTTTGGGTAATGTGTAAGGACTCTTATCGTGCTACTGTAGAGGTTTGGTGTTATTTTTAGCAGTATTAGTGGTTAAAAAAGCCGTTTTAATGCCTTCACCGTGCTGCCCCAAGCTAATCAGTGTTAGCCACATCCAGCTATTAGCATCTCTCCAGGATTTCTCTGTTAATAGTTGTTACAAGAAAAAAACTGTCTCGATGGCTCATTTGATGTACTGTATGTAAGTGCTGGAAAAGATTTTTCGCTGGAATTACACTTGAAAATGGTGACATTTAAAAAACGAATTTAACTACGTAATCATCTGTGATAAAAAACAGGGCTTGTTTTGCATGACTGCACCTTAGAGTACGAAGAGACTAATCTAATGAGTAAGACAGGTTTGATTGCACATCAAATCTTTAGTTGCACAAACAAAAACGAATGTAATTGGTTATTACTGGCTTTAACCTTTGACATCAACAGTAATATTTCTGATGGCGTAATCTTTTTAGTCAACTTTCAACAATTGTGAATGAGGTCAAAAAGAAAAGTGAGAGCAAACATGAGTCTGTCAAAGCTGGTTTAAAAAAACAAATCTACCGACAGGAACCTCGATAGATTTATGGCGTTTATCTACTGACTGCTGCTAATTCCATGTTCAGCAATGTTTTGTTAGCCCAAAGTATTAATCACCTCAGTCTGTGTGATGGAACTCTCCAGCTGGGTAATCTGAGTCAAAACTGTGTCCTGGTTGGACAGAATGTAGTTCATCTCCTTCGTAATCTTCTCCTGTCAAGTAAACAGCACAAACACAACATACAGACAACAAATATACACCAGACAGACAGCTTCATTGTTACACGCATCAGTACATTAACTCCTATCAGCCCATTTACTGCTCTATCCTGCTGTACGTTGTTTGTCTTGAGTAAAATATCAAAATTCTCAGACTTACTAATTAAACTTTAAGTGGAGGCACGACACATGAATATGGTAAACTAATAGATATCATCATGAAACTCCCCCAGTTGTATGTATTTCATGTTTTGTGACATGTCATGTTTAAATATGCAAATGAGGCATTATCCCATGCTAACTTGTGGTAAATTTAGGAGAAATCTACAGACAAAAATAGACAAAGTGAAGTAAAATAAACACCTAAACGTGTATTTAGCTGTTTTCTTTCCACTCGTCTGAAAGAAAACGTGTTGTGGAAGCAAAATAGCCCAAAATCTCTAGATTAACCACTGCATTAAAATACAATATTTTTGCCTGTAGTGTCTCACATTAAATGTTATAGAAACAATTATCAAGCAGACTGTTATAGTATAAGTAAGTATTATTTTAAATAATGTCAACATAGCAATGTATGAATCTTGAGCAAAAAATAAAGATTTTCCTTAAAATGTATGTAAAAATACAAGTAATGATTTGAGAATAGAAGCCTTCACACCGTTCATATGAAACCTATTTTCAATCTTATGTGTTCTTTTTTAAAGTGTGTTTTTCTTATAACTATCCTACGTATTAAACCTTTCATATTTAGAGATGTCAGATTTAGAGTCGTACCTTCAGGGCTTGGTATGCGTGGGCCACTGGCAGGATTTTGTGTCCGGTGTGGATGCGGCGCAGTTTGCAGAGTGGGCAGAGCAACCGCTGACATGACCTGCAATAGAACTGTAGTTTCTCCTGGTCGTGCTCCGGACAGGTCAGAACCTGAGGACCAGAGACAAATGAATCCTAAACTTGCTCATCTGAATCATAATTTACCTCAAGGGGGAAGGAGTAGATATGTATGAGAATATGTGTTTATGTATGAAACATGACAGAACCAGTCTTCTGTTTAAGTCTTTATCCAACAGCAGTCAGAGGGTCCAGAAAGACAAGTTGGAGAGCTAATGTAAAGCTACATTTACTTTTTATTTAAAGGTCCCATATAATGCTCATTTTCAGGTACATGCTTTAATGTTAAAAACAATAAACATTATTTTTCTCATGCTGTCTGTCTGAATATACCTGTATTCACTCTCTTTCTGAAACGCTCCATTTTTGTGCATGTCTCTTTAAGACCCCCTCCCGAAAAAGCCCAGTCTGATCTGATTGGTCAGCGTTTCCTGGTCTTCTGAATCTGCTCTCTGCGTCTCTGCACCGGCATCGCAGCCGGGAAATTACTGTAACAGCAGCACTGCAGCAGTACTGCACAGTTTCTAAATATGGACTTAGTGTGTTTCTATGTGGACTGAGTGTTTTCATTCTTTAACAGTTTTTGCATAACACTTTAAGCTGCTTTTTAAAAAAGAGATGGAAATCTCTTTTTTTTAATATGGGACCTTAAAAATGCACGTAAACATATTTTTGTTCCAGTTTGTGGTATCATCATTGAGGTTATATGATCAGATAATAAATCTTGGACATAGTTAAAAAAATATATATATATATTGCACATTAATGTTCAAAAACAGGAACACAGTGTTACAGTTTTACATACAAGGCCTTGTACCACTTTCTAATAATGCACCTTTTACAAGGGCTGCTTTTGGGTTGCCAGGATGTGAAAAATCCCCCCCTTTCAGGGTGACACTTGCTATCTGAATACTTTTTTTTTTTTTTTTTTTTAATGATTTGGTTTACAACTCATCTGTTAAGTATTGGGATTTATAAACCATTAATGAAGCAAATATACGACTTATACATTCTTTATTAAGGGTGCCTTATTACAATGGTTTTCTTTTCAGTTTAATCTCCAGCGCGATGAAGTTTATGATATGTAATTATTAAATATGTAGATCAATAGTGATTATCCCAATGTCTTACCTTTGGCCTGAAGTTGAGTGTAGGCTGTATGTGTTCATGTTGTGCCCGGGGTGTCCCCCACGGGTGATACAGCTTGAAGCACTCATTACAGAAATTGCCCCTGCAGTCGGCACAGCCCTTGGTGGCCTCCAGAGCTTGAGGAGGCTTACAAAACTGGCACATCACGGCCACACTGCCCAGACTCACTGTGTGTCGGTACCTGCCGGTGGTGTGGAGGGAGAGCGGCAAGGACGGGAAGAATGGAAGGATTGATTTAGGCTTTAGTCGTGAGAAAGTGAGACAAACAGTATTGATGAAGTGATAAAGTGAGTACAGAACTGCAGAAGCACACGCTGGATAGCTACAGTATGTGTCAGTGCACGCTCTGCAGGTTCTTCATCAGCACAGTTGCTGTAATCAGAATTGGACATATTCCCACACCCTCTGTTTTTCACGCCCACGTCAGCTATTTTGTGTAGGTTTGGCCCCAAACATTATAAGCACTGGACAACATCCCTGTGTGGGTTTTATTGCTTTGTGTGTAGGGATGGGAATTTAAAAGATTTGATACCAATGCCAGTATCAATTGTGCTTATCGGTCCAATTCTTTATCTATTCCCCGACTGATTCCTGGTCAATTTTCTGTGTGGGATAAAAAAGTCGGCTGTGTTCAGACTCAGATAATGAGGTAATATGTGTACAGTTTTCTTTTTTATTTAGGTTTTCAGGTTTTTCAAAGAAAAGGATCTGCTACGCCTGCCTGTGTGGCGCCAGTGTTATAATAACGCCACCGCTTTGCACCATTTCTTTCTCTGTGCCAGGAATTCTTTCCTGCTCCAACAAGTTCGAAGTCATTGTTTTACAATGCACAACTGACAGAAAAACATGCCAGCATTGATGAAAGGAATCGATAAGGCCGGTGGCTGGGTGGTTAGAGCAGTCGCCCCAAGAGGCTGAAGGTCCTCGAGGCAGCGGCCATGGGTTTGACTCCGCCCTTTGCTGCATGTCTCTCTCTCTCTCTCTCTCTCTCTCACCCCATTTCCTGTCTGTCCTATATAATAAAGGCTGGGACAACGGCCAAAAAAAATCTTTAAAAAAAAAAATGGAATCGATAAGCTAAGAGGCAGGTGTGTGTGTGTGTGTGTGTGTGTGTGTGTGTGTGTGTGTGTGTGTGTGTGTGTGTGTGTGTGTGTGTGTGTGTGTGTGTGTGTGTGTGTGTGTGTGTGTGTGTGTGTGTGTGTGTGTGTGTGTGTGTGTGTGTGTGTGTGTGTGTGTGTGTGTGTGTGTGTGTGTGTGTGTGTGTGTGTGTGTGTGTGTGTGTGTGTATACCTCTCCACTATACGCTCCAAGGTGAGGTTGCGCAGGCAGTCAGTAAGGCCCTTCTCTCCCAGCTCCACATCTCGGCCGCAGGGGACACAGGGGAACATCATCACCAGGGGTGGACCCTCCTTACGCCGTCGCCCTGGATACGTCCCATATCCCGGGGACCGGGGCATGGACGGGGAAGGCGGGTGGGGACCTCAAACCATAGTGAAGAAAAGCCAGTTATCAGCAGAGGGGACAGAGACAGAAAAACATTAAATTGATATTATTAAGTATTCCAAACCTGCCCGCAGCACACGGTCAATAGGCCGCTGTTCAGCTTTAGGTGTAGGCCTTCGAACCTGACGGGGTGAGCGGGTGTTGGGTGTGGAGGCTGGGGAGTTTGGCTCTGGGGGAAGATCTGGAGGCGGGTAGCCGTTTGCCACTAAGACCTCGGAGGCACACATGAGGCAGACACTGTGCTGGCATGGCAGGACCACGGGCTGTTTGACTATGTCCTTACACACAGAGCAATGCAGCTCCTGCTCCAGGCTCTTCATGTTAGACTGTCAGAGGCAAAGAAGTGAGCGGTTATGATCTGCACATGTAAGAGTATGTAACACGCAGAGAGGAACAAATGTGCAATTAGCCTTTAAGGGATTAAACTTGAAGGTATTATTTGAAGTATTTAAATACTAATGCTGAAGAGTTTTGTTTTCTGATACCAAAACAATACTTTTTAAAGACCTACTATGAGAAATATAAAACTCTAACCATTTTACGAATCCCTTTGTATTCAGCAAAAGCAGCCACAAATTTGAAATGTTAATAAATACAAATGAAAAAAGATTATGAATCTTCCCATGCACTCAAAGCCAGTTTCTGTACTTTTCGGAGGTTCAGCTCCATAGGAGATAGATAGGCGGTAATGTTGTAATGTGAAAAGCTGTACCAGACATTCGACATACGACATCATTCTTGTTAAATATGGATAAAGACCAAGCATTAATTATTCAACTACTGCACAGAGTGCATCCCTTCAATTGCAGCCCTGCATATGAACATGAGCTCTTTAGTATGAAGTTGCATATGTTTTTGCATCACCATGAGATGGTGCAGCATTTTTATGTATTTATGACATGTTTTTTTCTCAGCACTTTACATATTGATGGCACAGTTGGGAACAGGACATGATTAACAGTGCAAAGACACTTTACACATATAACATACGTACAGTGTAAGTGTTCAGGGAAATCCATTTTACTTTTCAAGTAATGTAATCAGTTTCATCACGTAATCTAAAGATCGCATGATTTGTTTCTTCGTATATAAGGAAGTGCTAAGTGCAGAAGTATACCTCTCTGCTGAACCAGCACCTTCACTGGTCAGAGATGGGGACGGTGGGGGGGGGCTGCACCTCTGTAGCAGCCATCGTGTCATGGTCCTGCTCAAGGACATGGATTTGACAGAAAAGGGCACATACGCTGTTGCAGGAACACACATGCACAGTCTTCACAGCTACAGTCAGTCTAACTGACTACCTGCCTTACTCAGTTTTTTGTGTTTATTCTGCATTTGTTCGTCCAGCACAGGACTATATTATAATATACTCCATTACACATTTTTCTAAAGGATGACCTGCTTTTGCTTCATGCATGTCCTTGACACACCTCAGCCTACAGCCTAAACTGTTGCAGGGCCAGCAACAGTACATCTACATCACTGACACTGTGAGTCAACTTCAAAACCAGGACAGGATAAACTGACTGACTGTGCTGCGTAGGGGATTTGGGATTTTTTGTCACTGTGGTGTGATGAGATGGGGAGCATGGGGAGAGCTGGTCACAGGCACAGCGCACCATAAAGCTGTTAAAACCTCTGATGCTGGGGTCGGGATGCAGCATCAGTAGGGATAATATACAGTAAATCCCTGCATGTGCACTTGATCTCAAGAAGGTTAAGAGCTTGCATGATTGATGAAAGCAATCCCAGTTAGTCAAATACAATAACACAGACATGTTCCCGGATAAGACAGAATTAAACTGCTGCAGGGAGAAAAACAACTAGACCCAAACTGAAGCGTGACATTGGATTCATTGGATTCATCAAAATAACCTACTTTCTCCCTCAGTCTCTCTGTGTCATTCTCCAATGTCAACTCCGGCCTGCCTTTCTCTCCTCCACTAGCACATTTAGCCTGTGATCGCATTTGCAGGCTATTTACAATCACAGCAGACTGCAGGCTACACCTCGACAGACTGTGGGCCTGTTGTAGCCATCTCACAGGGATTACTGCGCGCTGCTAATGCTGCTGAGTCCGGCGTGGTGAAGGCGTAAAACAGGCGATGCGACAGCGCATCCTTACCTTCACCTGGAATCTAGGCGCCATGGCAGTAGACTACGTGTATATTCCCAGCATCATGCAGGACAGCGCGGTCTCTTGAGCGGAGGGGAGGGGTTTGAGACACTCTGCGCCGGTAAGATGGGGGTCTGGAGGGATGGGTTATAGTGGCTGATTCGGCAGCACCAAAACGATGCTGCGCGTTATTTTACTGAACCGTTTTCATTTGGTATGTAGCGTGTGCACGAGTCGTGACCTACTACCCACCCCACCACGGTCTATTGTAACCTGCATACTAAATGTAATTTCACTGTAAAACACACACTTTTCTCTCTCTTGCTTCAGCATCAGCCCAAGTCCTGCATCCTGTCTCCATGGAAACGACCATCTCGTTAGCTCCCCCAAAAAGAAGCGTGTCAGTTCAGTCTGCACCCACACGGATTTGTCATTTGATAAGGTTTGAAACGCACTTATATATAACTAAAGAAAGAGCAGGTTTTCTTCAGGAGGTGGCATTTAGCTCGAGTCCGGTGCGCCGAGGCTATTTGAGACCTCCATTAACGTCCTGTGTTACAGCATCAAAACAGCAAATACAGCATTTGGTTGAGGATATCCGCTGTGTAAGGCTATTTACCAATTCATTTTTATTTTATTTAAATAGCCTTTAATGTGGGTGAAGAAAAACCTTTAAGGCCCATTTACAGACATGGTCCGTCAGGTGTATGATGGAGACGAGCCATCCAATGCGTTAACTCGGTGCTCCATTTAAAAATAGGCTACAGGCTGTCTCCGAGTGAGATTTGTATTTTACATTACCCTCATTTGAAGGAAAAAAAACACCCAATGACAACACCAACACAGACATATACAGGTAGTACTCACACTGATACGAACCAATGCTTCCATCGTTGATGTGGCTGTTTTTAAATCCATCTCTGCCATTTTAAGAAAATAGCCTCCTCCTGATTTCATCATATGGATACAAATCGCGACGTATCTAGTCCATCCACCCTATGGTACATATAAAAAAGCTCCTCTAGACAATAAAATATTTGCTGGTTGTGGCAAATTCTTCGTTTTTAATTTAGATTTTGTACATTTTTTTCAAAAGACTCGACATTTTTACGCACGCAAAACAAAAAGACCGTAAAGCATCCTCTTCTGAATATAGAAGAAAACGAAGACGCCGATTTCTAAATGTGTTGTTAACATCAATGTATATTGATAGTAACAGATGCCTGTGGGTTTTTTTTATTCCTCACCCAGACATCCCGCCCCCCACCCTTCCCATCCCACACCGGATGCCAAATGATGTGGCGCACCGCTGGGTGGACGCTTGATGTCACTGGAGAGAAAAAGGTTTGAATCCCCTATTCTAAAAAACACATCTGAATCTCAAATCAAGCTGAATTGTTTCCTCAACGATATAGAGCAACATCTTCGGCACTTTACTTCCTATCCAAAGTCTGTAAAAGCCACTATGTAGCACTGTGCTCTGGGTTTAACTCTGAACACACAATGGCACTGTGATGATGTTTGTCCGTTCATTTACTTAAAATATCAAAAGCAAAAGAACTCCCTCCGCAAAGTGCTTCCTTTGTAGGTGTTATTATTATATTATGTGATTACTACTGCATATAAAGAAACCATTTTAATATATTAGCTGGTGCATGTGAAGCACAGGTGGATCACATATTATAAAATGATGACATGCTTGTATGTAAAATCTTAATCTGCAAAGTAACTAAAGCTCGCCAATATCTTTTTTTCTACTCAAGTAAAGTGGACTTTTTTTTGTTTGCAGACCGTTGCATATTGTGCCCGAGCGTCTGCTTTAAAAGTGAAAAACAGAAACAAAAAACCCAACATCCCTCCCAACAACCCATGCCAGATCTAGTCACAGTAAACAACTAGGTAATTAAATAACATAAGTGGGAAATTAAGGTACAATGAGACAAAATGGAGTAAAAACTGTTAATAATAGTAAAAATATAAAAGTAATTAAAGAGAAAAAGTAGAATTCTTTTTAAATTGTACACAAGCAAAGTAGTCATTGAGTATAGTAAGTGAGAACATGCACTTAGTTGCTGTCCACAGCTTTGTTTTGTATGTGCCCATACCTGCAGTTCTGTTAGATTTATGAGGTGAAGTCATAATGCAGATTGTACGCGTGAGACTTAAATGCATCTCTGGGATGAAACCTATAAAGTGCTGGGATCTCTCCTGACTGAGACAAGAACATTCTTCTTGTATCATTCCCACTACATCAACATGCTGTTGCCTGTTACAATCTGGCATCACATCCACTCATGTTGTTGCCGCCGGCTGTGGATCAGGTTTTTATACGTAGGGAAAATACGTAACAAGCATCATTAATAAAATGTACATTCATTTATTTATGTATTATTGAATTCTATTAAAAAAAATTGTACGGAAGATATGATCATCTTTAAATATCTTTAAAAAGTCCTAAATTTAAAAAAGGTTGTGTTTCAGCTCCTTCTACGAATGTTTTTGTAATGTTTGTTGCTGTTGTTTTTTAAAAGACAGAAACAAGCAAGCAAGACTGGAAGAAACACTTTTATTGTTGTAATGTGAAACCATATAAGTGAGATGGGTTTACTCCCCTTTGATGGTCAACAGTGCTCATTACTGGTTTTGTGATTTGGCTTTCTTCTTAGATTTGCTCATCTCTTGGAGGATTTCATAGTTAGCCGTGGCATATGTGCAAACCAGCAATGCAAACTCTTGGAACTCCACAAGCCCGTCGCTGTTCATGTCAACCGATTGGAATATTTCATCTCCACAGTCCTGTAATGAGAAAGGCAATATATTCACACACTGTGTCATATTGCACAAGTCTTTTTAGTGCAGGGTGATGCGCAGAACTATCACACTAAATAAGCATGTCAGTATTTAATTCACAGTGGTAAACTTTGTAGAACAACGCAGTGTTACATGATTCTCCTCACCTTGGGAAAAGACGGCAGTTGTTCCTTCACTAATTTCAAAAACTCCGCTTTGGTCAGTTTTCCATCTGCATTCTGACGACTCGTGAAGATGTCATACAGGTCAGTCACAGCCGCCTCCAAATGAGTTTGGTAAAACGGTTGAGGGCACTTGAGGGTCTCTTGTTGATAACACATTTTTAGAGCGTAGAGGATCTAAAATAGATAATAAACTCCTCAATAACATCGATAATCATCATTATTAGCACAGATTAGCACAGGAATGCAAACTAAATTAATTTACCATAAACACAATTCTTAAAGGATCCAGATCTTTTTTTTTTTTTTTAGCATTTCTCTTAAATACATTCACACTTGTGCAAAGGTATAATGCAGCCACACTAAAGAAAGACTGTTGAATTCTAAAAGAGTAACGAGTAAAGATTTTTTTTTTATACATACAGGTATGAAGTTTACTGAAAACAATGCCATCAAAAAGAATTCTTATACATTTATACAAATGCTGTTTCACCCTGTTCCTACCTGGATTCAGATGAAGAGTTGAGTCCACGATGCAAAGCGAGAACAGAATGTGAGAGTTAAATACAGGAGTGCATCGGAGACACTCCCAGCTCTGCCACCCCTTAATGTTTAAGGTTTTTATGGTGTGGTTTTTTTTTCAAAGGTTTAGAAGTCTTTGTTTAAGATCACGAATAAACAGACAAGCAGCAAACAATGGACACTCTTATACAGATAAGATTACAGTGTACAAATAATACAACAATATAGCGAATAGAATATAAAAAGTTAATAAAGTAAATATAAAAAAATAAATTTAAACATGAATAAATAATGACAATAATAGTCATATTAGCTTAATGAGGCGCTACAGAAAATAGTTTAGTAAAATATAGTAATGTACGTTCACTTGTTGGTTGACATAAGGGTTAATGTATCCATGTACGAATTTATTTCAACCATAAAAATATTAATATTAGGGATATAGTTAGACTAAGATTTGTCATGTAACTTAAAGCTGTATAACCATATTCAAATTTAGTGATGATGTCATTTGGCATAATTGTCAAAGTGTCCAGTTTTGTTAGGAACACATTTTTCTGTCTCTCCAAAACAGAAAAGACGAAAACAAATGCAAAACTGTTTCTGGCTCACCTCCACAAAAGGTCCATTTAACATCTATGTCAAAGAATTTTGAAATGATTGTTACTTTTTATTAATACTATGCAAGCGTTGATAGTGAATCCTATTCAAAATACAAAATGGAAAAGGGCAGGGGCCTTGCACCAGTTTAAATTATTGAGTTGCGAATTCAGGACAGATTTGCTTTTGTGGGATATCTTGTTATAATTTTGAAGTTCTTTCCTGCTACGTTTGTTTGTAAACTTAATGTCTGTTAGATTTATGATGTGGGGTCACAAGACTTAAATGCATCTCTTGGATGAAACCTGTAAAGTGTTGCGATCTTCCCTGACTGAGACAAGAACTTTCTTCCTGTATCATTCCCACTACATCAACATGCTGCTGCCTGTTTTAAGCTGGCATCACATCCACTCATGTTGTCTCCACCAGCTAGGGATCAGATATTTTGTTCATTAAAGGGAGGTGAAATACCAACGTGGTCTCATGGGAGGGCGTATAAATAGCACGCCACTTTTAATGACTTTGAATGACTCGCCTTTTGGTGATACCAGGCCGATAATACAAGTCAATTGAGACTAAATGGCGTGAAATGACACGCAAAAATCATGAAATGCGTTGTAATTATACGCGAGATGGCTTGAGAAATAGCGTGTAATTCACACGCCTTTTGCTGATACCAGGCTGGAAATACATAACCACTAAAATGTTGTTATTTACTGCTGGGAAGTACTGGAAATATAATAACATAGGTTGTGCTTTGAAATAACATTTAAGACCTCTAACTATCACTTTCTTCTACAAATTAAATTCAATATAAATGAATAAATAAATAAAAACAAACAAGCAAGATTGTAACTTTTATTGTTGCATTGTGAAACCACGTAGGTCAGACAGTAATGCGTTTATTTCCCATTGATGGTGGTTTACATGTGCATTTCCGGTTGTTCCTAACTTTGTTGCTCCTCCATAGCTTTGAACATTTCTTGGAGAATGTCATAGCTACAACAGGCAAATTGGCAAATCAGTGCGGCGAACTCTTTGAACGACACAAACCCGTCGTTGTCCAGGTCCACCCCTTGGAATAGTTCATCCTCTTCCTTCTTTGATGCTTGCTACAATGAAAAAAGATGAGACAGTGTCATTTTACCCAAAGTCTCATGAGCTTTAAATTATTTTCTCTCTTAAGCCATGAGGGTCAAGTTGAGATACAAACACTTCTTTGACTCATCAAATCCATTTCAATATCTGAAGAAATTAAACAAATCCTTTTTTTTCACACATTGCTCCGGCCCGCCATGTGCCAGCAGTCTCTTTGGTGTAAGGGTAAGACTGGGAGATATGGCCAAGATTTTCTATACCGTAATTTCATATCTGAATAACTTTATATATCACGATATAGCATATTTACTTGTAATTCAATAAATGAACAGCCTATATGAAACATGGTAAAGCTTGTTTTTGTTTACTCCTGTAGTATGGGCTCGTTATTATCCGTTAATCAAATGTCATTTTCTATCATGAGGATTTATCATGATTTGCAGAATTATCAAACTAAATATGTGAAGTGTTCTAGTGCATGTTAATACTTATTTAATTCAGGTGATAAACGAGGTAGAACGATGCAGTGTTATAAGGTACAATGATTCTTCTCACCTTTGAAAATGCTGGCATTTCTTCCTTAAGTACTTTCAAAAACTCAGCTCTGGTCAGTTTCCCGTCTTTATTCTGATGCGACATGAAGACGCCAAACATGGCGAGCACAGATGCTTCCAAAGCACTTGGGGCCTTCTCGCACATTTGTCGATCACACATTTTGGCAGTGTAGGGGATCTAGAGAGATAATATTAACATCAATCATCATTGTCATAATTATAATAAGAGGAGGAAGGAAAAGAGAAATACACACAAACTGAATTCACCATAAACTTAACTCTAAAAAGAGCTGCCACTCGTTTTTTTTTTTTCAATTAAATAATATTTATCAAAACTCTGCTGGCAGCAGTTAAACATAAACTCGCTGATAAGTCTATAAGGATTTGAGTTGAATTCTGAAAGAGCAACTGCACAGGTACACAGGTATAAAACAGGTATAAAGACTGCTGAAAATAACATGCTGTAAATGAAAAGCAACGCCTGTATGCCCTCGTTCCTACCTGGAGTCAATTGAGAAGAGGATTCCACGCGGTGAAGAGAGGGCAGCCTGTGAGGGCTTAAATACAGGAGCACATCGCAGACACTCCCTGCTCTGCCACACCTTGGTGCTTAAGGTTTCCTGTCCAGCAAGTATTTCGGATTAAGAGTATTAAGTTAGTATAGTGACAAACCCTGACACTGATAAAACTGTCATTTAGTGGCATTTAACTCATTTTATTACTTTAATTAGTTGAGACTTTTCACCTTTTTCTTATATCTGAAAATGAAAGATAAAAGTTATCGAGGGAAAGCATCAAGTCGTCATCTTTTTTTTTCCAGCAATGTGCCTTAAGGTCAAAAGTCAACATCAGCATATGTGTTTACAGATGAAACATTCAGCAAGTCAACTGTAGCCAGAACAATATTTTTTATGGCAAGATGGATGAAACTGTGTCCAAATTAAAGGCAGCCAAGCTGTGTACAAAACATTACATTGACCAAAATGTATTCAAGCAGTTACTTTATATTCATAGTTGGATGCAGAGTCATCAGTGATCACAACCAGTGGAACTCACATCTTTTACTTAGGTTTACTAAAGTCTAGAAATACTTTGAAACCTGTAAAAGTCCTGCATTCAAAGTTGCACATAATAAAAGTGCAAAAGTCTCAGCATCAAGATCAACTTAAAGTGCTCATCAGGCAGAGAGATACCCGTCCACGTTTTATTACCTGATTAAAAAGATTGATGCATAAGTGTGTGTGCATCACTTTAATGTTGCTGCTGGTAAAGATGGAGCTCATTTTAATTACTTAATAAGCAGCCAGGTGTAAAATAGTACATCATCGTTTATTATCGGATTTATATTTTCTATGTAGAGTAGTAGAAAGTACAGATTTAGGGGAGTAAAAGTATAACGTAGCATTAAATACTTGAGCAAATGTTACTTTCCATCAACGTATTTGCTGAACTAATTAAATTCATGGAATGATCAGTTTAATCAAGTCGTTAATTTAATAGTAAATCATTCTCTCTTGCAGTATCACAGACAGGCTGCCCAGCATGTTGAAACACGCGTCGTGTGGGTGGAGTATAAATATCTGTGAAACTTCTGGCTAAACAAACGCCTCGCCCAACAAATGCCTCTAAAGATTCATGCAGAGTGATCAAACACGTTGGCCAAGTTCACTAATGCACGGTGTGACACGAACAGAATAGATCTTGTATAACACATCTCAGCAGCATATGCAAATGTTGTTATCTTAAAAATACATTTCTGGGTGTGGACAATGGATTTATAGAGCTGGTTAAGCAGGAAAAAATCTGGTTGTAAGTAAACACTTGTGCGAAGAATCACAAGACTCTTGACAGCAGTCTGAGTTCACCATTGGTTGGAAAAGTACTGAGACTTCACTTAAAAGTAAAAGTAGCAATACCAAATATTTCACAACAAGTCAAAATCCTGCTTTCATTATTACTGTAAGTAAAAGCACAGACATCTTATGAGCAAAATGCATTTAAAGGTTATTCTAAGGACTTAGGCCTACTGTTGGGTTGTTTAATCCCAATCTATACATCATCTTATACAAAATGATCATACGTTTTGTGTGTGAATTTGAAACTAGAGGCAGTCTCACGATGGGATCGTACCAGCTGCAATGCTAGGGCCGTAAAGCTTACTTCTGCAGCCCTCGCTCAGGCCGCACCCATCTTTGCACTCTGCCTTTATTTTTAACTCAACTACACACCTGTGAAGTTTTGGGGCTGCATCTTGCACAGCTGTGACTCAGACAGACAGACATGCATACATACGTACATACATAACTGGCAAAATACTCAAAACCTACTGCTACAACTAACTTCAAAGTATCTGTATCTGTAGGTAAATATGTCATTAAAAAAGTGCATCTCTAATAATTCATGTTAGTGGAGTTGACTTATAAGATAGCACCAAAGGAAATACTCAAAGTACCTCCAAGGATTTGAATCAGTGTATTTATATACTTTCCACCACTGGAGTTTCCACAGCAGAGAACGCACAACAGCAGCTCTGGGTATTTGTGTTTTCTCTATGTGAACAAATGAATCATTTCTCATGTATAAATATATAAAGGTATCCATTAACCATGATGTTTAGCTACAGTGAAAACTCAGTATTATTCAGGTAAAGTCAGGCAAGTACCAGATACATCCACAAGATGGCGCACATGGAGCTCTGCTCAGGCATCTGCTCAGTCAGTTGCAGTGGAAATGAAAACTTTTAATGCTTTACATTTATCTGACAGATTTAGTTACTTTTCAGATTAAGATATAACAAACTGATTGTTATTTAACAGAAATATAATGCAGTGGTATAAATGTGTGCAATGGGTCAAATTAGCTCCACTTTGACCAGCTATGTATGACATTGGAACTACGCTTTATATATTAATGCGTCATTAATAATGATCCAAGATTATTTTATAGCTATAATCACATTAAATGTAATGTAGCCGAGGCTTTTACCCAGAGTGACTTCCAATAATACCGTCAAACTGACAGGGCCCATTCTTCTTAATAAGCACTTCTACTTTTGATGTTTTAAGTAAAGTTTACTGATAATATTGTTGTTGTTTTCTGAAGAGTTTGAATGATTTTATTCGCAAAGAGGATTTTTAGATTGTGGTATTTGTTCTGTATACTTGGATACTTACTTCTTCCACCACTGCTGAAGTCTATATTTTACATTTAACGATGATGTTTCATATCATCCAGTGCTCAGTCCGTTCATGAGCATGAGAGCAGAATATGACTCATTGAACAAACAGACATCTTTTACACTGGTAGTTTCTGTTATTTTAACACAAAATCAGTGTCCCAGGGTAATGCAGTGTCACTTTGTAACACTACATTTTGACCACAAGAGGGCCCACAATTCATTTATCAAAACAAACTAACTGCTTTACACAGTGGTAGAAGAATTTAGGTCTCAGTAGTGAAATAAGAGACATCACCGTGCAGGAATACTAACTGTTAGAGGTAAAAGTCATGTATTTACATATTTACTTGAGTAAAAGTACTAATTTGGGCCCTTTTCAGAATAAAGTGTATAAATGAGGTCATTTTAATGAGTAGCTTGTGAAAAGGTCTTATTGATATTATATCATAATTTATAAGATTGCGTAGCATCAATCTGCAAAGTAACTGGTAAAGTTAGCAAATAAATATAGTGGAGTCAAAAGTATAACAATTGCCTCTGAATTGTGGAGTTTAGAGAAAATAGGAATACTCCAGTGAAGTACAAGTACCTCAAATTGTACTTAAATACATTACATGAGTAAATGTATGTAGTTACTTTCTACTGACTATAAAGGATGAAAAAAGAAAAGCATGCATATATGCTGTAAATTATAATAATTATTATTATGTGCTCCAATATAGAGTGTTTTGTGTTTTTAGTTCAATTCTGATTTTTGCAAACCCTGAGATATAGAGCAAACACTAAAGCAGTGCCTATGGAACAACAAGGCAACGCTGCAAACTCAGTACTGACTTTCGTATTCTACATAAGGAACTGTTCTTGCTGTTAACTGGAAAAAAAGAATCCAGTTGCATGCGAGTCAGTCAGGAGGGGTGAGTGTGACTGGCTTAGCTGCTGTTTACTTTAAACTCCTCCATGTTTTGTAGACATTAACCCAGCAGGCGCTCCTCTCTGCTTGTAAGAAGTCCTCTACTTTGATTTGATTAGATTTGTATTAATCTCAAACACTCAATACTGTAACAAAAACACAAAGATAAAACAAAAATCGATTCATCAATTCTGATTGATTCCATCAAACAAAACAAAACAATAAAGGACTCATTGGCCTATTTATTTTCTGCAATTACTCATAAGTAATTTAGCATTATTAGTCTGCACAGATGCAACAAACAGCTGAAGGGACTGTCGTGTATTGTATTGACATATCATTTGTAAGATGATTAAATGATTATTAACAGTGGTATAAAGTAACGAATTACATTTACTCAAGTTTTGTACTTAAATACAATTTGGAGGTACTTGTACTTTACTTGAGTAATTCCATTGTAATCTACATTATACTCTTACTTCATTACATTCCAGAGGAAATATTGTGCTTTTTACTCCAATACATTTATCTGGTAACTTCAGTTATAGTTACTGTACAGATTAAAATTATTAAAACAAAACATTACCAGCAAATGGAATAACATATAAGCTCTATGTTGTTATAGATTAAGCTACACAGCAGTAGGCCATATGTACATATAGCTACACCTTTATTTGCTGCAGTATTAAAGTTCTGCTTACATGCATCTCTC
This sequence comes from Echiichthys vipera, assembly GCF_963691815.1. NCBI lineage: Eukaryota > Metazoa > Chordata > Actinopteri > Perciformes > Trachinidae > Echiichthys > Echiichthys vipera. Next base: position 20,466,783 of record NC_139838.1, read on the forward strand.
AATAATGGGAGTAAATGGAGTCTGCATAACATTTTGATTCTAATACTTTTGTACTTTAGTTTACCTGAGACATATTTTGAATGCAGGGCTTTTACTTGTAACCGAGTATTTCTACAGTGTGGTGTTACTTACTTAAAGTATAGAGTACTTCTTCCAACAATGATTATTAATCCTTTTAAAATCGCATTTTCCCATCTACAGACTATTCATAAATGAAGATCAGTATTTATAAAAAGGCTAGTGGGATGTTTATGTATTTATTTACTTATTTGACAACTTCCCTGTACTCTTGTCATGTAGGAGGAATTATCCTGGAGCTGATATAAGTTTATGACTCTGGCGTTACTACAGTCGACAGGGTCCACCGTCCACACCGCAGGTTGACTCACACAGCGCAGCAGCCGGGGCGGCGCCTCGCTATAAAACCTCCGCTGCGCCTTTTTGCCGACCTCTGAACATTCCCACCTCTCCTCTGCCGAACTTCAGCCCTGCACGGTAAGAACTAACGGTGCCCTACTGCTTTTTAAGCCCGTGGCTTTACTAACTCCTGCAGGTAGAACCGGTCGAGTAGGGGGGAGGAATGTATGTGATTAATTACTTTCGTCTGCCAGTCAAAGCTTGTGGGTGGTTAATGATGTTTTCTATGTTACAGATTTTGTGTAATTCCTTCAGCTGTTAAGTAGTATTTGATAAATCACTTATTCATGTTTTTTTCTTTTATAAGTTTTGAGCTTTTTCTATCTCTTTTTAAATGTGGTGAATACAGTCAGCACTCACTGAAAAACTATTTTTTTCTCACATTTCACTTCACTGGATCCTCTCTCTGTGGCACAGTTGGGTCCATATAGCTTTAAGGAACACTATTAAGGGTGTGGTTGGCCTGTGGGCATGTACACTCATGTACTCTGTGGTAATAGTGTGCAGTCTCATTTGCTGCACCACCACCCTTTTCTGTATCTGCACATTTTTTTCCTCATTCTACTAAATTTTTCCATTCCCTCTAACACAAATAACACCCTGCTTTCCCTCCCACTTCTCTTTTTTAACTCTTGCAACACTAAGGCAACATGATGGTTTGAGTTTTGGGATTTATTTATTTTGGCTGTCTTTTCTAACGCTTATAACAGGCCTCTCATTTCTCGTGTTACTCATCAGTGGGAAGGGTTGTGGAGCAAAGAGAAAAATGTTGCTTCCCCACCATCGGGCTACATTACGTCCTCCTGAAAAGCAATAGAGCCGTCCTCTTATTCAGAACAGAATCTGTCCTTAATTTCACCCAAAGCATGAAATACTTTTTTCAGCAAGATCCTCAGATTGTTGAATTGTCAATCCAGCTTCTTGCAAGGAAATGCTATTGTTTACACTGAGAGGATCGGCTGCACCTTGACTTTTTTCAGAATCGTCCCGTGAAGCTAAACTCTGTGCTGTCATTGATCAAATCCATCCATTTCCTCTCTATTTGAACTTTGTTTTTCAGCCTAGACACGCCACAGCAGCCATGCCTTCAGAACTGGAGAACGCCATGGAGTCACTCATCAAGGTGTTCCACAATTACGCCTCTAAGGACGGCCGGAGCGGCACACTCAACCGGCGAGAGCTCAGAGAGTTGATGGAGAACGAGCTGTCCAGCTTCCTCAAGGTGAGAAGGGACCCTCATCTAACGTGTACAGAATTTAAACATGTTGATTATTATGTCACTTATCACATAACATGTGTCCTCTTGCCCCTTCTTTAACCCCCAGTCTCAGAAGGACCCTGCTGCTATAGACAAAATCATGAAGGACCTGGACACCAACGGCGATGGCCAGGTGGACTTTGAGGAGTTTGTTTCTCTGGTTGTTGGACTTTCCATTGCCTGTGAGCAGTGCTATCAGATGCACATGAAGAAGACGGGGAAGAAGTAAACAACAGCGGAAGAGACAAGAAGAAACCAAAAAGCATTTCAAGTTTTGTAAAGATTGTTTTGTTCATTAAATACACTGAAGAATTCCAAACCTGTTGTGTCTGGTGGTTATTGTATGTGTTGGTGTGCGTTACTGTATATTTTACACGTGTTTGCCAGCAAGTTACTATACATGTTCCCTCATTTGAAGGTCCCATATTATGCTCATTTACAGCTTCACTAGAACATGTTAAATGCTTTAATGTTTTAAAAAAACAATATTTTGTGCCATACTGTGTGTCTGAATATACCAGTGTTCACCCTCTGTCTGAAACAATCTGTTTTAGCGCCCGTCCCTTTAAGACCCCCTCCTGAAAAAGTCCAGTCGGCACTGATTCGTCAGAATTTCCAGGTTTTTCGAATATTTGCTTTCGGTGTCTCTGCACTGTCATTGTTGCTGAGGAATGACTGAAGCAGCGCTTTCTACCTATATATAGTATAGCTGTGACATCGCAACTGTACAGGAAGTCCTGACGGCTCGATTAAAGTCAGTTTTGATACTTTCACAGTGTTCATATAACATCTTGTATATTTTACAACATGGGACTTAAATCATAGCTTTTTCCTAGCCATTGCTTTGTGCCAATGCCACACCCTGGTGAAGCTCATTCCAGAGATCGCAGAGATCACAATGTACTGACTCCCTTGGCAAATGTATACAGCAATGCAAGGTGTGATGATGTAATCCCCACCTGTAACCTCTCCCTCTCTGTTTGATAAAGTCCTGCTTATCGCCACTCTGAGGAATCCGCAGAATGTTCCAGTCATGAAAACACTTCTCTGTGAGGCAATGTTATAACTGTCCAAATCCTTGATTTGTAAAAGGATAAACGAGGTGACAGGGTGCTTTGTGACTGAATAAACTGTGTTGCATTCAAGTCGATTTGATTGAGTAAGGCAGCAGTGGGCATTGTGAAGAAATGTGGAGAGCCTGAGTCACATGTCACAGCGGCTCACCACTGTTTCCACCAAATTCTTTTCATTGTGTTTCATGTCTGGTGAAACTTGGACAACACCAGAGGGATGAACAGGATAACCCCCGCCTTATGACTCTTCCTGAACTGAAAAGAGACTTTTGCTCCAAAATTAAGTCTCCCAGGCAACACATCTTCTCAAGCTAAGTCCTGGAACTAACAATCAAATGTTTTAGTCATAAATGGTTAAGATACTATATGACTTCAGTATTTTTAGGGTTTAGTCCACGGCTGCAGCCTGCCATTCCCAGTGACCTGTGTGCAGAACTTTTGGTGCCTGAGCAGGGCCTGTCTGGAAGGCTAAACTCAGGGCGAAAATGTCTCAAAGACCCTGCACACACCTCCTTGGGCAAGGCCTTGCTCTGTGGCTTACCAGTGTTCATGGTTACAGAGAAAACACTCAAGTTGCTAGGTTACAACTGTGTGTGTGTGTGTGTGTGTGTGTGTGTGTGTGTGTGTGTGTGTGTGTGTGTGTGTGTGTGTGTGTGTGTGTGTGTGTGTGTGTGTGTGTGTGTGTGTGTGTGTGTGTGTGTGTGTGTGTGTGTGTGTGTGTGTGCGTGCGTGCGTGCGTGCGTGCGTGCGTGCGTGCGTGCGTGTCGGCACCACGCCCATGTGACTGTGGGCTTTCCCACTTTTCCGACTGTTTTCTCAATGTCCCTTTTGTGTAGCTGAGTATGAAGTGCTCTGAACTCATAGATATATACATGCCGTGGGTTTCTCTTGTGGTCTTATAAACAATACAATAATAATTTGTGAAGCTGAATATCAGTGAGGTCAATGAACAGCCCCAAAGCGTGTTCCCTTAACTAATACCTTTGTCAGTCTGAGTAACCCTGCATTACTTTCTCAACTGATACACAGTGAAGGTGTGTATAAAGGAGGTTTGACTTCAGAGATTATCAAACATTCACTACCACGCCTTCCTCGGACACACAGAGCCCCTCTCTGAGAACTATTCAATGTGTTAAACAACAACACCATTGTTCTGAACCTACCAAAGCCTTCCAACATCTGCTTTGTAGCTGCTGCCATGGGAAATGACATCAAATTACTGTGATCTTGTGATAGCAGATGATATAATAAAATCCCATGGTACTTCACGACTGTTTGTCTCCTTTTTTTCCGTCACATAGATGTGAGTTTTAATGCTTTGGTTTGCTTTTGCTAGACACCTTTGTTCCATACCATTCCACTTTTCTATTTCAACGTGCACTCCACACATTATAGGTATGCAGGCTCAGGGACTGTGTTGTGCTGTCTGTTTGTGTCCTTTTAGGCTATTATAAATGTGTCCACTTGATCTCAGAGAAATGTCCTCTTATTCTAACTTGCAAAGAGATAAAATGACAATAAACTGGATTTGATATAATAAGGTCTCAGGTGAATGTTAAATTGACAACAGCTGTTGGTGGAAGCATGGGCCATCACTTGGTTTTGAGAAAGACACATGGCTGCAGGGGAACACTAGGAAAATACAGTACATGCTTTCTTTTGAATGTACTTCTGTTTGACCACTAGATGGCATAAGAGTGTAACTGCTGCAGTCATAATGTTGGGTAAGTTATGAAAACCGCTCTAGCTGTACTGCAAATAGTTTCCTATGAATCACAGATGTGGTTTCCATGGATTCTGCCTGTGTGAGTAAGATGGGGAAGGAAGAAGAAAAAAAAAGTTTCCATACATTGAAAAAGGACAGTGCAACGTGAAAATCTCAGATTGCATTGCAAGTTCAGTTGCAGAGTACATGGATGTTGGTGACAGTGACTTCAAACCTATGATCTGTACTGGACTTTGATTGAAGTTGTTAATTAAAGACCATAACAATTGTACCCTGACCAAAGGGGAGAGACATGAAAAGACCTTTGATATCCAACTCAAAGTCATGCAACGGACCACACACATCGAAACAAACATACGCACACAGAGTTGCCGCAGCGTTAATTTCTCTGATTTCTGGTCTGTGCAGCAGGACTCGTGAGCTTCAGGGACATGACTGTGAGTCACAGCCTCCACCACAAAATTGCAAGGAAGAGAGGACCCACTCAGGAACGTAACAGTCAACCCTCAGTGAGTCACTTATCCCCAAATATTTTAATTTGGGAATCATGTGCATCTCCAACAGTTAAAGTGGTACTGCTCACTTAAACATGTTTTTGAGCTGCAAACTCAATTATCTGACTGTACTGTGAGGAAACACATCAATGGTGTTGTTATTATTGACCTTTTTCACCAAATTTATAAAAAAAAAAATCAGCATTTCAGGGTTGGAAAATGGCTCAGCATGCCACCTACTGTTTTAAATCAGCCATAGCCTTTAGGTCCAGTGAAGAGGTAGAGCTGAGCGGTTTGGGACGTCTCTGTCTCATCACATTTAAAAATGTAAACGCCCTCTTATCTGAGGTGGGCAGCCCCTCATCCCTTCTAGACCTGGGGGTGAAGTTACACCAAAAATAGAAGAAAAAAAAAGATTTCATACACAAAGAATCTAGTTTACAATATACAATTAAAGTGTTCGCTGTAGATGATTGGATAGAAAACAAATCCACATTTAACTTAAGACATAACTGTTCATGGCTCTGGTCTGATTTTCCAGAAGCATTGCAGCAAAAGTCTTGTCACGTTGCAGTGGCGGTTCAACAGTAGATCGTTTCAAATGGGCAGGCCAGGCTGAGCACGTACCATCTTAGAGGTACCAAACACTATCTGAGAAGACACAACAGGTCATTAGTTTAAAAAAAAATGGTCTCACTTAAATGAAATGGCTACTGTGGGTACTAACATCATCACATTTTTTTTTTTTTTTAAATCGGGCTTATTGAATCCACAAGAGGCTGAGCTTTCCAGTCAGACCTAATTTATGCTGAACCTTTAGAAAAGTCAGAAAAATAATCAAAATGTATTTGGGGTGCGTTGCATGGAGGCATACACAGTACGACGAACATGTAAACTTAAGCAAAGAGGGGGAAGTGAAATTGTCTCAGCATTTGTCTCTTAACCTCGCTATCAAGAGTTTTAAGAGATTCGTTTTTGCAAGGCTCTATTTTGAATTGGACACAAATGATGTGTGTATTTTTATCTGGACAAATAAACAAGTGATCTAACAATAAACATTAAATCCCACACTTCTATGATATATTGTGTCAAAGACTGAAAAAGCTTTTATAAGAGAGTAACATCACTCAAATGGCATGAATTATACGGTAGCTGTAACAAGCATGAGGAAGAACAAAACTTCCCCTTTTTGCTTTTTCAAAAGAGTCTTAAAGATACAGCACAGCGCTATTCCTTAATACTTCATGGAGTCTTCATTACAGTCTTAATGGCAACATTTTGCATGTTCTTTAACTGGAGCTCATAACATAAATAAATAAATCCCTTTTGAATGCTAACATTGTACACATGAAGTGTGAATTGGCTCATAACAGAAGGACCAGTGTGAATAATCACTGAATACTCATCAGCTGTTTGTCGATGATTTTCTAAGCAACAACAATAAATCCAGTGTTTCTAAAAGAATTGCTTGGAGAACGGAAAAAAGTAACAAGCCATGAGAGGAGGAGTGGGAGTGGTTGGAGATGAAAGGAGTATGATGGAGGGAGGGATAAAGGGTGTGGTGGTGTATAAAGCATCCTTTGCATCCCTACGGCTTCGACTTTCACTCTCCAACCTTCTTAAATCTCTGCAAACCTTTGGTGAGTAGCAAATCTAAAAACGATGCTGTTTTGTTTGTTGTTTGATTTCATTTGCTGATTAAAAAAAAATGCACCAAAACATTTTTCCATCAGAAGATTCTTTTGAATGCATTTCAGTGAGTTTCATTGCTGTAAAATACAACTGCAACGTTACCAAGTCACCAGCCCTGTGTGCAGTGTTATTGTTTGGGGGGAAATGTGACTTTTCTCCCTTTCTTATGAAACATGCGTTGCTCAATTTGTTTTTCAGTGCCACTTATTTGGCGTGTTATTTAGCCAGGAATTTCCTTTTACTGGTACATTGTACATTCAGAAGTTAGCATCCAGCTTTTATTTTTTCTTTCAATGAAAACCAAATTTAACATCAGAACAGTAATGGTTAAGAGTTCATTTTCAAAAACAGATATCTCTGTTTTATTCATTGTCCTAAATTGTGCTGTTGTTTTTTTTGTTTGTTTGGGGTTTTTTTTGGTGTGTGCAGGACAGGGAATAATTATGATAAATGATATTAATAGGGTGTTGTGTTGTTTTGAGCTATTTTTTTAATATTCATAAATCATGCCCCCTCTGAACGCAGAAGTAAAGGTAGTTGCTTGCATAAATGTTTAATTATTTTTTACAATTTGATTTTATTGATTGTATTGTATTGTGTTTATTTATGTATGTTATTGTTATTTTTACATATCTTCTTGCATTTTGTCTTAGGTGTGCTAAATGTATGCACCCCAGTGCGAACAAATACATTAATGATGTTTGTTTTATTGTGCACTCTGGTGTTGATTTATTCAGTTTAAGAGTGGCTTGTATATGCTTTTGCAAATGAACTCATTTTGTGCGGTACTCCTTCACAATTCCCATCTGTTTACAACCAACTGCCAGTTTCCTCAGCTTACCACACCCCAGAGAGGGCAGCACCACGTGAGTCAGAACGCAACCAGAACTGACTCTCTTGGGTTCATGTCGGTGGAAAAAAAACACTTTTCAGATCTACGTCATCGAGAGAACAGACATCATCCATCACTACTGGGACTTTAATCAAGTCTTGACCTGCTTAGTTCAAGTCACCTGGAGAGATTAACGCTGTTGCCATAACAATGTGTCACTCAGCAGAGACCTGCGTTAGAGGCCGGTGACGGGGGGAAATGAGAAAAGTATGGGGTTTATTTTTATCCAGCTCCACGGAAAACAAGAGAATAACACTGGCAGGGACAAAATCAATGATGTCAGCCACTGCCTGCTGTTCAAGAGCTCTTAATAAATGCAATTAGTATGCATTCTTTTATTTACATATTTTATCTACTTACAGTATATAAATAAACCTGCCACTTAGACTGAAGCAGGCTGAAAAAAAATTGTCCAACACTGACACAATAGTGAAGCAGATTGAAAGTCAGATATTTAGGACCAGCGTCTTAAAAAATGATTTAAGTGACTGAGTAAATTGGTTTGATTCCACTTTTACCAAACAGAGCCATTTCCCTTTCCTCCCCCTGCAGCCATTCCCCCAAGTTGTGGATATAAATGCTCTCCTCTGTTGGCATTCCAGATTCGACCACAGTGCCACATGATCCTTTATAGTGTGTGTCAGTGACCGTTAACAGAAATAGATGTTGCCTCTAGATGGAGCCCTAGAAGTGTTCAATGAGAGCATCATCCTTCAGCAACTTCTTCAGTTTCTTCTGAAGTTATAGAAGGAAAATACCGACCAATGTGACCTGAACCCATGCATCCAAACCATGCGTATAACCCACTATATAACTCTTTATTCTTTCTGTCCTCTTAATCCAGCTATCATCATGTCTAACATCCAGAAGGCTATGAGCCTCCTCATTGAAAGCTTCAGTAAATACGCTGGCAAGGAGGGGGACAAGAACACCCTGACTAAGACGGAGCTGAAGGAGCTGCTTGAGAATGAGTTTGGAGAGCTGCTGGGGGTGAGTGACCTCAGTCCTGCTCACCCGACGGGCTGAGCTCTGACTTGCGTTTGTGCAGTGGTGCGTTGTACGGAGAGGGTGGTGAATGCTCTTGGTAGAATATGTGCATCATCGCAGCCTCTAGCATCCTTTCTGTCTTTCTTTCTTTCTTTCCTTCCTTAGTTCCTTTCTTTATTTTTTCCTCCCTCCCTATCTTTCTCCTTTCCGTCCTTCCTTTCTTTCTTTCTTTCTTTCTTTGTCCCTCCCTATCTTTCTCCATTTCTTCCTTATTTACTTCTTTTGTATCATTACTTCCTTCCTTTCTTTCTTTCTTTCTCCCTCCCTATCTTTCTCCTTTCGTTCCTTCCTTCCTTCTACTTCCTTCCTTTCTTTCTTCCTCCCTATCGTTCTCATTTCCTTCCTTCCTTCCTTCCTTCCTTTCTTCCTTCCTCCTGATCTTTCTCCTTTCATTCCTTCCTCCGTTCCTTCCTTTCTTTCTTTCTTCCTTCCTCCCTCCCTATCTTTCTCCCTTCCTTCCTTTCTCTTTATTCCTTCCTTCCTTATTTTGCTTCCAACCTTCCTTCCTTTCATATTATATTCATCTTTTTTCCTTCATTTAAAAAAAGTCATTCTCTCATTTATACTAAGTCAAGAGTACATCTTTTAAAAGTGTATGTATACTTTACTAAACAAGCATTAGTTAATACAACATACAATACATATTACACTGAGCTTAGTTATTTTAAGTATGCATGCTTTTTTAAAGTAAGGTTAACTAACTGGATTTTACAGTGTACTTTCAGGTTGTGCACATGACCAGTGACACTTTTTTCACCTGCAGAAAGCCAATGACAAGGCGGCGGTGGACAACATCTTCAAGAGCCTGGACACAAACCAGGACAACACTGTGAACTTCACTGAGTTTACCAACATGGTCAGCTGCCTCACTGTGATGTGCCATGAATACTTCTGCAAAAAATAGGGACCCAGGCGTCACCTTGGGGCCAAAGGACTGCCTTCCTGTGAAAGAGATCCTATGACAGCTGGGGAATAAATATTCACTATTCTTTTTTAAATTACCATGAAATCGCAAAGAATTATATTATAACGCACAATGAAATAAACTTCTTTCTTTCAAAACACTTGACTTATGCACTCGTGTTTTACTGCATGGTTACATGGGAACAATATCTGTGATAATATTGTATATTTTCACAGACGTGCCAGCACCATAGTCTAAGTAAGCGTAAGACGATAGTTGTGATATGTTCCCATGACACTTGAAGGGGTAACGTTTTGTTGATACTAAGCTTTTACGTCTTAAAATCTTACAGCTGGATTAAAGAAACAATATAACTGCAGGTTATGACACAAAGGATGTCCATGGTGTTGCTTGTATCGTATATATAAGTAGAGCACATTTACCAAGACTAAAAAGTAACTTTTGAAAGAAGAAATTACACAATCTAAAAAAAAAAACCTAAATAACACTCAATTCTACGCATTTTCTCTTACAAACTTACTCGGCCTGGTACATGCCAGTAACTTATGTTGGCTAATGAATGTTAACTAATTTGGCTATAGTGATGTTCACCTTGCATCTTGCTTTAACCAGGGCTTCTGCATGCTTCCTGTGTGTGGCTTTCCTGTGAGTGCCTTACTTCCCTTGCTCAGTCTGAAGTCGTGCAGCTTTGATGCACTGTAAATTACCTTAAGGTGTGACTGTGAAGGCAGTTGTCTTTATGTGTTAGCCCTTTGAGAGGGACTGGTTACCCTCTACTTCTAACCCTGTCAGTATAGGCTGCCTTGATGAGAGCATGTAAGCGGATGGATGGATGAATAGCATATAGGTAAACTAACCAGCTACATATGGATTACCACATGAATTAATGCAAGGGACATGTTGAACAAACAATTGGCCCATCATTTACTTTTCTGAATACTAGTTTTCAAGACATGGTATCATTGGCACAATTAGCCTATATTTAAAAGATGTTCCATTACTGATTTTAATTAGTTTATTTTGCTGCACTCCTTTGCCCTTGAAGCTTCTTTAATCAACATACATTTTTGTTCAATAGTCCAGGATCAATAGCTTATTGGAGACGGGCGTCACTGAAGCACTGAGAAGCTTTAACACAAATATGTGTCTTAAGAGCTGACAACCTGCACGTTGTCATTCCAAACAAATACTGCAGCAGGTGACTTCACATTACACCTTCCTCTCTGTTTTTTAAAATCAGTCACCTTTATTGCACACATGCTTATCTCACTCTGTTTATATATATATATATATATATATAAAATAAAAGCCTAGAAATTACTAGTTTTTCATTTTAATATTTCTAAATATATATTTGATGGGTTATTCTTATAAAGTATATATTTTTAATATTATCTCTTTTGCACTGAGAGTTCAATAGAAAATGATTGAAAGGGAGCGATAAAGATGAAGTGCCCGATAGAAAAGAGGAAATTACAACATAATAAAATCAATAAATCTTTTCTGCATAATATTTTTATTTTATATTCTTATTGTCATATCAACTTTTTTTAGACAAAAACACACAACATGGAGACAGACAAAACAACACAAGTCACATTAAACAACACATACTTAAAGGCTGAATATGGAGAATGAGCAGAACACCGCCATCTAGTGTCTCAAGATTGTAGACGCAACAACAAAATATAATTAAAAACAGTCACGTTGCCAGGTTAGTCAGACCCGGCCCAGTAGCCTACAGTACCAGTCTGTTTGAGCCAGTTTGAACCCATCCTCTCCGGCAAATTGCACCATAAAAGCAAGTGTTGCAGAGGAGATTGACTGACAGTTACCGTTAGCCGTTACTGTTAGCCGTTACAGCTAAGTAAACATGAAAGTTCGGCGTGCGTTTTAATGCCGTTGAACTCCTTTCTCTCAGTCCGTGGAGTGAATGCTCGGCCTATATTGACTCTGGTTTTTGCCCGTCTCCGGTCACTCAGCTGCTGGGACAAATAACACAGCTGCAGGATTGGCAAACTCCATTTCACCAGTGCCAGCCTATAGTAGCTGCACCCAACAACAGACAATCCTGGCAATCAGCAATAACGCTTAATGGCTGGTAAAATGTAAACAGAAAGTAATTGTCAAACCCGTCAAAGACTAGATATATTTCAATCTGAACCCCTCAGAACACCCTGTGGTTGTATTTTTATTTATTTTTTTGATATATTGCTTTTAATTAAGATTCTACACATTCAACCTTCAACCCTGGATCACACTACAACAAACATAAACACAACAACATGACGAAAACATACATGTCATCACAAATATCATCATGAGCTTTACAACCATAAACTGTATAAAAGTTTACAACCCAAAAAAAAATTGTCACAAATTCAAGAGATCAGATGACAATATTTTTGTTGGGTTAGTGTTATTATTATTATTATTATTATTATTATTATTATTAATAATAATAATATGAATTTATTGTATTTCATGATTTTGAGTAACTTTGCATTGGACAGATGAGACAGTAAACAGACCAGACTCTCGGTAACGCCTCCGGGATGTCACGTTGTGAGGCCGTGTCTCGTGACGCTACCGAGGGGGCGGGTCATCAACAACAGAGTCGGTCTGTGGAGCTAAACGTTACCGAGGGACAGAGCCCGAGCGTTGTTTTGAATTTACGATAAGACACCGACTGGAAAGGAGGGCTAATAGGGCCTGTGGATAAGATGGCGGATGTAGGAGACGATGAAACTCGGTCCTCTCTCCCTACGGCGTCCCGTAACGGTCCGGTTGTCGTCGGTTCGTCTGCGGGCCAGACCGCGGCGGCTACCGTTAGCGTCATGGTAACGTCAGGTCCGCGGATGGTGAGGATCGTCAAGTCGGAGTCCGGCTACGGGTTCAACGTTCGCGGTCAAGTTAGCGAAGGAGGGCAGCTGCGGAGCATCAACGGGGAACTGTACGCTCCTCTCCAGCACGTCAGCGCGGTTTTGCCCGGAGGTGCGGCGGACCGAGCCGGGATAGCGAAGGGTGACAGGATCCTGGAGGTGTAAGTCAGCCTCTACCCGTTACATAGCACAGGTAGCTTAGTTAGCGCATAAGGCTAAAGCTACCCGTGTTGATGCAGTTTCAAACATTAGCTAGCTACGTCAGTTGTATGTTATGACAACAAAAGTAGCTGTTGACCTAATTAGCTAACTAGTGTGCACAGTGCACGGTGTTTACTTGCGACAGTAAACATTTGGTGATGTAGCTACACCAAGCTAACACCAGTCAGCTCACCAGAAAGCTAACCAGCTTACATACGTTGGACTAACGTGACAGGCTGTGCATGTTGATAAGCTTTAGCTAGCTTTCTTACTTAGAAAGCTAGCCTTTAATAGTAAATTCACTTTTCACTCTGTTTATTATTATTTTTGTCATGTTAAACCAAATACACAAATGCAAATACACACAAACAGGTCCTTTATAAATGCATTAATGGAGAGTTGTCATGAGGAAGCGCCCGGAGCAGTGTTGTGGTTCGGTGCCTTGCTCAAGGACAGTGTTGAGGAGGTGAAATGGCACCTCTCCAGCCACCAAATCCATTACGTACTGGGGCTTGAACCGACGACCCCTCGGTTCCCAAGCCAAGTCCCCGACTGGACTGAGCTTCTGCCGCGAATCCCTTTGCACCGTGACGGCTTCAGCATTGGTTGCAAGGATGAAAATTAAATGACAGCAGATATTGACATTGTATTGTCATTCATAATAATAGGGATATCTATTTTACCCTGAAGGAAGACGGTGGATGACAGTGTTGTCAGTCAATTGAACATCATATGGTGTGAGTCCTCTCTTGTAGAGAGACCACCTGCCAGACTTCCTCTCAGAACAGGCATATTTTTTACATCGGACAGGTTTTTTGTGCTATCTTATTGTTTTTGCACTTTACCCCGACCAGCGTACTTGATTAGCTTTGCTATACATAACTCGACAAATGTTTTTATTTCGTCAAACACTTTCTCTTGTGCCAGGAAAAGTCAGGGGCAAACTTACTGGTTAGTCTTTACATACAGGTTTTCATGAAAATAATGTAATTGTTAAAAGTCTCAACCGATACATTACTGATGCTTATAATTACTTATACTTACTATACAATGTTAATATAAAAGTAGATAAAAGATTGTCAGTCTTCACAAGCAAACCAAACTATCAATGATTGTGCGAACGTGGTTGTAAACCTTGGCCCTAATAAAGGGTGATGCTGGAAAAAGGAACTACATGTGAATAGTAAATAGTTATGTACAATTAGTACAGTTGGATATACATAACATAGATAGAATAAGCTTTAACTTCAGGATTTGAGCAGTGAAAATGACTGTGACTTAAGCAAAGGTTAAACTTTAGAAAAATGGAGAAGAGAAACAGAAAACAAGGAAGACTGGTCCACTTCTACATGCTGAGGCATCAAAAGGTTTAGCCAACCTGTGTTTTCTCCATTTTAACTCTTAAATCTCTCTGGTCATATGACAAGACCAATAATTATCATGTGACTTATTAACCAGCTTGACCATTTCACAAACACTCAAAGGAATCACAGGGTTAAGTTTGTCATATGTCAGCATTTCTCTAGTTTTATGAACAAGGAAAGGGAACAATGTTGCTTCACTATTGATTTGAGTATATTATACAATATACTGCCTGAGCATAGTTTACATAGAACATCTGATTATCTATAGTAACTTTAAGAAATAAATTGAATAAAAAATATAATAATAATGATAAAAAAAGAACTTGATGTTCCATTGTGTATGTGTGTCTTATTTATTGTCTATGATACGTACAGAAGAAAATAATGTCATGAGGTTTTATAAGGCTTAGTAACAATAGGCTATTTGGGAACACATCACTTAGGCTATGGTAAATTCAGTGTTTGTGATCATTTATAGATTAAATATTTCATCAGAGCATATTCACTACACATTCTTCCAACCCCCTTTGTTGCTTTTAAGAAACTGAGACGTAATTCTGGCAGGCATTGCTTTGCTGCTGTTTTGTCTAATAAGAGGATGATGGGATCAGAGAACTGTTGAGACCCAAACTTCTCTTTTTATCTTCATCTTTTCTGTCACCTTCTACCCCCAATTTTGCTGTCTAGTTGAACTATTCAGAAGAATTCAGTCATGTCGATCTCTATTCCCATCAAAAACGAGCTTTCCATCTCCAATTGTTGACTTTATGTTCCACACCACTACCCTCTCTTTATCTGTTTGCCTTCCCACTTTGATCCACGGTGCTCTACTTATACATGTTATTTATAAGAAATATAAGACGTATGGCATATAGTGGACAGCACTCTTGCTTGCTCCCTCCTCTCCTGTGTCTGTCCCGCTGTTTCTCATAGGCAGATTAGCAGAGACACCTGATGCTGGTGCCATCTGGCCTCAGCAAAGCCAGGAGGGGAGGTGTCTCACCACACCAAAGGAAAGGGAGACATAAAAGCTGACCTGGTTACTCAGCACTCCCAACATTGTGTTTATCAATGGAGGGGGAAAATGCACCGACATTACCACAGACCATAGAAAAACGAACATGAGTATTTGCAGAATTAGTAAAATATTATATAATTATGCTGTGCAGACCTGAGATGAGTGTGGCATTATTATTATATTAAGGGATGTAATGCTTACCTTATTAGGTGGATTTGGTTATTCTCTCTGACATGACCAATTACAATCAAATACAGTTTCTCTATCAGTCATTATAAAAAGTGTTTATGCTATCATTCAGTCACAGCTCAGTCTTTAGTGCTACAACTATTCATGGCTTTGTGTTACCTTACATATAAGGGATTACTTGCTGGGTTTCAAATGTTGGGGAAAAGAGAACACCAATATCGGATCTGTATATGATATCAAGAGATACCCCAAGTTGACATATTGGGAAAGAAATAATTGTATTGCACACATAATTTTAAAATATCTTTAAAAGCAGCGTCAATATATATGCTACACTACTTTCACACCATAGCAGCGTTGAAAAGGTCCAGTCAAGCGTCACTCTGATCTGTGCTGAATGCTTGATCTGTTCTCTTTTGTCTAGAGGGAGTTGACTAATCGGCCATGTTCCATATGAGGAAACAGTGGGAAAAGAGAGTTTTTTAAACTTGGCTGACTTTTTTTTGTCCCCCTTCTTCTTTCTTCCCCTCCAGTAATGGGGTGAGTGTGGAAGGTGCCACCCATAAGCAGGTGGTGGACCTCATCCGCGCAGGGGAGAAGGAGCTGGTTCTGGCTGTGCTGTCTGTTCCAGCTCAGGAGGCGGATGGATTGGAACCAGGAGAGGATGTCCAACCCAACTACGACTACAGTGACAAGCAGGCAGTGCCCATTTCCGTTCCCACATACAAACATGTAGAGCAGCACTCCGAGAGGTTTGTGGTGAGTACTGATACGACACATTACCATACTCCTTTCTCTCTTGAAACAGCCTCTTGTGGCTTCCCCTTAAAATGTTTGTTTTCCTTATGGCGGTATTGAA
The DNA here is from genome assembly GCF_963691815.1 of Echiichthys vipera. Taxonomy (NCBI): domain Eukaryota; kingdom Metazoa; phylum Chordata; class Actinopteri; order Perciformes; family Trachinidae; genus Echiichthys; species Echiichthys vipera. The sequence goes on from NC_139838.1 coordinate 20,482,820, forward strand.
AATTATTTCTTGATGGTAAACATCTTTTTCTTATACTCTAATGTAATATGGTCTGTCCTGTTTTTGTCTCATGAACAATAGGTGTACAACGTGTACATGTCGGGTAGACAGCTGTGCTCAAAGCGCTATCGGGAGTTTGCCATCCTGCACCAGAACCTAAAGAGGGAGTTTTCCAACTTTAACTTTCCAAAGATTCCCGGTAAATGGCCCTTCTCCCTGTCTGAACAACAGCTGGATGCTCGCCGTAGAGGCCTGGAGGAGTATCTCGAGCGAGGTAGGCTGATACGGAAAGGTCACTGGCATATAACCAAATTGTGTTTTGATTATTAACATGGGCGAAGACAAAAGGTGCTTCTGTTACTGATCCACATGTCGTTTGAGAAGAATTACAACTCAAAGGCCTGCGTTGAAGTACGACAAGCTAGAGCCATTAAAATCCACAAAAGCATTACAAAGGAAAGGAAAGAATAATTTATACATGCAGAAATCATGTGGTTAAGATAGAAAATAGGCCACGCTCTGGCTTTGATCATTTTTCCGCCATACATGGAAATCCTATAAATCTGAACACAGGATAGAAAGTGACATTTAGCTGTCCTTTTGTTTATTTGATTTACTTTGACCTCCCCCTTTTTCTCTCCATCTGCCTTTTTTGTCTCCAGTTTGCTCAGTGCGGGTGATCGGGGAGAGTGACATCATGCAGGAGTTTCTCTCTGAATCAGATGAGGTATACATCTCGTTATTATTATTTTGATATGAGCAGTACTAGGTTTGGACGTAGCTATTTCTGTGTGAATTCATTTATTCTGAGCTTTGAGTTTTTCTTTCTCTTTCAGAACTTTATCAGATGTATAACTGAGAATGGGCACAGCACCACAGTTCCTGATTTATAATAGTGTGCTTTCCAAAATTCAGTCTTTCATTTGAGCTTTTCTAATAGATTGTATGGTTAGGGTTGTGTTTATCTGGTATATATTTGATTCAACCTTAAGTCTTATAGTTAAAAGGGTAGGCTATTTGCCATAAGCAACAACAGTTATAGCATGGAGTTTAAACAGAAAAGCCAAAACAATTAAACATTTTATTGCATTGTGTTTCTAGTGTTTTCAGGAATGGCAGCATCAGATACATATGCAATAATACTTAATTAATCTAACAATTAAAAAATTACAAATAGAAGGATCAGGGCTTCTATCAGATAGAAGTTCTGCTTTAGTTATGCCCTTTTTCTGTTTGTAAAAAGTTCTAACAGTGGTTAAGAACAAACATGCACCCACACACATACAGACAGGCACACACCCTTGTTAATCCACACGTGAGTTATTGCGGTTCTACATCTGTTCTCTTAATGTGTTGCTTCACTGTGTAGAACTACAACGGAGTGACGGATGTAGAGCTGCGGATAGCCCTGCCAGACAAGACCACCATCTCTGTCAGAGTCCGCAAGAACAGCACCACAGACCAGGTGTACCAGGTCAGAAACACGTAACATCTGCTGCGATGACGCTGTCATACAGACGCACCTTATAAGAGATGAACTTTCATGGTGCAATAGAAATTCTCAAACAATGTTTTTCTTACATAACTGACTCTGTATTGCTCTTCCTGTAGGCACTGGTGATGAAGGTTGGAATGGACAGTATTATGGCGAGCTACTTTGCCCTTTTTGAAGTCATCAACCACTCGTTTGGTAAGAACTGTATGTGTATTTGATGTTAATGAGTGTTTCACAGAGCATTTTCACATTTTCCTGGGTTTAATTTAAAGCCCTCCCTTTGTTGACATCATCACATGACTGCTAGTTTTCTAAATAAAGACCTGAAGATCATTCCACTGGTGTGTTTAGTTCATCGGCCTAGGGGTTGTGCATATTTGGACGGCAAGGGCAGGTAGTCTGGGACAGGCTAGAATAAATTATTCCTCATGACTAAACAGAGATTCAGCCCACCCCCTTATTTTTATTCCCATCCCTCTCCTTCTTTCTATTATTTGTTGCAGTGCGGAAGCTGGCGCCTAATGAGTTTCCCCACAAGCTTTATGTGCAGAATTACACGTCGGCAGTGCCGGGGACTTGCTTGGCGCTCCGCAAATGGTTGTTCAGCTTCCAAGAGGAGGAGTTGCTAAGAGACAACCCGCTGGCACTGCACTACTGCTTTCACCAGGTAATAACAGTAATTGAATCCCACTTGCCATAGACTTCAGGGAACTCAGCACAAAATTTGGTCTTGGGTTATTTTATTTTCTTAACTCCTTATACTGGTCTCAGCATCTTCCAGCTCTAGATCATCATTCCTACAGTTAAAAAGAGCTATTAACCTGACTTCTGAATATATCTGCAGTCAGTGTAAACAAACAGGATCACTCTTCCCGAGTCAATGCATACTTTTGACATCGTATTACTGCCAAACTAAACTAAATATGCTTTGGCATTAAAAGCAAAATCTGGTTTAGCAATAGCTGAGTTCTTGCTAGTTGGGAGTGTGTTGTCAAACAATTATGTAACTTAACTGTTTTTTTTTTTTAACCCTTGCCTTCAACTGACATCATCAATGTAATTCTAAGCCACCATCAATAAGGAAGTCCTACAAACACATCCTGAGTGGTAAACTAATACAAGGTTTGCACGAGTGCTGGAAATCCTTGAAAACACTTGAATTTCAGTGCAATGTTTTCAAGGTTTAAAAAGTGCTTGGATTTTAAAGAACGTGCTTGGCACTGTTTGAATTTAGGTTATATGGGATGGCAGATATCATTTAAAACAGAGAAAAGAATCTCCATGTCTGAGAGACTGAAAATCTTAAAATTACTTTTTTTGATGATTCTTTCATCTGTAGAAATAATTCTTTCTGTAGAAGGTTATCGAAAAACATAATTTTGGTTGTTTATAGCACAATAACATCTCATTTAGTGCGATGATCAAGTGCAATTATAAGTCAACTGAATACTGAGTATTGTACTGTAAACAAATATGTAGTTTACCACAGCTGTAAGGTGCTGTGAATGCATGAAAATGCACCTCGAATTGCTTGAAAAGTGCTGTGAATTTTACTTTAGAAAAGGTGCCCTGCTTATAGTCTACTCTCTAAAGATGACACCACTTATGTACTTAATTAGGAAACCATGCACATCTACAAGTCAGAAAAACCTTCCCACAATGTTTAAAACATAAAGTGGAAAAAAAAAACATCTCATGCTAATGCACTAAAAATAACCATAGCAGCTACAGGCTGTCCACTGACCAATAAAGGTCACTCCCTGAAGCATTCTCGGCATGTGAGGTTCAGCAGTAACCCATTACAGTGACTTTTTTTTACTAGTAAAGTCAGAAAAATACTCTATAAAGCTCTGTAAAGCTGATTCTCTGTAGGTTTATTTCTATGAGCGACCAATTTCACAATGTCATTTGATACATTATTGTATAAATATTGATTGTAGCTGCTTTAAAATGTACAGAAGAGGTTATTTCTGTCATTGGTTGAAATTGTTACTTGAGGCAAACTATCTTCATTTTTGAGCAGTGACCTCAAATAATAAATGGTGGCATATATCTTCCTACCATCCCCACTCCCCATCCACCCAACTCCCTGTGTGTCTAGGCATTGGAAGATGTGAAGAAGGGATTTATAAAAACAGAGGACAAATCCTACCAGCTGCAGAAACTGGCAGAGCAGCGCAAGATGGCCACGGTCAGTCCTACAGACCACTCTTTGTTCGGGGAGGGCATTGGGATGACTACACTTGTTGCCTGTTGACCAGAGCCATCACCAAAACACTACCAAATAGAAATCTACAGAAAAGTCAGAAACTCTTTCACACTGCAGAATACAGCCCTCTGGTGTAAACAGAGATAAAGCCATTGAGTTAATATTGATGTTTGTTGAACATTAACTGAAAGTGTTACGTGTGCGTGTGAAGGCTTCTTTGTGTACATTTAAACTACTTTCACAGCATACTCAACATTATTTTTTTAGGCAGCATCTAATATGTAAAACCTTCATGCAAACATGAACATTTACCTATTCGGGATCAGGAACTAAAAACAACCAGGTGAAGTACTGTACACCCTTACAGATGAATCTCATAAAAAAGTCCCTGTTGAAAGAGACACAGGACTGTGTAGACATCACAAAGTAGTGGAACAAAAGTAGCGACTGTTACTGATAGCTGTTCATCTTGTATCTAAACCCATTTGGTTCGAATTCTCACTTAAACTGAACATTACTGCATTTGTTTTTCTGTTACAAAATGAAAAGTTATACTCAAAAGTTAAGTCAGTTTTCACAGCTTTTGTAAATTCAACATGTGTGCTCTCCTACCTCAGAATCTGTCCATTCATTGCTCCATCACTCAAAACGCATTAAAATTAAAAATGTCTAAAAGCGGCAATATCACATCATGAAACAAATTTATCATACAATTAAATACTTTCAGCAATATGCCATCATCAGTACAGTAATGTTGGCAGGGTTGAGAACTCTGGTCACAGCCCAAACTGCTTGTTAACTGGGTGTTTAGAGTAATTGCACTAACGAAAGAGACATAATGTTATTTTGACTGCTATAACCTTGTTACTACAGTATAAGTGACTAATGTGTGTGCTCTATAATACTCTGTTAGTACCTGAGCCTGTTGCGGACATGTGAAGGCTACAATGAGGTGGCCTTCCCCCACTGCTCCTGTGACTCCAGGAGGAAGGGACATGTCATTACAGCTATCAGCATCCATCACTTCAAGCTGCACGCTTGTACTGAGGACGGCACGCTGGAAGTGAGTGTTTGTCTTTGCTAGTGTGAAAATACAGTACCAGTAGAAGATCCAACTTATTACCTTTTTAGGCAACATTTGCGATTTTACTGTATGAAACACGTTTGGCTTAAATTTACTGTATATAATAAAAAATCCTGTATTTTCCTAAATAGATTTCTCAGATACTGTGAATTGTTCAATTGTATGACACTAAACAGTGTCAGGTTAAATATTTGTATGTCAATATTTGCACGGACTTACCTCCTGTGAACTCTCTCGCTCAGAACCAGGTGATCGCATTTGAGTGGGCAGAGATGCAGCGCTGGGACACGGACGAGGAGGGGATGGCTTTTTGCTTTGAATACGCAAGAGGAGAGAAGAAACCTCGCTGGGTCAAGATCTTCACTCCATACGTGAGTGTGCACAAACCGTCACTGCTGTTTGTTTTGTAGGTTGTTTCTACCATCTGCGACAGCGACGATGGTTTTTCGTGTGTGTGTGTGTGTGTGTGTGTGTGTGTGTGTGTGTGTGTGTGTGTGTGTGTGTGTGTGTGTGTGTGTGTGTGTGTGTGTGTGTGTGTGTGTGTGTGTGTGTGTGTGTGTGTGTGTGTGTGTGTGTGTGTGTGTGTGTGTGTGTGTGTGTGTGTGTGTGTGTGTGTGTGTGTGTGTGTGTGTGTGTGTGTGTGTGTGTGTGTGTGTGTGTGTGTGTGTGTGTGTGTGTGTGTGTGTCTTTCTTCATGGCAAGATGTGGTCCTGAAAAACCCTACTGTAGTGGGAACTACCATAGAGGCAGTTTTATTTGTCTGCGGACAGATTTCTCACCGCTATAGCATGACAACTATGCAACATACAGTCAAAACTTTACAGATGTGTAGTTGGGATCAGAATGACAGTAAAGTTCAAGCAAGCCACTCGTCAGAAGTAAGGGGATATAAAGTATGGGGGCGGCCATTGCCCCTCCACATACACATTCCGCCTCTGGCCTGATTTAGGCACCATGACAGGTGTGACCTCATCACAAGATAGTCTCTATCTTCTAATTGTGTTGTATTTATTTCCTTATTTTGTTGGTATTTGCAGCTTGAGAGTGATGGATGTTTCGAACTAGTTGTAAAATTCCACTTACACTTATTTCTGTTATGGTTTAAAAGTCAATAACACGCACAGCAAAATCACAATTCCCTTCATAAGCACTCAAAGCCATAGGGAAAAGCAAACACTTGTCACTGACTTTGCAGGCTGATTGTACTGTATTGGAAGGCTGTCTTGAAATTGTGTTTACTTCTTTCTCTCAGTTTAACTACATGCACGAGTGCTTTGAGCGGGTCTTTTGTGAGCTGAAGTGGAGGAAACAGGTAAGGACCACTCCTTTCCTCTTTCATTGTGGGAAGCACAAAACTCCATACCAAGTTTGATATTCTAAAATGAGCTTGTTCTTATAGTTTCTTCACAAATAGTATAAGTCCCTGAAGATGTTTTCCATGAGGTTTTGTTTAAAATGAATAATTTTATATTTCTTGTGTATTGATTTCTTTGCTGTTAGGTTGAAGAAGAGGCATCTGACAAAGACAACAAAAACTGCAGCAACAATGGTAAGCAGCATGTATTTTTTCTCCTAAAAATCAAGGTGAGAACAGTTTTTGTAGTACAGTTGATAAAACAAAGCACTGAAAATGAAGGGTAAGAGGCTGAATTTTTATCTAGGGTAAATTATAGAGAAATGTGTATTCAGATGTGGTACTGAGTGGGGCTTTGAATGACAGCACCCATCAAGCACCATGAATAATGCAAAACGTCCTGACATAAACTAAAAGGGCAAGGGCAAGATTTCAAGATTGTTGCCTTCTTTTATGTCTGTGTATTCAAGGCAAAAAAAAATATGTGAACGTTTTAGTAGTTTATAAGTAAGTCCAATGACCGTAAATTACACCCGGCCCTAAAAAAGGGTTTTCAGATACGCTTGTGTTTTATTATCTCTGTCGTGCAGCTCCTATTGCATTAAAAGGAACTGAGCGAAGTCAAGGGGAAACCACAAAGAAGAGAAAATGCTATAGACAATTCACCAGAGCTTCACAATGCACTTAACTAAGGAGAGAGTAAATTCTCCCCCAGTGCCAGCAGAAGACATATACTGATTTATATGTAGAGAAAAAAAAGTATTCACAATAGACGCATGCATATACATGTGACTTGCTATCAGGGCCATCTCAAAGAGAACCCCGCATGCGAGGGAATTGAAACTATTTGTCTCGTGAGACAGCACAAGACCAGCAATACAAGTATGTGGACATGCAACCGCAAGGCTTAAGGATGAATGAGAAACATTTGGAGTTACAGGAACAGAGACAGAGACTGAACAGCTGAGAATAGAGAAGGTTGAGAACATCCAGTTCTTCAGCATGCCACAAAGACTCTTATTGAATCATAATCACTTATTGAAGCTCAGTAGAAATTCAGGGACATCTCTTACTGACCCATGTGTGTTGTGTCGTGACAGAACTTTCAAAGCTCACATGGCATGTGAAAATTAAAAGCATCAATCAGACTTGTTCCCTGAACATCTCTCTGTATTCCAGAGTATCTGCCTCCTCTGGAGACACAGCAGAAGGGATGGCGCCACCTAGGGGGGGAGATCGCAACTTCCTAAACTCATTTGTCATCACTCGAACTAGAACTGGTCCACTTGCATCATCACAGCCACCCCAGAGAGCGCCCATCGACAAACAGAAGTGAGTGACAGACTGAGGCGATCCATGCCCCGAAAACAAACTGAAAGTGACCAATTTGGGAAATTGGAAAAGCCACACTTAACCGACCCCAGGGATACACACACAGCAAGAAGAGCAATGAAGGAAAGTAAACAAAAGCCAACTTTCATGTCATTTACTAGATCTCCATAGCGTGATTGTTGTTTTCCTCTATACATCCGCCCTGTGATGTGGGGCAGGACACGAGCAAATTCTCGCTACTGGTTGAGATGTAACACACATCACGGTGTGTGACTTGTCAGGATCACCACAGAGCTGCGGCACCATTTGCACAAAGGGAGAACCTCGATGAATCGCCACCTGACGAGGGAGCTGGCACGTGGGATAGGATTGTCCAACGCGATCAGCTCGGTCCGAAGCCTTCAGCGTGGCCCTCGTCTGCTGAACTGAGCTGACATGATGGAGATGAAAATAAGAAGGGAGTGATACAGAAAAACCGGGTTTTCACTTCCTTAACAGTTAGTGATAAAAGAAAGAAAGCAAAATCGTGCTTTACACTGATGATGGACATTAACACAACAATGATGTTTTCTATCTGTGAGGTCAGAAGTATTCTGTCTATGTCAGAAAACACAAGAGACACAAATGTAACTAACTGTAAAAGGATTTGGGGGTTCATAATTATGTGTATGTTTAACGATCTTACTTCTGATAAATATAGATTAATATAAGAGCTAAACTAATTGGTTTCTTGATCTAACACAATGAAACACTAACTGAATTGCATTCAACTCTCAATTTTTCACATTTTTTGTTCTGGTCTAACCCACACTACGTCAGAACGACGTCTGTTGGCAGTCTGCCATTACTGTCGGTATGTGTATTTATCCACCATGTAAGTGTTTTGTTGTGGTGACTTTGCAGAGCATGTAAGTTAAGAGGAAGAGGCGTTCTCATTCTCGGCTCTGTGCGGGGATGAACTCTTGAACTAAAGGTTGATGAGCCAAATGTTTTTTTTTGAAATGGCGCGCGTTGTGACAAACAGATTGTGAATATAGATACAGAACGGGGGAGTTTTGTCTTTTGAGCTGCCGTTTTCTCAACAGGCAGCAGAGAGCAGCAGAGTGTAAGACAGATTTAGTCGTAGGCTTTGAGCAGAAATAGAAATCTTCTCAGAGCTTCTTAAAGAGTTGTCCCTCTGGCTCTGTAACTCAACCAAAAGTATCCCTCCTCTGCAGTTTGTCCATTAGGCACGTCGGGAGGACAGATGGTGTGCGTGCGTGTATGTGTGGGTTGAACAGAGAGTAGATGGGGCGTAAAGTTCACTTTAACCACAAACATCAGCAAACATAGCAATGCAGGCACTGCACCTACATTGGTACAGTATTAGTCGTGTGTTTGTATACACATGGCATATGATTGTATGACAGTTTTACAATTTACACAGATTTCTTTGTGTTTTAGAGCAGCATTTCAATTTAATTCCACACAGATATTATTTTTTTGTTTTTTCACTTTGCAGATGTTCGGTTTAAAACAGTTATGTGTGTAGAGAGCAGGTTTACACGCTGGCAAAAAAGTCTTCTGAATGGATGAATGTGCATTAATATATTGATTTCAGAGTTTTGTTTATCCCACTAATGGCTAGTAGTAGACCTCGGCTGGCTCATTACTGACTCATTCTTGAGCTTCACTCACTGTCTGACAGAGATAAAAGAACTGAAACTGAAAGTGATGTTGGTTTATTTTCATTCACACTGACATTTAGAGCTCAACTTCCAGTGTAGATTTTTATTTACAGTTGAGATTAGCTACTGATTCAATAAAATGTTTAATTCATGCCTAGGTGTAGTCATAATTTGCTTTCAGTCAGTTACCTTGGAGCGTGCTTGCTTGTTTGTTTGTATGTGTGTGTGTGCGTGTGTCCTCTGTGTTTATCATTGACATTGCTGATAAGCTTTTAGGCTGTGATTGGACGTGTCTGATGAGCTGTCGGTGTGAGATCCAGCAAATGAAGATGGGGTTTTGTATCTGTGAGACAACAGAGCCGCCAGGCGGATGGAGACAAATGGGAGGCGTCTCCTATTGTCTAGCTAACATTCACAGATGCTCACTTGCTTTTTCAGCATAGAACACACACACTAACACACACATATATATCGCTGTCTCCCTGCCATTGTGTTCATGGCTTGACCAAACTATCATCGCAAGATACTGTATTTTAGTTGTCATACAGTTGTTGCCTCTGCGGACAGGCCTCTGTTTTCAACAGCCTATAGCAATACAGACGTGTTTTACACACACAACAACACTGATAGCTGGATTGTGAAAGAAACTGCATTGTGCAAATTGCTGGATGGTCATTTTGACAGTCAGAGTAATAGCCAATTTAGAGATGGATGACATAAGAATTGGAGCTGTTCAACCATGATGCTGATTGTTTTTTATAATAAGACGTAGTGGGAGAGGCAGATAGAGATGGTGTGACTGTCGTGTGTTGGCTTTTCTGTCCTCTGCTCATACTCTCTCCAGGTTGGTCTCCTGTCATCACAGGGGGATGTGGTTGCCGTGGCAGCACCACGTTGGCTCAACACGCTCAGTGCAGCCTCTGTTCCTTTTATTCCTGTCAGCCAACTGACTCACTCCTCCCAATAATGTATTCAAAGCAGTGTTTTTTTTGTGGTTGATGTTTGTTCTCTGTCCCTGTGGCTCATGCTGCTGTGAATAGGCTTTTAGAAAGCTGCTGTTTGTTATATTTTCGTGTTTCAGGTTGTCTCGTTTGCGCCAGGTGCCATCTTCCGCTCGACCTCAGTCACAGGCAGGCGCGCGTACTGTCAGTTGTCGTCCACTTTCTGCCATCAGTGAGATAAATATCATTGTAACAGTGTTTTGGTGAAGGAAAAGAGATGACCAGAATGTTAGGAAGCACGTCTTTGTATGGTTGGTCCGTGTTTGTTTGTCAGTGTACGATGTGCTGTGGGCCTCCAGTGTCTGTGTTTGAGATGCCTTGGCTTGTAATGCATATTTACAAAAAGGGGACTGAATTCCACACAGGACTTAGCAGATAAAAGAATGTCGGATGGTACAGCAAACAAGGCGGCAGTAGATAAAAAAAAAAATGAATGAACTAGAGGCTCAGAAAGTTTGTGTTCCTGACTACTGCCACTGAAGTGCTCTTCTGAATGATGCTGTTGCTATAGTAACACGTCAATTTTGGGGACTCTCTCCCCAGATGAGCGCTGATTTCCATCACATCATTCAGTCGCAAATATTGTGCGAGGTATTTCTCTGTTAAAATTCTACAGGTAGAGTCCAGTGTTCAGAGTGGCATTTATGAGGCCGCTCAGTCAGTCTCCTCTGTTGGTTCAGTCAGAGCCGCTACGTTTGTCTCATCGTTAATTCTTTAGTGTAGGCACGTCCGGATCGTAGGGCATTTGCTGCTGGCTTTCCCATTTCAGCTGACAGATGCTACCTGTGACTAACATGAAAGGTGGATGTAGTTTTTAAAAAGTGTTCGCCTTTGTGTAATTCGTTTCTGTTCATTTCTTTGAAACACAGGGCTTTTCCATGGCAAGTAGGCATCAATTAAAAACCTACGCCTCGTTTGTCTTCAGCATAACCTGTAAATAGTTGTTTTAAAAAGAAAAAGAGAATATCTCTTGGACAAAATGCACTCTTGTTTCTCCAACTTAAAACTTTTATTTATTTAAACAAATTATAAAGATTGGGGAAATGATAGTGTACGACGCTGAAGCCACCGTTGATCATTGATTTTGTGCGTGGGGAACGGCCGTATGGAGGATTAACTACACATTGAAACAAGCTGTTTTAAAGAAAAGCAGCATCTAAAAACATCAATTAACACCTGATGCCGAACTAGGCCACAAAATGGAGTTTTATATCTAAAAAAAAAAAAAATGACGGTTTACTAACCAATATAAGAAAAAGGAAAAAAAGATTTGAAAATGTTGTGTAGAGTAATAAATTGTAACAATATTTTAAATAAAGTTATATATTGGGAAACTCGCTGTCTGTCTGAACTTATTTACTGTCTCCAGAACTGTGGAATCATTTTCTTTAAATTGGCATTAATCTGAATTAGCTTCCAGTAAACTTTTTACCAGCTGTTAAATGATAAAGCACTCCGGTTGTGGTTATCAATATATGGATTCTCTTCCTTTCCAGTGGGACCTGGCCGACGACTGTCAAGACTGTCTTCCTATAAAGACAAAGTGATAAAGCAACAGCAGTGCTCACCTGGGACCAATTTACTTCTTAATGGAAAAAGACTAGTGCACATTATAAGCTTTTAATGTCTTTAAATTTGAATTAGTCAAAAAAAATTAACAGCTATGCTGAAAAAAATTGCTTTTAATGATTGTTTCTTTTGTGAGCTGCCAAGCAAGGTGATGGCGGGGTCTCATTTCATGTGCTTCATTCATTCAAGGTTTACTTTTACCACCTCTCGTTTGGAGAGATAGGTCATTTGTGCCTGTGTGGGAGGCATTTATGCAAATGTAGCTCATATTGAGTCGCTGGTGCTAAATTATAAGACCAAAAGCTCAATTGGTTGTCACAGAATGGCTGAGTTAAGGGACTGAAGCTGATTTTACAGCGATTTTTGTTTTTCCTAATGCTTGTAACTGCAATGTACAGCCTTTTGAAAGAGATGTGACAAGGAACAGATGTGACAGTTTGCTGGCAGGAAACATTTCCCTTATTCTGTAGCTTAAAAGGGTTTAAGATGAATAGCTAAAAAGATATCTAATTCATGAACAGGCGCGCTCTGCTGCAGTGCCTGTCTTCATTATATACTGTCCACTCTTCTATTTAAAAAAAAAAAGGCACATTTCTTTCCTGAAATCCGCCCCAGGTGTGCAGGAAAGTAAGAAGTGCTACACAATACATAACAGGTCCATAGCAGGGAGCACGGCCGCTAGGAAAAGGTCCACATGCATACTGTTATGGCAGAGCAACGGGAACATTTTGATGTCACAAGCTGCACGGATCTTTGTGTCGGTCACTGTGCTCCACATAAGCTTTTCCAGTCTGTGAGGAGGTAGTGTGATATCGAGGTGATGCATTAGTCAAACCTGAAGTACTGGGCTTTTTTAATGCATCCAGTGGAAACAAGCCCATAAAGCTTGTGCATTGGCACCGCTGAGGTGAAAATGCTCATCTCATTAGAGCTGTCTCACGTGGGCACTGCAGGCTGCCACCCCGACTTCACCACCTGCCCTCACTTTCCATTTTTTCTTGCGTCTAACTCTCCAGTGTTCATTCATACCCATTAAATATCAGGTGACTGCTGATTTCTTGTTCGTCCTTCTCAAGACCATAAACTGTTAGCAGCTGAGCAAGTCATTTAGCAACCATCACCACAGCATTCCTACCTCTAACCCCAAGAACTAAAGCTGTCATTATTGTTTGTTGATGTCAAGTTAAGACTCCTTACTAAGCACTGATTTGGTGACTTGCAAGACAAAACATGTCCAGAAATGTAGGTGAAAACTGGAAAAGACAGTATCTAAGTACATTTACTCAAGTAGTGTAAGTCAGTACACAATCGACCTTTACCTGAGTATCAATGCTTCTTCTTTATACTGTCACGCCACTGCGCAATTAGTATTTTAAGTTTTGATACTAATAATGCGTGCTAATAGTACTACAAGGAGCATTTTGAATGAAGGGCTTTTTATGGTCTGTTGTTAAAATACGTAGAGATGCACTGATTCGATACCTGGATCGGATATCAGCTCAGATATTGACTAATTAGCTTCATTTATTTTTTATTAATATCATAAACAGCAATACAGTTACAGCGATCTATATGCTTGCAACACTGGTTGGGTTTTATATTACATTTTAATTAATAATGATCTGTTTGCAGTGCACTTAACATGGAAGTGTTATTTCTTTCTTTTTGCTGCTAATGTACACTTTGTTATTTGATAATAAATAATATTAAGTTAATGTATATCTGTGTTAATTTATTACCTTTGTTTTAACAAGGCTAAATGTTTATGTCAAGCCTGATGCCTTCACTCACATGGCAAGGTCTACGGTTCATTCATTCATCAATAGTACCGGATCGGTATTAGGTATGAGCCGATACGCTCAGCCCAGGTATCGGTATCTGATTGGATCGGAAAAAACTGCTTCGGTGCATTTCTAAAAATATGTAAAGCCCTCAGATATTCCACTCACTCTCACCTGTATGATGCATGTGTTTGTCCTTGTTTGAATCATGCTGCTGGGTTAGGGGGACTTTAAAGAAAGCACAATTTCAGATGCGGTACAAAACAGCTATACATTTGTAGGTATTCATAAATTTGCCTCTTTTCTGGCTGCTCGGGGTGACGGGTTGGGTTCCTGGATCAATAAGGAGGAAATTTGAAATGATCAGGCTGTGGAATCGTTTCATTAATATGTCAGATAACAGGATTAATAAGAAGGTTTTCCTTTGGACTAAAGTTCAGAATTGTCCGTGGGCTGCAGATCTTCATGCTGTCTCCGGAGAAGCCGAATTACAGCATATCTATAGAAATCATTTATCATGCAGTTAGAAAAAAGTTACTTGTTGGATTTGAAGAAAAGTGGTTAGATGACATCTTGTTAAAACAGAATTTACGGGCATATATTTAAATCAAACATAACTATGGTACTGAATATTATGTAAAAGCAAATTTGGCAAGGTATCCGAGATCTTTGGTTGCTCAGTTAAGAACAGGAATCCTTTCTCTCACGGCAGATTTAAGAACATTTCGGAGGAACACAGACTTTGTGAACTCTGTGATTTCGGAGCATGAATCTCATCTACCTTTATATTCCCCCTTCTATGATGAGCTAAGGATACCTTTTTTTAAATGAAATGTCTGGGGCAACGATGACGAGAGGATGGAATGGTTATTTACTTTCAATCTTTATAAGTTAGCCTCTTTTGTTGCAAAAACCTGGAAGAAACGTCAGGATGGTTTATTTCGTTTTAGCGTTGTCAGGCGTCTACTTTTGGTTTCTGGTCTTTTTATCTTAACGGTGTCTTGTAAGCCCTTGTGGGATGGGCATATTGTGTATGCATGACACAATTATAAGATTAAATCAATCAGTCATTAATGGAGTATATTTTCACTGGTGGAAGACTATTTCTTCCACCAATGAATATCAAAAGTCATCAAGATGTTTACATTAAAACTCTGTTAAAAAGAAGGAAAGAACTAAACCAGAATACGTGACGTGTAGTTGGGAGGAGGAGAAAGTGAACCCTCAATAAAATTACAGTCGACTGACTTCAACTGACGCTGGAATAACGTCCTTATAACCACAGAGTGGCCCAGCGGTCACACCTGAGAGAAAATGTGGTGAGTCCACTTAACGTCCACTTGTGTTAAGGCTTCAGTGAAAACAGTGTGGGAGTGTCTCCAACATGTCTTTCTCAGTTTTACACTGTGGTGTAAAGCTGTTGGCTTTATTCTCTGTCTGTCTTTTCTTGTGTGTTTATCCAGCGTGTCCAGCAGATCCCTTTTTTGTGTTCGGTCTACTCCTCAGAATAGGACGATGCATCTGAAACCTCAAATAACTTTATATAACAAAAAACATCAAGGCGTAACATATTCAAATCAAGACTCTTAACAGCCTTCATGCATAGAAGTCTTGGATTATCCCTGTTTGTTTTCCCTTGTTTTAGTATAACCAACTGAATTGCACTGAATTGCAGCATTCTCCAGAGAGGGGAAACTAAAGGCGTTTTGTTGTGTGAGATATGAATTTGTCTTGCAGACTTCAGTTGTGTGTATAAAAAATAGAGTTTTAATTTCTGGATTTACATCAAATAACAGTACATTTGCAGGTATACTTTATGCCGTTTCTGGTGCTTTATATAATTTAATTTAATTCAATAACTAGTGTCTAAAATAATCGGTCTGTATAAGGCTGCATGATGATTTCAACGTGGTCATATTTTCTCTGGCAGATTCATCATAGCGCAAACAACTGCTCAGTCATGACTAATGACTCCACGCATCAGTTTACTGGTCACGACTTCCACTCAGTCTCTTAAAGCAATGTTTTATGTTGGCCTCTGCTCCGTGAAGTTTTGATCATTGTTTTTTTTAATCTGTCTTTTGTGAGCCAAGATTATGAAAGTGAAATATTAGATGAATGAACAGATGAGTCTTGGGTCATAATTCAAAAGTGACAGAGATAAAACTTTATTGATTTCCTCAGGTTGGAAAGTGAGTAAAACTCCCCAGTAAGGAAACGTATGCCTTTGTCAATGCTCGCAGGTCCCTGAAGAGAATTTTCTCAGGAAGGAACCTCACGAATGAATCTGTAGCTTTCCTTGGCATGGTTGGATGCATTTTATCCTAATGTCCTCTACTCGTCAGTTATGCCAGTACTGTAGAGAGCAACCAGCCCCTGTTGACTTATTGTTTAAGAGGTATATGTTCCTCAGGTTGGACACCTCGTGTTCACTTAACCTTACGACCGCAACGGCCCAGGCTAGTTATACGGCGGTCTGTAGAGTGAGTCAATATGTCTTGGCAGGATTAATCAAGCCTAATGACACATCTGTAGGTAGGCTCGCTGGAAGGAGTGAGCATCAATCACCGTCTGGAGCAGCTCTCTCTCCCTCTCTCTCCCTCTCTCTCCCTCTCTCTCCCTCTCTCTGCTTCTCGTCAGCTATATGGACCAGTGCTTTGGGCCCTTGGTAATTAAAAGGCATTGATCGGCCTTAAGCCCAAGATGTACGTAGGGGAGCCTTCATGCAGCAGAGCGCACTGGGACCCTTAGAGAGAACAGGTGTGCATGCACATGGATGGGTCAACACAGTCTCACACCCAGCACGTCAAAAACTGCGTCAGTTTTTGACGTGCTGGGTGTGAGACTGTGTTGGATGGGTGCATGTGAATGTGTGTTTCAACATGTATGCCATGAATGTATATATAATATAGGATTGCCTCATGTAATATCTCTGGCGGTGTTTAGTCTTTTTTTTTTGGTTAACTTGTGGGCTTTTTGGTTCATTTGTATGCTTTGCAGTGATTGCATCTTTTTATGTTACATATCTCCACCCCATTCACACAGTTATGGGGCTGTGTGTGCCTCCAGTGAGTATCAGTTGAATCTCCCATCTGGTAAAATATCTGAGGCCAGAAAGAAATCTTTAGGTCAGCTTGCTCTTCTTATTATATCAGAATCGTGGGGAGAAAAAACAATAACAACAACTGATTGATTCTACGCGTACGCAAACCCTGAGGCTCATCTTTCCCATGGACACACACAAACACACACACATTCTCTCTCTTCTTTTATTCCGTCTGAGTGAACACAGTAAATCTAAGTGCTGCTAGATTGCTAGCGCTGCACATTTTTCGACCTTAGAGAGAAAGAGTCAGCCCGTCAAACGGGGGGCCTTGGCTGGGCTGAATAAGGACCAACGCTACTATAAATACACCCCTGACTCTTCATCCAGTCTGACACACTGACTGAGTGACACAGTGAGCGCCACACACATTCCTGACGCTTGATTGACTTATGGTTGCATGAAAATATGTCTCTAATTTCTGTTTACTTCTGTAGTATTTATTTTTTTCCTCGTGGTGTGATATACTGCAGTGGCCTTTCATTTGATGCCTGTGACTGAGTTATGCTTGTCTGAGCACCCATCTCCACTGCCTCTGTCCCTCATAAATCCGATGAATTACCACGTAAGCCCCCCTCTTTCCTCCATTAACCTCCCTCCTCCCATCTCATCCCTCCCCCCCTTCTCTCCTTCCTGAACGAGTGATCAATTAAGACCCTGTCCAGCTCTCACTGCATGTCAGCATTTTCTCTCCTCCTCTTACCCCCTCTCTGTCATTTTTTCTCGGGCCAGCCACTGTCAACAGAGAAGATAGGGAGCAGACCAAAGGTGGTAGAAAAAAGAGAGAATACTTTATTTTGAGGATGAGAAATGTTTTGTACAGACGTGAGTGTTGAGGTGTCAGAATGTGCTGGAAGGAAAACAAACCACTCCGGCAGGAAGTTGACTGTCCACCTGCTGGGAGATTTGACTTTAGAGAGGAAGAGAGAGGAGACAGAAGATGAAGAGAGGTATAGAGATAAAGCATTTGTACAACTGTCTCTACACTCTTTGCAGCGGTTCACAGTGAGATACTACATGTGTATAGTCACTAAAGACAGTGAAGGTCAGGAATTTTGTGTCTTAAAAGAGGTCGTTGCTAAATGAGACTTCAAATATCACCACACCTTTCAAGTGAAATCAGTTGGAAGCCATCGGGTGGTGTAGTTTGTTTGTTTCCTAGTTTAGCTTATTGCTTCTTTATTTACTACTTTCACTTCTTAATGCTTAATAATGCTTCTAAATAATTCATGAAGATTATCTTGTTGAGCAAAGCGTGTATGTATCGTAAACCTTTGTTTGTCACAGAGCCCCCACTGGCTTTTTGTTGACAGAACAAGGGCGATGCTAACTTTCAAGTCTGCCTGCAAAAATATGCAATCCCTGCAGCACTCTAGACCTCAGCCGTTGCTCAATACCAAGTATTCCAAGTTCGGACTTGTGAGCATAGTAGTTCAGACTTGGAAAGTTCAATTCGGGAGTCCACACTCCGGGGGACAGGAGGACGCAGTACGGCCGTCAAAGTGAAATGCAATCTGGGATACTTGGCTGTCCGAAGTCCACACAAGTCATCTCAGATGCATTCTTGACAAAATGGGCGGAGCGAGTCACATCTGGGCATTAGGACTGTACTCGGTGAGATGCAGACTATTGAATTGGAACAGTACTTGGACTGCGACTGATGATGTTTGCACGAGTCCATGAATACACAAGTACAGAGGAGAACGCAGATTGAGAAACGTCTCTCCATTGTTTTTAAAACCACATTAAAGAAAAAAATGCAGCACTGGATAAAAGGTTCCTGCATTACAATAAAGATGGGCTCTGTAGTTCTGCTGATGTAAAAGTACTCACCAGAGCGGTGATTTCCAACCAGGGGTACTTCTGCAGTTGCTGAAGGGTACGTGGAAAGATTATAGAGTAGCTCAACTAATTTGAAAAAAATTACAAATTGTGATGTGATTAAAATAATAATAACCCCCATAATAACCAGCCACTCAAATGCAGGGAAAGACACTTTATCCAGGGTTTAATACTAAAACATTTGTGTTCCTATGTAGTCTTGTGTGCGTGGATTATGTGCATGACACAGTAAACTACTATTTATGCTGATGTTTTCACAAATACAGAAAAATACTGTCACTGGAAGTATGTTTCCTGACATTTGCATATGTATTATCAGCGGCTGTGAACAATAGCTGTACAATGTACGGTATATCCTGGAGTCAGTGAAGCATTTTGAGACTCAGCAATTACCTGCGCTGTGCAGAGAAGAGATGTTAAAGGTACATTTGCTGCTGGATTTCTGTTGCTTCTAGCCATTCTGAATGACTTATTCTTCTTTTATAAATCTTGGGCTGTGTCCAAAATCACACTATTGTTAACTATTTCACTATTGTCTGCAGAAATGCTACATACCACAGACATTCCAGTGTGGGTTAGGGTTTAGAAAGGCTATAGTAAAATAGGAATGATTTTTGACACATCTACAATTACAAAAAGAAAAAAGTAGTTTTAAAGTTATTCTTTTCATATTTGCTGAAAGTTTCACGTTATCCCGACAGCTCATGGAAACAGACGTTCTGTGGAAAAGTCTTGGGCTAGTGGGCGGGGCTTGGTTTTGGCTCAACTTGGTAGGAAACTTCTCTTTTTACAGCTAAACAGTACACTAAAATATGTTTATGAAAACAATTTATGTGAGAAATAGGCTATACAATAATATAATAATAATAATAATATATATATATTTATCTGATAGGTTAAAATGTTTTTGTATAGTTGCACTGAATTGCCCCCCGGGGACAAATAAAGTTTTTTGAATTGAATTTGAATTGAATTGATTTGAATAATATAAAAAAACTGCCTAGTTTTACAGAATTCTTGAGCAGTCATTGACACACACGCATCAGAGACTCCTCGGCTCTGATTGGTTGTTGTAGGTCGAGCGCAGTGAAATTTATCAGATGCTAGAGCAGAAGGTGGAGGCAGAGGTACATGACTTTTTCAATTTCAGCAAATATGAAAGATAAACATATTTTTCATTTAAAGTTACCAACTTTACCGGTAAAATGTGTACTTGCACTTGTCTGACAGCCATCCTTCACAGATTTGAACCCATAGACACCCATGAACTAAACTAAACTAGGCTAATCTTGCATTCAGCAAACATTCAAACTGCTAGCAAAAACACAAGAAAGCCAAAATTCCCTCAAACCCAAATTAAATAAAGACATATTTTGTTTATTGATTACCATTCATTTTACAGATATTCTCTGTCAGAAGGCTGTATTTTGAATCTTAACCATTTAAATCAACTCCTCCTCAACTGGACTCAGATTCATGCAAATACAGCCAACGGCAAAGTGATCTGACAGAGATTTGATGTGATCTTCTTCCTCATATACATTTGGGGATTTTGATTTATCCTATCCATTATTTGTGCCTCTCGTGTTCTTTTAAAGACCTGACCTCCCGTATCAGTTATTAAACCTTTAATAAGAAATCTAATGTCATCTGTTGGTCTATTAGAACCTGCCAGATACAATTAGGTAACTGCTTCATGAGTTATTATGGGCTCAAGCCTCCACTGTGGTGCAGCTACTTGCCATTGCGTTGTTGATGACCGGTTAATTCAGTTTCCCGGTCGTGATGAACACTGCACACTGTGCCCGCTGCTGAGAAGCTTTTGATCTGCGCTGATTGTTGCAGATTGGCAATCGTCTCAAGAAGATAAGGCCTTGGAAATTTTAAGTGGTTTGCGAGCGGAGAGGGGGCTTCATCTTTTAAAAGCTTATTAGTCTTAAAGATTATCCAAGGTCTTTCAATTTGACGGTCATTAGACGAGTGTATATGAATAATAGATGAGATCCTCTTCTGTTCCCTTCTGCTTCCGCATCTTGGGTCCACTTTTGTATATCCAAGCATCAAGCTGCTTACTAACTCCGCCAATGTCACAAGGAATGAAGCTTCGTTCCGTCACGACCGCTCTTTGTTCTCTGACCGTGTAAAAGTCTTTTCTCCCCTCCCGCCCTCTGCTCCGCACATCACTTTAAAGGATGCAGTCTGTTCTCAACATGTGGGAGTCAAGGACTGTCTTCCCTCCTCAACAAAGTAAAACAACCAAATGTCTGTCCTTTTTATCTGTCTTTATCTTCCTGTCTCTTTTACCCTCTTACTCTCTCAATCTCCTGCTCGCTTTAAGAGCTTTCTTACTTGAGGTTGCATTAGACTGATAATACTCTTTCTTTTCCCAGATTTTTTTGGGGGAAAGTCTTTAAATTATCCACAAGAATCCATTTCACCTTGTCAAAAAACTGATAAAGCACCGCACCCTGCTCACTCTCGTGCAGCCAGGCTTTTCTCCAGCGCTGACACAGCCCCGTGTCGGGCAATGCGACACTATGCTCACCCTAATCTCATTTTCAGTTCACTCTGTACCCCATTTCTCATCTGTTTTCGTCTTATGTTTCAGTTACAAAACAGAATGTATTCCTAAGAAAACCATTTGGGTTTGTTTTTTTCTATTTCCAAGTTCCTTGCAATCACAAATCACAGAGCCTACAGCCCACTGGAAATTGTGTTTCCTTGGATCCAGGCCCAGCCCATCCTTCATCCTATATTAAATTCCCTCATCCTTTCCTTCACGCTCGTCCTCCTCTTTTTTTCCTCTTTGCTTTCAAACGAAGTCCTTTGAAATAGCGTCCACAAAGTTTGGAGCAGACATGAGGATCGAGATGGTGCATATGATGTTGAAAACGCTGAATGCCACCAGACACAAACGATCAATTACAGCACCTGCAAATTTCCACTGGTCGGCCACGCTCTCTGCCTCGTCCTGCTCCCGGAAACGATCTGCCATGTAACGCACCTCCTCTAAGATTGCCTGTAACTGGGGGTCTGCTATCCCCGCAGTCGAGCACCCTCCAAGTCCTCCGGGTCCACCTCCAAAGCCCCCACCACTGGACACTGTGCTGGGGCAGCCTACAGTATCCATATTGGAGGTAGGAAGAGGTGGGGAGCTGCAGAACTGAGATGGGAGGTGCGGAGGCGGGCTTCCTGCTACCCGTGGAGGCCCTGTGGAGATGTTATTCCTCTGTAGAGGTTCTGAGAGCATTGAAGGGTCCTCCATGCTCTGATAGCCCATGTAAAGAAGGTTCCCATTGTTGTTGGCGCTGGTCTGAGCGTGAAGATGAGGGTGCCCTGCGTGGAGGGGCCCTGTTTGGAGAGGAGCCAGGTTCTGTGGGTGCAGCAGATGGAGGGTGGGGTCTGGTTGATTTGGGATGCTCCCGCTCTGGGAGCCAGAGGAGCAGCGTCGCAAGTGAGGGGCACACGGGGGCCGTTCTGGGTCGTCATTCTCTCCTGGCCTCTTCATACGCAGGAACCATGCTACCCACTGCAACAAGACGAGCTGCACCTGTAGAGAGAAAAAGAGAGAAACAATGAGAGTGAAGGACAGGACGTAGCAGAGCAAAAGAATATAAAAGCATACAAGAAAATAAAGGAAAATACTTAGAAAGGTGTAAAGTAAGTCGACAAAGATTGAAAACCATCTACACATCTTGACCTTCACATAGCACCAGTTAAGCTGGGGGAATAGGCCCATTTGTCGTGGATTGATGGCGGTGCTGTTTCCAAACTTCAATTTTGTTTCAAAATGCAGCTGCACTTGTCAAAGCAGAACAATGAGATCCTCACCAGGGACGCCCAGTTAAAGTTCCTGAGGCAAAGAAGATTTTAAGCTTTAACTGTATTTCCAGCTGAGCGGATGCTTACAAAGACAGCATTAAATTTAAACAGGGGAATTATTGCCATCGACTGTCAGATTACAGTGTAATGAGCCTCTGATAAACTACAGCCTCGAGATAAAAAGTAGATCAGCTGCTTGCAAGTTGCTGCAAATGTAAAGCTTGTTCTATTCTACTCTTCCTCTCATCCACAACATGAAAACAAAACTCCCTTGGAAAGAGACTGCATGTCCCCTGAAAGGGCACACTGGCCCAACAGCATCCAGATGGGTGTTTGGTATCTAATGAGAAGCTAATGTCCAGATGACTGCTCAATTAGTTTCCACTGAGTGTGTTTACTGGCCAGGTAACAGATCCTGTTGCTGCTGCTGCTGTTGATGTTGTTTTTGTCGGGCTGCAATTATGAACTGCGCTGGTTCGATGCACTCGTGTGAACCACATCAATTAGCTCGTGAATTGGCCGCTGGACTGTCTGTACAGGCCATTTATCAACAGAACGTCCTTCAATGTGACAATATATGCAGCATCTGCACTCTCATGCTATTTCTACATATATCGATTAATGTATTAAAATGACAACCATCTTATATACGACAGATAA
The DNA here is from genome assembly GCF_963691815.1 of Echiichthys vipera. NCBI lineage: Eukaryota > Metazoa > Chordata > Actinopteri > Perciformes > Trachinidae > Echiichthys > Echiichthys vipera. The sequence continues at coordinate 20,505,739 of NC_139838.1, forward strand.
TTGTCCTATTTGGCAAGACCTGCCTTTCTCTTGACTCGTTGCATATCATTTTTTTTGCACATCATAATTTTGTTAACATTAGAATAAAACTTTTATAAAAAAAAAGGTTTTTAAAAAAGGCTTCATGCTTCTTTAAATATAAAACATAAGGCAAGAAAAATAAGGAGAGGGAATGAGTCAAAAGGAATCCGCCTCCATATCCAGAGCGCTTTGAAATGCACTGCTGCTGAAGTCTGCGGTGAGGCGTTTGATGAACACGCTCAGGCAAACTGACACTGCCGGATGAGTCACATCCGAGGAATTCGGGGAATAAAGGGAGAAAGGCAACTGGCAGAGAAGAGCACAGGTAGTACTGACAAATGGAGACAATGTTACTTAAAATGGCAGCGCCTGATATGAATGATGATGTGAAATTAATAATAGGAATGTATCATATCTGAAATCTGGAGACCAACCATTTACAGGACAATCAGCAGGAAAGTATGATGTATGTAACTGATGGTTATGATGAAGTGTTTGAGCTCAACCTCACCCATTTGGGCATGTTTCCTCCATTTGGATCGTGGTGATGATACTGCAGAACCACCACCGTGGCGATGACTGACATCCCAACAATGATCATTATACTGGCAAAGTACTGACCTGGGCGGAGTAAAGTATGGAGCAGTGTTATATTTTATTTTCAAGTCGTTTTGCACACACTGTAATTTCCTACTAGCAGCCACATCAGGTTCTGATTTGGCGCACAGACCAATAAAGGTGTCTTTATTGTGAAAACACAGAAAAGCTACAAGGTTATGATTAAAGAAAATACTTTCATGTTCAGTGTCTTTCCTGTTTTATTCTAAATGAACACGTCACACCCACACTACTGCCTGCTAGTAGCCACACTGTGTTTGTAAAATAAACAAACAGATTCAGATTTCATCAGGGTGATTATTTTTAATTGAAGGAATTATGCTGAAAGCAGCACTCTGGCGATTATGAATACTTTTTTCCCCCAAAGTTTTTAGTGACCAGGATTTGTGGCTTTAAGCAGTAATGGCCATGCATCTGTCCCTGGATGCAGCCTTAGCTCACAATATTTAATATCCAGCAGTGTGCCCGCAATCAATTTAGCCAATTAAATATGAAGGCGAACAGATGGCTAAAATGATTTCTGTTGTCTTTTTGGCATGTCGTAGCTCTACCACTGTGTAGTATATTTGAATTGTGTATTTCTTTCTGTCTTTATTATATGTTGCTTTTACCCATTAAAAGATGAGTCTTGAGACAGAAGGTGTGATATCCTTAGGGATGGGAATTGATACAAGTTTATTGATACCATTGCCGGTAAAGATTCTCCTTATCGATCTGTTTCGTTAGAGATTCCCTTATTGATTCCTCACCAATGTTCTGTGTTGGAAAAAACAAGTCTGCCAGCACAGGTTTTCAGCTTCAACGCAACTGTTTTATTATCTCTGTTTGAGCACATTGTAGATGAAATGAGAAAATATTTGTACAGCTTTCTGCTAATCTGCTAAGCCTGGCTGTGTGGCGCTAATGTTATTATAACATCCACGCTTTGGACCGTTTCTTCCTCTCCACCGTGACTCCTTCTTGTTGCACATTTACAGCAGCGTAGAGGCATGAATTAAAAATGACAGACAAACCAGGGCGACTTTGCTGAAGGGATTGATAAGATCGGAGGCATACGTTTCTTGTTCAGACTCCAATTTGTTACCAGTTCTTCTAAACTGGAACCGGTTCTCAATTCCCATCCCTAGATATCCTGGACCTTTTTTAAAGACCTCTGTTACAGACCTAGGATTATTTTGACTGAAATATCTCAACAACTATTAGATGAACAGCCATGAAATTCTGCATAGTCATTTGTGATCTTTAGTGACTTTAGTGTCCCCTGACGTTTTCCATAGTGCCACCATTATTGCCATGAAATCTGGTAAAAACTTTCCAATCTCCCTCAGGATGAATTGTAATAAATGTAACTTTTCATTTATATTCAACAATCGGGTCAAACTCTCAAATCAACCAGTATTTTGGCTGATTAATTCACACCCACCAGAACTAATGACATTCCCACCAGCCTCAGCTGTACTAAACATATGTTTTAACTAATTAGCACAACCACCAGAAGGTAGTTCCTACACCACTAGGAACCCCTACTGAAAATATGGACACAAGAGACCAAATATTGAATGTCACTGTCATATGGTGTGTCTCTTACAAGTAAAGCATCTTGATTCATATTGATAATCATTAAATGCTTTTGTAGCAAATGATTTTTTTAATTGGATGCCATAAGACCAGTTACAGTAAACAACTTGCTCATTGAGGACAATGTGAACCACTCATGAAAACATACACAACAGTCGCATACCTATAAGAGGGACGGAGTCAGATGTTGCGGGCATGATCTCGGCAACCAGCAACATGAAAACAGTCAGAGACAGCAAGACGGTGATACCTGCAGATAGATAGATAGATAGATAGATAGATAGATAGATAGATAGATAGATAGATAGATAGACGGATAGACGGATAGATGGATAAATAAATAGATAGATAGATAGATAGATAGATAGATAGATAGATAGATAGATAGATAGATAGGTAGATAGGTAGATAGGTGGATAGATGGATAGAGAGATAGTTTAGTCTAGTCTCCTCCCAAGAGTAGCAGTACTTTCTTGAGAGAAACAGTGTGTGTTTAGTGTTTTGATAAATGGTGACACTCTGGATGAGATCACGTTCAATTAATGTAAATGAGAAGCTAATGCCCACCATGAATTGCTTTTTGACATTATGTACCTCTACAGCAAAAAGCACTTCCACTCAGCAAATAGCAATTTTTTAAAGTTGTCCAAACTCCGCCTGTGTGCACGTCAACACACACCTCACGCACTCCTCTGCACTGAAACTCATCTTCATATTTTCCACCTCCACACTGTCTCACAGAATTTAAGGAGTGCTTTGTTAGCATAACTGTATCCACACAGACGCATTCAATTAAACTTCTAGGTCGAGAGAGATAAAATACGACTGTCCTTTAAGGGTATTAGGAAAATTACAAATGCTTCTTTTATGTTGCTTTCTTTCTCAGAAATGACATTTATTGTTTTTAAAAGCATGCTCCTCTCACCCTAAAAGGCCCAGCCACTCTGTCCCTGTGTCTCCTCCATCAAGCGGAGTGACACAGTTTTTTTCCCTGGAAGGCAGTGTGTAAGCTCTCTCCATCTAATCAATTCACTAGCCTTAATTACATCAATAGGTTAATTGGCTGTGTGTGTAAGGCTTGGCATTATTTCTATAGAGAAATGCTGTGTAATGCATCCTGTGTAGAGGTTAAGGATATGCTCTGACAATGCTGCCGCCACTTCCCCCGGCTCAGACATGAGTCAACTAGCATTCGCAAAAGAGCACAAGCATTTATCTATTTTAGTATTATTATTATTATGGTTTTGTTTCGGTGTATGAGTGATGAGACTAGTACAAAGACAATGCGATTATCTGTCAGAAACACGGCTGCAATTCATTTTAATGCGATTAATCTTCTTTCTCTGCTTTCTCGATCGATTAATTAATTGATATTTTTTTCTGTAGGATGTCAGAAGAAAAATAAGATATTTAATCTACAATCACATTAAACAGGAACGACCATCAAATTCTCACTTTTTTCCTAGAACAACCATCAATTGTCAGAATAGTTGCATATATATACTGTAGATATATTTTTCTGTCGTCTTATTCTGTCAGCTCTTGTCAGAAAGGTCAGATAATCTAAAGTGTCGTCTGGTTTCTGATGAGGTGAACATCATCCATCTTGTGCTCTAAACCGGTTGAAAGAGAAATTGAAATGTTGCAGTTGCAGTCTCATAGCGCCACTGCTTCCTCTCTTCCTTCCAGCCTATTATCGTGTGATTTGGTTGTCTCCCACCTTTCCGTCCTCATCAGTCCTCCCTCTCTCTTTTGTGCTGTCCTGTCTCATCCTTTTCAAATTCTTCTCCTGTCTGCATTCCCTTTCCTCTACCTTCGCACACCCATCTGTCTCTGTTCCTCCTTCTCTCGTCTCATCTTTCTATTTCATCCTGTAATCCCTCTCCTCTCTCCTCTCTCAGCTCCAGCCTCTCTCCCTTTGCCGCTTTCATCCCAACCCATAATCTTCAGAGCCACTGCTTACATTTTATTTTTGCCTTTATTCTAGGAAGGTTTGCTTGATGCGAATGCTCCGTGTCATGCTATATATACTTGTACGTTCACACCTTGGAGCATGAGAGCTCCCAAGTTGAGAAAGAATTTTGATTTGTGCACTTCATTTGGGTACGTTGGATGTTGAGGGAGTGCGGTTGCCATTGCAACGTGGATTTTCCAGTTGATGGAAATCTATCGAATTGAAAACTTGCTGCACAGTTGTTTTGTTTACCTCATCAAACCTTTAAGGCTGCAGTCATTCTCACACTTCCTTATACTTATACAGTAAATAACCGTAGATACGAAGTATACAAATTAACATTATGGTCATCTTTTGTTAAAAATACTTTTTTACAGTATAACATATTTACTCCAATACCATTTTTTCCTTCTCAATACCAATTCCGATACCTGAACTTGCATATCGGCCTATACCCAGTACAGATCCGATACCAGTGTGTACCAAAAAACAAAGAAGGGGGAGGGGGCTCAGATTTAACCCTCTTCAAACTTCAAAGTATATATTTTCAGCGCTAAATTGGTATCAGATTGGTGCATAGACATGAGTATTCGCCAATACTGACAGCACAACCTAAGACAGCACCTTGATGACTAGACAGAAGATAGACAAAAACATGTGCAACGTGTTATAATTTGGTTCGCACTGGTCTGTGCGTCACACGTTCTGCAAGTTAAAAAACAGAGATGTAAAACCAACAAGCTCTCTATTCCCACTTTTTGTGTCCCTTTGCCCTGCTATTGTCCATCTATTTCCTTTGTCATTTTGATCCACTCACCCAGTGAGATCTTCTCCCCAGAGTCAGCTGGCAGCACAAAGATGAGCAGGGTCATCGACGAGAGCAACACACAGGGGATGAGCAGGTTCAGGGCATAGTAGAGCGTCCGCCGCCGTATTGTCACAACAAACGTCACATCGGGGTAAGGCTCCTTACAACAATCGTAGAAGAGCTCGTTTCTGGTGCCGGGAACCCCTGGAAGAACAGGGGCCGAGAGAACATTGACTCTGTAACTCTGCAACTGGATGTTTTATCTGAAGATACAATAAAAAGGTTTCACCTTACTCACCAATTAAATCCCACTCTCCATTGGGCATGTAGCCTGAGACGTCAGCATCTTTCATCTGGAGGTCCAGCAGCCAGCCATCAAACGTCCAAGAGCCGAACTTCAGCTCACACTTCTGGATGTCAAAAGGGAACCAGCGAACGTCCACGTTGCACGTGCTCATAAAGATTCCTGACAAAAAGACAAAAGAAGACAAAAGAAAAAGAGGCAGACGGTTAAAGCACTGATATCAATCTACTAAATGACAACATTGACCCCTGCCGCTTCCTTCCGAGGTGACAAGGGAAATATTACCCAGAGGACCGCTTTCCGGTGTGCAGAAAACCTGTCCTTCAGGTCAATCAAGTCGATTGTTAGAAAGAATCATTTATTCATTTCATATCAAGCCAGCTCCCTGGACTGAGCCCTGAACGCAGCCATTTTATGTAGTAATGGTGTGAAGTATGCTGCATGAAATCCAAGTACGCACTGCAATAGAATTTTTATTAATATTGTGCAAGTCTACAGAGAGCTGACTATTTTCAAATTGAGTTTGGAAGCTGGAGAAGTGAAAGCAAAGACGAGATTAGAAACGGCCTCCCATCAAAGAAATGTGTAAAAAAAACAACAACAACTTGGCAGCAGAATTGTCACCAGCAGGTTTCACATATTCTGATCTGCAAACAAACACTGTTTCTGCGCTCTGCCTGCACACACAGCTGTTAGCTAAGCCTCGGCAATAGAAGGAAACATCAACAGTGACACAGAAGAATTAGATTGTGCACCGTGCTCTGATCAGATATCCACTTTTATTATGCAAAATAAATGCACACACTGCAGAGGAAAGCAAAAACATCACACTTGCACGCCGGTGTCCACCCCCAAACCAAGAATAATCAATGAACAATGATCCTTGCAGTGATTGCTGGCCAACTCCAGTTCTTAAATTAATTAGAAATAAACGAATCAAACCTTGTTGAGATGTTCAGATGCACACGGAACCAAATGCCGGTGAAGCCTCACAGCCTCAAAGACATTCATTATGAGGCTGCAGAGATGCAAATCAGCATTCAGAGTGGAATGAAAGGAGGTTAGCAGGTTGAAGGCTTTCTTCAAAGCAGAGGTTGTCACAAAAATGACATCAAATGAAGTAGTAGCTTTAAATTTCCTTTTCTACACACTCATAAATCCAATTGCTGACACCAAATTCTTGCCTTTGCTTCACGGTGGAGGATGTCTTTATAATTACTCCTGTTATGAACTTCCCAGGCACTAAACCCTAAATTACATTGATCAGGTTAAATTAGTTCTGTCTGCCTTTGCACTTCACTGATCCATGCTCTTTCATGCATTGTATATTTTTGTACCCTGCCTCTCACAGATATCTAGTAACCTTGAAGCAACGCTCACAAACACGACACTTAGATATTTCTGCAGCTTGGAATAATCTTTCTCTCTCTCGCAGCACGGCTCCCGAAATAAAACTCCATCATTCTGGAAATTGCTTCCCACGTAGGCATTACAAGGCCCGGAGACAAGTTTGCAACTGTCACCCAATCAGGATATGAGCTCAAATCGGTTACACCTTATCTCCTGCTTTACCGTTAAACCCGAACATAACACCTTTACTGTACCTATGCAGCTATGAGAGGTTTTCTTTTAAAATGTGCACAGCAGACACCTGAGATCTTCTGTTTTTGTATTATTTACAGTGTCAAGTTCCTGCTCCGTGCATACCACCCACAGACCTGTTGTCTTATATTTACTGATAATAAAAACAAGACCTCCCTGAACTGCAACTAGGCTTGTGTGAGGGAGTCAGAAAAGCTGTTTTGCTGCTTATTCTTTTTCCTTTTTCTCCTCCATTAACCCTCTTCCTCATCGTGTTTTGTAGTGAAGCCTCTCCTGCTTATTCTACCAAAGCAGAGCACTGTCTTTTTATTCTTTCCCTAATGCTCTGATCCGAATCACAGCATTAAGGAGCTGTATTTACATTCAGCAGAAGCCTATTAATAAACATGGCTGCTGAATAGAATTGATAGGGATCGCAATCCTCGACTTTCACATCAGAGAGCCATTTCAACTCAACTCCTACTAACACATGGGATTCAATCTCAGCCCGCTGTAATCTGATGTGTAAAGAAACGCCTTACTTTCACACTTGCACAAGTATTGCATAAGGGGTTAAGACAGAAAACGAATGAGACAAGCGTCTTGTATTTAAAGAAGGTGTTTTTCAGAGCTGGTAATAACCAGTGAGTAACCAAGGAGGCTGTTTTAAACTAATAAAATATTAATGACAAATGTACAAACAGAGGAGACATGACGAGATTGCAGAATGAGATGCTCTTGCTGCTGCACCACAGGGAGAGGAGGGGGTGATAAGAAAGGGATGATTCATAGTGAGGGCATGAATGAATGAAAAAATAGAGGAGAGACTCACCTGGAGGCAGATACTCTGCGTAGCCGCTGGAGTTCACCAGAACATTGGTCTTAAAGGTGGAGTCAAAGTCGTCATCTGCACTGAGGAAGGACAGGGGAGGAAGTAACACTACTTGTTGGAATAAAATGTGTGTACGAGGTGTGTGTTGAGGTGTTTCTGCCTGTTTTACCTGTTGTAGAGCAGGATGTCTGGTGTCCAGACCTGGTCTGTGGTGAAGCGGAGGTTCTTCACTCCGGGATGTTCACTCTGGTTCCACTGGAGATAGTGGTCGAACCAGCTCTTGAACACACAGACACAGATACAGTCTGTATCCCAGTATAGGTTGCTTTATCTCAAAGCCCCCAAGCTTATATGTAATATAATAGTATAAATCATAGATATAAGTCATATAATGCGAGCTAAATACTACTTTTGTATATTTCCTTTCTGTCAAAGAGACAAAAAGCTATGTCTTGAAAAAACAGCTTCACTCTCTTCATAATTTAGATTTACAGTGTAAGTCATGACCTTAGTTTACATGCTAACAAACCACGTAAACTAGTTCAGATAAAAATCAACTCAACCCATAAAAGCAGCAACTCATTTTCACATCTCTCAAGTCTTACCATCCTTAGCCACATGTTAGTGGTGAGCACCTGGTTCTTCTCATCCTGCAAAACATTTAACATTAATGCTTATATAATTTCTTAGAAATTTATATTATTATTATTATTAATCTGAAGCATACATATATATAATTCCTAATTTGGCACCAAATTATGGTTAGAATTCTACAAATATAAAATTGCTGGCGGTAAAAGCTTCATCATGCCGATTTTAAAAAAATCACATCTTTTAAAATTAGGTTGAAAACAAATGCGACTGCAGAGACTTACCACGTCCATGATCTGTATCATACTGAGGGAGAAGACAACGGTGAGAGGGTGGGAGTCGTTGCCCACCGGCCGCTCCATCCTGTTATAGTCCTTCAGGAGGTTTTTCAGCAGGTTCCTCTGGTGAGGACCCTGCAACGACACTGGAGAGGTCGAAAAATATGACATGATTTAAACACACACCCCCAAGTAAAGTTCAGGTCAGTGGCAATGACTTCTAAAGAACTCCAATCAAACTGTGAAACCAGGCAGTGCTGATCAAATATGAATCAAGATTATGTTACTGTATTGCCTTTTTCTTTCATTTTAGTTTCCTATTTAGCTGTAAATGTGTTTCGGTTGTTACTGAACTTGGTCACAAACTTTCTCATTTAACACCTAAACCATGGGTGTCAAACTGATCCAGTAAGGGGCCGTGTGGCTGCAGGTTTTCATTCCAACCAAGCAAGAACACACCTGACTCGACTTACTCAATCACCTGAACTGTCTTCACACAGTTGATTTGTTGGACCAGGTGTGTTTTTGCTTGGTTGGAATGAAAACCTGCAGCCACACGGCCCTTTACTGGATCAGTTTGACACCCATGACCTAAACAGTACACTAAAACATGTTTGTAAAAACACGATATGTGACAAATATGCAATAACAGAATATCGATTCATATTTGATCAGTGCTGCAGTTTCACAGATTGATCGGAGTTCAGAGCCGTCCTTGACACTGCGTCAGAGACTCCTCTGCTCTGATTATTTTAGGTGGGGCGTGGTGGCATCTGTCAGATGCCATTAGCAGCACACAGGTAGCAGCAGGTGGAGGCAGAGGGACATGACTTTTAGGATATAGTGACAGTTTCAGCAAAGAGGAGAAAAACTAATACTTAGAAAGAAGGTCACCTGCTTCAGCTTTAAAGAAAACCTCACCACCGAAAACATCACTAGGCAATCAAAGACTTTTGGGTAGGAGCAGTCTGGCAGGAAGTTGGTCCTATCTATAAATACCTATAGAACAAGACTAAAAAGAAAAGTAATAAAGGAAAGAGAGAGAAACAGGATTTAATGATGAAATTAGCAGAAATCTAAAAAGGCTCTTTTATCACCATTAGTCACACTTATCTTTCCTTTAATGGTTTTGAAAAATGAAATATGAAAAAGGACCGGTTCTCCAGCCAGATTTAAATATTTAACATCAATATTAAAAAATACAGATGGCGAACAGGAGAAATATTCAGAGAGAGCGTCAACAAAAGGTAATCTCATTATAAAAAACCTTATCAGGGCATAATTGGCACTAATGAATGTATAATTAGGTTCATTTGAAATGCTCAGGCTTAATACACATACTGTATGTTGAATAGAGATGTTTATCTAATTGAAGGGACTTCAAAGCAGATTGTACTGTGTGAACCGCAAATGTGCAGACCAATTTAAAATAAAGGACGTTCAGATCCAGGTTTCTAAATGTACCATTTACAGCATGCTGAAGTACAGGGAATTATCATGAAATGACGCTCAAAACATCTCTGATTGCTGCAGTCTGTGCACTAGTGAAGCAGTTAAATAATGAGGTCTCAGACTGGAAGAGTTCACTCAGTCTGGTGTTATACGACTTCAGCAAAGTGCGAGAAAAACACAGGCAGGACATATTGTATGCGAGGCGGTTTTTTGTTTCTCAATCACTGAAGATTTTTATGTGGAATGTCAAGGTTCAAGGGGCTCTAGCGCCAAATATATAAAAGGTTTAAGTCCCAGTGGAGCAGTGGCGTAAATGTCCATCCACTCACGGTACTGAAATCTGGTTCAATGTGAAGCAAAGTGATGGAAAAGCCCTTAAAATTCAGTGTGCAGCAGTAAAGTCTGAAACTTTTGCCTTATCTTTCCCCCTGTCATTTATTTGTTGTACTTTCTGGTACAAAACAAACACAAACAGAAAAGCATTTCACTGCTGGTCGTTCTGCCCGTAGGGAAAGTTCCCCCGCTCTCTCCTCTTTGCTCTGTCATCAACTGTCTTTTTATTCACTTCTGCTGCTGGAGCCCCATCAGCTCGGCGGCAGTAGCGCGTCCACAATACAACAGGGGAGGCAACATCTATACATGCAATTCTATTGATCTGTGACCAGTTTTCTGTGGGGGTAAGATCCCCTGTCATAAATGCAGATTTAGACAAAAAGAGTCTTGTGGAATGAGGGAAGAAAGGCCATGAAATGTTATGACTGCTTGGGTCCTTCTCCACACTGTTTCTGTCATCTGCCTCATTGCACAGAATCAGTCTGTCTGTTTAAACATCTCATGTGCAGGGATCCAGCCCATGGGTCAACTCAGCATGTATATCCAGGAACATGAGACCACACTTACAAAAATCCTAGCTATGTAAAAAAAACAATGCAAACAGGTGAGCCAGATTCTCACTTTTCTTTTTTTTTCTACTTTTAATTCTTATTCTGGTGTATATTTTACAGATCAAGCATAAAAAACTGTCTCCAATTCCTGAATTCCCTATAAAATCACACTTTGAGACTAAAGTACAGCTGCTGCAATTGTAAAAAAGCAGAAAAACAGAAAGAAAGGTGCATTAAGGCTCACCGTGGATCAGAGCAAAGAATCCAGAGAGGAGCAGAGCCACTGAGTGCCACATCCTGGTGGTGAGGAGCAGGAGGAAAGAGGAAGCAGAAGAGGAGAAGCTCCGGATGAAGGAGGAGGAGGAGGAGGAGGAGGAAGACGGGGAGGGAGGAGAGGAAGGACAGACTCAGGAAGCTGCTGGAAATCCCGCGGTCTGCATCCAGTCGGCATCAGAGGGAAGGAGTGTGAGCGTGTGCTGGAAGAGAGGGAAGCTGAGAGAGGAGGAGGAGGAGGAGATGGTGGCTGTGGGCTCTCTCTCTCTCTCTCTCTCTCTCTCTCTCTCTCTCTCTCTCTCTCTCTCTCTCTCTCTCTGTCTTGTCTCTCAGGGAGGTGGGACTAAAATGGAGAGCACAAGAGAGAAGGATGTCAGTCATAGGGTTGAAATGGGTCGAAGACAGAGCAGGAGGTGGGAGAGGGGTTTTAATTGGTCTGTCGCCATGAGTTTACCTTTTGACCGTTGAGAATTGATTGGAAAAGTGTGATGAAGAAAAGGAATCCAGACAGAAAAAAAAAATGGGAAAGTGTAGGCCTCCCAGACAGGTCAGCTGTAGCGCAGTGAAAAAAAGAAAGAGATGGGGGGAACTGTTTTAAATATGCGTTTCCCTTTTAGTCCAGGCACGTTATTGTCTTTCTGTCATGCATTTGAATTCATGACATGTTGTGCTGTGAAGCACTTTGAGTCTGCCTTGTGTATGAAAAGTGCCATACAAATTAAGTTGCCTTGCCTTATTGAAAAATTGTTGGAAAAGAATCACCTCTGCATTTAATGACTCCCTTCCTTTTTTTTAATGAAAAAGGAAAATTGTAAAAAGGTGATACAATGTTTGAAACATCTCTCATTTCATATGTATATATGTATCCCCTGTTTTTCATTTTTCATTCCCCTTTCAGTTTCCCCTGTGTGTGTGTGTGTGTGTGTGTGTGTGTGTGTGTGTGTGTGTGTGTGTGTGTGTGTGTGTGTGTGTGTGTGTGTGTGTGTGTGTGTGTGTGTGTGTGTGTGTGTGTGTGTGTGTGTGTGTGTGTGTGTGTGTGTGTGTGTGTGTGTGTGTGTGTGTGTGTGTGTGTGTGTGTGTGTGTGTGTGTGTGTTATGGCTGACATGTATCAAAAATATATGGCAGCCAGTCACATATATGATAACACACCACATAGTGGTTCCAGTCACGCACTGCTAGACTGGAACTGTGTGTCTTTGCGTGTGTGCGTGTGTGTGCGTGTGTGTGTGAGAGAGAGAGAGAGATGCTTCCACTGAACGGGGGGTGAGCTTTGAATCATATGGGCAGACGGACTCTAGTTTAATTGCAAAAGTGCTGGACTCTGCAGGAGGGCAACGGAAATGTGCGTAGTTAAACTCTACTTCTCATTTGTCCTCACGAAATGCTGATACAAGGGCAGAGGCAGCGAGAAACCAAAAGACTGGGAGTGGGGAGGGATGAGAGAGTGAGGAGGGAGGAATGGAGGGGGAGGGGGAGCAAGACGGGAGGAAGAAAGAGTTGGACTGTATAATAGATTACCCTATTACTTCTACTGCCCTTCGGAATTACCCCTCTCCTAGGCAGCCTGTCACACACTCAGAGCGCTCCCGAGCTGCAGATTCATGCTCGGCTGCACACAGAGGATGGAGAGTGGCCCTCGGAGGCGGAAAGAAGGATGGATAAGTCACCGGTTAAAGCAGAGAAAGCTGCATCAAGCGTGGAGCGAGGACCTACAATGTGCATCAGCAATGTATCATCAGAGGAGACGCATCCTGTTGCTGCTGCTGCTGCTGCTGCTGCATCCCGGCGATATAGCTGCTTAAACGTGTGCAAAATTGACTTTGAGTCCATCTCCTGAACGAAAAAAAATAAGAAAGCTCCTTGTGCTGTTATGCGCCAAGTGCGACACAGTGCCAAGAACAAAATTCATTAGGCTTCATAAAAAAGAAATACAGATTGAAAGGCACTGAGGCGTGAGTGACATCTGGTGGTTTGTTTTCCAACTGCATGCTGGCTGGAGCTCAACAACACTGGCAGGAAGAGGTGAGGTGATGGTGGTAATTAACGAGGAGGAAACCGGGCTAAATGAAACGAGAAGATGAGAGCTGAAGCTGTAAAGAGACTAATTAGGTAACAATACAGCTGAATGAAAACACCGAGCAGGATGTGGATTAAAACCATATTAATGATGATGACAGTGGGAAGAGGAGAATGGGGATTATGAACACCATGTGGACAATGATATGGTGCCATAGACCACTCTGTGCTGGTCCTGATCGTGGCTTTTAATTGCACAGCAGAGGAGATGGCCATCACTCTGTTCTGGCATGACTGCAGCTCATCTCTCTCTGTGCTCAGTGCTGAATGCTGTCCCTGACGATGCAGCCAATAGGGCTGCTGTGCTGTGTGTTTTTAATTACTCTGCTGATTGGATTAGGACCTCTACTACACTGACACGTCCCCTCCACTTAATTGGGTGTTATCGACAAAAACGTTGCATAAATCCACTCGCCTGTGACGTCTGATTTGTCAGAGTGGCCTTTTTTTGTCTTGAATGAAGTTGAGTGGAGGAAGGTCTATTCTAGTAGACAATTACACCCTGGCCCAGCCAGCCCCAGGAGCTGGGGTTATCCAATAAACGTTTATGGAGCGAATACCCCACCGATTTAGCCCTTCTGTAACATTGGCAGAGGCAGAATGGGATCTTTTCAGTTCCACAAAGTCTTCTTCCTTCTCAAAACCTGATATTCTGTTACCCACAATGCAACTCTACCATGACAGTTCAGTCCGACATTTGGGTGTGTTACGCTATTAGCGACTTATATAGTCTTCAGCCACCCGTGGCTCCATTCCTGGTTGTAGCCAATTAAGATGTATGTCACTGGTGCCAAGCCTGTAGTATTCTACATGTATTTAATTGTCAATAATTAACCAGACAGCTAAATACATAGTGTTTCTTATTATAATAGAAGGTAGCACTAATCACCAAATTGTCATCTCATCTCATCTTCAACCGCTTATCCGGGGTCGGGTCGCGGGGGCAGCAGCTTTAGCAGGGGACCCCAAACTTTCCTTTCCCGGGCCACATTAACCAGCTCTAACTGGGGGATCCCCAGGCGTTCCCAGGCCAGTGTGGAGATATAATCTCTCCACCTAGTCCTGGGTCTTCCCCGAGGCCTCCTCCCAGCTGGACGTGCCTGGAACAGCTCCCTAGGGAGGCGCCCAGGGTTCATCCTTACTAGATGCCCGAACCACCTCAACTGGCTCCTTTCAACGCTAAGGAGCAGCGGCTCTACTCAGAGTTCCTCACAGATGGCTGAACTTCTCACCCTATCTCTAAGGGAGACTCCAGCCAGTTCGGCCGCTATAAATCTGGACCTTTATCACTTAACGGTTTCTTTGTTCATCAATGAACTGATTTAGCATTTGCACTTTGTTTAGCAAACGTTAGCCAAGAATATCTCTGAGATGTCCTACATAAGAAAACATCCAAACAGGGGCTTGAGTTGAGCAAATTTTATGGTGATGCGTCAGGGAGACACACACGATGCAGAGAGTGGTACCAACTTTCTTATCTAACTTTGGCAAATAAGGACATTTCCCAAAATGTCAACCTAATCGTGACTTTTGACCTTCAAAACAAGCATTTCTTCCTGTTGTTTGCATCCTAATGGGATTTCTTTATCTTTTGGCCAATGTGTCCCAACAGATCACTCTGAAGCAATTAAAACCCTGACCAGAAGATGAAGCCGACATGCACTAAAGATTCAGGGCATGGAGCGCATTTGCCATTTGCCAGCCAGAGCAATTAGTGGACTCAAAATATCCCAGTTTAATTTCACTCTCTTAGCAGCCAAGGGATGATTTGCAACAAAAGACACTAAATGAAAACGTCCTGGCCGTCGGCCACAGAGGCAAGAAGAATTGACATACTTAGCTACCAGCTACAGCGGCCAGATTTACAAGCGCTTGACTGGAGGCTTGAATTAATTTGAAGCCTTGCAGATGTGCATATATCCTTTCAGCAGCTTGTTATTAAAAGGACAACTTGCTGAGTGAGTTCAGCAGCGGCCGTGTTTTATGATCTAGTTCTCTGCGAGGATGCGGTCTGAATTCTCCAGATCTGCAAGTGTTTGTAGTGTTGCGTCACGCACTGAAGCACAGACGAGGGGAGCTTCTGGTCTGGAGACTATCAAAACAAAACAAAAAAATCCAGACAGCAGCATCTGGCTAAGTCTCAGAGAAGAAAGCCCTTTTAGCATAATTAATCTATTTTACATCTGGAGGAGACGTCCGGCTGTCTGATCAGAGCACCGCCATGTTATTGCTCTCCCACCTGTGCACAGTCACATCCCCTCTCCACCCTGCTCCTCCCTCCCTCTGTCTTTAAATACATGTTGTTTCAGATTAGATAATGCCTTTATCCTGCTACTATCCGGATGTATTCCGCCCACCCCCTTGCTCCTTAGGTCTTTCCATTTGGAGGGAGCTCTATTATCTGTAGACCCATCTGTCACAAGGATTTAGATAAATAAATGATGCTGAATGTCATTGTTATGACTTTAATGCTTAATACTCCACCCCGCTCTGTGCATATTGTTCACGTAAGGGGTGACATATTTGATTCATAAGCTCATAAGTATCAGATCTCTGTCTCAGTTGATTAATCTGCAATACTAATCCGCTGAATTGATATTGAGAACCGTTATTCTTATTTTAAGATTTTTTTTTTAAAGAAAAAAAATAAGAGGAGCTTGTATAATTCACTTGCAATTCTTCCATGACAATGAAATGACAGCAATTGGTGAAATTACAAATTAAAAGTGATGTAATGGCATTTCTTAACAGACTGATTTTTGACACCAAGGTACAAATGTATAAGCAGATTGCCCCCCACCTCCCCGCGTACACACACACACACACACACAAACACACACACACACACACACACACACACACACACACACACACACACACACATACACACACACACACACACACACACACACACACACACACACACACACACACATACATAGGGAGGAGGAAATCTGCCAATCCCGGCTAAAAAACACAGACAGATGACTCATTCTTTGCCTTTGCCCCATACAACATTTGCAATTTAGAGACTTTGCGGTCATTAAGCCCCTCCATCTTTAAGGAACATACCCTGATGGTGGACAATCGTACACGGGCCAAACAAGGGAATAAATGCTTGAAAATGTAATGGATATCCACCGTTGTATATCAAATTGTATGTCGTTATATGCAGGAGAGGTTCGTAACCTCGGCTTAAACCTCTGGGAGGAGCTCTGTGATGTTGAGGCTTCTGATGGATTGATGCAAAGTTTACACATGCAGAGCGAGGACGTCTGGGAAATGTTGATCTGAACATGCCCGGGCTCATTGGTGTCGCAGCTTCATTAGTTACTTCTTAATGAAAGCGGGACAATTGAAAGAAGAGTGAATACTAAATACTTTGAAGATAACAAGGTTGTTGAAGCCTTTTTGTCTTCCTCACAGACTGGAACACCTGGCTTAAAGAGGTAAGAAGGAATTGGAGTTGAATTTTAACTTTTGAGTTTACACTCCAGTAAAGTTTGTGACTAAATCTTGATCAATGTCTAATGAAAAAACATTTGTGGCCAAAATTATTGAAAGAGATTTCCTTATTTACTCTTTCCATAATTTTATTATCATTGACAGATCATTGACACAAAATAACACATTTAAGAATAAAAAGGAGCATGAGGTATGACAAATGTTAGAAATCTCTGATGACGAAGCTGCTAAACAATCGAATTTCCCGATTAATAAAGTAATTCTTCTTCTTCTTCTCCTTCCAATTAAGTGAATTTTCCTTGTTTTGTTTCACAACTCCCTCATTCACCTGCCTCTAATATTGTCCTTTGTCTTTCTCTCACCTTCTCTGTTCAAACCTCTTTAATAGATTCTGTGACTCCCTGTGACCATGGAGCACTCCGCCTCTATGAACTTATCAGTGGTAGACGGAGATGATGTGGAGGACCAGCGCCCCCTCCTCCTGCCGAGGATGCTTCCTCCACCTCAGACCTGCTCTCCGCAGTGTGGGATACACCACACAGTCCAAGTAACAACCGATCACACCGTGTGGCTGGACAGAACCCAGGCCATGGCCACCACACCTCTATACAACGGCCACCTTTATGTCACACCTTCCCCTCGCTCCAACAGGAGGGGAGTCAAAGGCAAAGAGAAGAAATGTGAGAAAAGGTCAAGGGGGAGTAGACAAGCTCCAGCACACAAGGAGTGCAATAACCAGTGCAAAGCTAAAAAGGCAGGAGCTCACAGACTTCAGGAGAGAGTCACCTCTTTCACTGACGTCCCCGTTTCTCCCTGCGGGTCACCCTTCAAGAGCCCTTCTGGGTCACACTTAAATGTCAAGGACGTTGAGGGCAGAGAGCGCCGCAGGTCAGGCAACGTTTCTTTGGAGATGCACGACCGCCAGAGTCTCCCAGAGATCATCATCACCAGCAAAGATGACGACTTTCAGCCGCACAATGAAACATTCCAGCATCACCAGGACCTGACTGAGGCCAAAGGCCTGCTGCCAGGAGCCGAGCGTCCCGCTCCAGACCCCGATCCCAATTCCCCGACCAGCCCAAAACACAACGAGGAAGCCAAGGAGGACGCCAAGGAGGACTCCAAGGAGGACTCCAAGGATGACTCATACTGGAAGACCCACAACATCGGCTGGCGGCTGGTCCGCAGGAGGGCTCTGTTTTTGAGGAGGCAGCGGCTGAACGACTGCGCCCTGGCAGTGGGGATATTCGGGATGGTGCTGATGGTGATGGAGACAGAGCTCTCCTGGAGTGTCTACAGCAAGGTCAGAAAGACAGACCAGACTGAGAGTGTAATTTTAAGTTTTGCAGGAGTCAAAGAATTATTTTTAAATGAAATCCCTCAGCACAGTTATTATATTTTCTGAAAAGAACCCATCACTAGTTTGTTTTTTTTCAAAGCCTTACTGAGAAATTTGAGTAATAGCACAGCACACCTTTGACCTGATTTGTAACTTTTCTTTAACTGTATTCAGTAAAACTCTCGAAAAAAGGAAACCTGTTAATTTTCTTCATAGAAATCTTTTGTTTTACTTCAGTTTTTCCACACATGATCTTTATAACTGGAAGATCTCAGTGTAAAAACTGATCTCCCACCAGCTGCAGGAGGATGAACAGTACAGCCCATAAGATCACGTTCATTGCATCATGCAAATGGATATCTAAATGTATGGAAGATTATAAGGTTACAGCGGATCACAGATGCCATTTCACAGATTGAGCTTTGTGATATCAGATAGCCATCGGCTTGACAATGATGTCATGTTTGTGTGTTTTCTCACAGAGCTCCATCTACTCCCTCGCACTCAAGTCCGTCATCAGTTTTTCCACGATCATCCTGCTGGGACTCATCATAGCGTACCACTGCTGTGAGATTCAGGTAACTTATCTGTTCTCCTCCAGGGACGTTCTCTCAAAGAAGCTTCACTGAAAATGTGGTCAAAAGCAGTTCAAATTTGCAATAAAGGAATCCCCCCCTGTAGATTTTTATTTTTTGGATAGTCATTTCACAAAGAACTGAACGGTCACAGTGAAGGAAAGTGAAGTTTCTACAACTTTTCCCAAACCTCTTCGTCTGGTGGCCTTCTGAAATTGAGCAAATGTCTACTTCATCACAGGTTATGGCACTGTGAGCAAAACAAAAAGTGATTTTTCCATCTCAGGCTGTTTCATTGGAAAGATTTTTAGATGTGAAAGTGTGCGATATTTGTGCAATATACGAAGGAGGGGCAATTTGCTTTACAGACGTTAGTCCAACACACATACATCCATCATACACAACACAGTTAAGTCTAAAGGAAAGGCAGGAAGAATAACGTATTGCATCTTATTTTAACTTGTGCAGCTCCCTCTGGAACCACAAAAGTTTTAATACAACTTGTTCCACATATGCAGCGACACATTACAGGAGTCAAATCGGTGGAGTTCCCATTTAATCATCTAATGACACTCCAGAGTAATCTTGGATCCCCGAAGTTAGATGCTCATTCTCACTATGATGCCCTCGTCCACCTCTCTGGTATAGCTCTACGTTCACGACATTGGTGCAGAGGATTGGCGGATTGCCATGACAACCGAGCGTTTGGCTCTGGTAGCCCTGGAGCTGGCAGTGGTGGCCATTCATCCCTATCCGGTGGGTCTGCTGGCGTACTTCCAGCAGACCTTCCAGCACTCCACCTTTCGCCTGACGCTGTCAGAGACGGAGCTGGAGATCATCCTGGCTCTGCCCATGTTCCTCAGGCTCTACCTGCTGGGCCGGGCCATGATGCTGCACAGCCGCCTCTTCACCGACACCGCATCTCGCAGCATTGGAGCACTCAACAAGGTGGGCTGCCTAGAGAATGTGGCTTAAATAGCACTTTTATTTTTTAAATGATTTTTAAAAACAGGGTTTAAACCTGCTAAGGGACATGATTCATGGGAAATTTAAAGTTTATATTTTGAGCTGGGCTTCCTCTGTGAACATTTCACGCACATCTGTTTATGTTTTATGTCTTAGGTGGGCCGAGGGGTCTGTAGAGGTGTGACTATTGAGGTGTGACTATGATAGTTTCGCCCCCATGAATCCCAGTGGCTTCACATGCTGATTATGTCCCTCGCTAGCTCTCCTTTGCTCGTCTGTTTTCTTTTCCACAGTTGATAATATGCACCCGGCTAATCCCCCTCCCTTAGAAATGCTATTTAAGAGTGATGAAAATGACCTTTGTCTCCCCACCACAGTGCCAAACCTACTATCCATGTACCAAGCCAGATTGAGAACAAGTTTTCTTATCCCTCATCTCCTCTGTATTATATAATCATAATCTGACAGGTGCTATCCTAAATAGTCTGGCTAAAGTAGGCCCCCTAATGTCAAAATCATGACGCAAATGCATCCCGTTTGTGATCTGTAGATTCACTTCAACACGCGTTTTGTGGGCAAAACCCTAATGACCACCTACCCCGGGACTGTGCTGATGATTTTCAGCGTCTCTCTGTGGATTGTGGCAGCGTGGGGCTTACACGTTTGTGAAAGGTACGTGAGTCTGTAGTGGTGTCTGCCATGGCCTGTATACTTAATATTTGAATAGTGTGTTACTTCAATGTATGACACTGACATGATCAAATATCACCTGATGTTGATAATGTGTGTTTTTTATGTTATATGTTGGTGTTTAGGTACAGAATACAATGTAGACTACTACTATAAAATCATCAGTAGGGTGAAAGTAGAGCAGATATTCATTATTCAGCTACAGCAGTCAGATAAAGTTCAGTAAAGCAGCATTTAACACCAGAATAAGATATAATATCTCATAATACCCTTTTATTCCTGCAGACACCACAACTACAGGGACCTGAGTAGCAACTACATGGAGGCCCTGTGGATGGTCTCCGTCACCTTCTTGTCCATCGGTTACGGAGACGTGGTGCCTCACACCTACTGTGGTCGCAGCATCTGCCTCCTCACTGGGATCATGGTGAGACAGAGGGCTGATAGTTTCCTTTGTAACTAGATTCTGACCGTCGATCATAAGATAAATCTGTAATTGTGACTCTCACAGGGAGCCGGCTGCACGGTCCTGGTGGTGGCGGTGGTTGCCAGGAAGCTGGAGTTGACCAGAGCAGAGAAACATGTTCACAACTTCATGATGGACTCGCACATCTCCAAGACGGTAAATACCAATATCCCCCTCCCTGTGGCTTTGTTTTACATGTTAATGTTAATTAATGAACACTGTACACATTGTGACTAAGTCTTCTGTGTTGTATTAACAGCTTTAGAGTGCAGTTTTATTCCTTACTCAACATACAGATCTTTGTGTACACTGTAAAAATAATCTCTTTATTTGCCTTTCATTGACAACAAAACATCCCCAGAACACGTAAAGTTACCTTTGATTTAATATAAATCAATATAAATTGTTCACAGATTACTCTGCAGCCGTCATTGTTCATAAAAAGGCTAAATCCAGAAAATTTTCATTGGAAAACGACAGAGTTATTTCACCCCCGAGCTACATTTGTTCTCTAATTTTAGGAAAATTCAGGTATGTGGCAAGATTTTCTTTTCCCTAGATAAAAATTGCTGCGGCGAATGTGCTGAGAGAGAGTTGGCTCATCTACAAACACACTAAGCTGTCCAGAGAACGAGACGACACCAGAGTCCGCATGCACCAGCGCAAGCTGCTGCTGGCCATCCACCAGTAAGACACTTCACCCACATATGAAGCTGATTCTGTGCTGTCACAGCAACAAAGACCTGCCTTTTCCTTTTGTTTGTCCCATGTGCTTTATGTGTAATAATAATGATGATGATAACTTTATGCATAATCATTATAATCACATTAGTTTGGCATCCTGGTGTATCAACGTAATGAACATTACATATGACATACCATATTATGACCTCTTTAAAACATACTATAATGGTCATGGTGTGTTGTTCTGGTGCCGGTCTGGTGAGAGCTGTGTGTGTGTGGCTGCCCTTTCCTGACACCTATGCTTCTACCATGGACATGGAAAAAGAAGGCCTCAGCTCATACAGCCCTGTGCTCCTAATGAGCGCCACCGTGTGTCCAAAAATTATACTGCAAGATATTTGTAAAGAAACATAAAATGACATTTAGATAAAATAATAAACAATAATAAAAACAGGGAATTGATGCTGCTAAATTAATTTTAGCAGTGTAGGCTGTGGGGTCCACATCGCACATTTCATTTATGACTTTTTATACTTTACTGTGACTTCTTTTGACATATTATATTATGACTTAATTACTTTTTTATGACTTTTTTGACATATTATACTCTGACTTAATGACTCTTTAATGACTTTTTCATAAGTCTGTAATATGACTTTAATGTCTTTTTTTCGACATACTAAATTATGACTTTCTTTTACTTTTTTAAACAAATTATGCCATGATTGTTTTAAACAGGCTTTTTCTCTCCATTCACTCATTTATACAGTTAGCTGTTTTCAAGCCTCTACACTACCCTGTGACTGATTTATGCATGTTTGGACATTTTATATTTTCAACTAATTTGACTTTTTCAAGACTAAACTATGACTTTTTTGGGAGGGGCTTATTTTTTGGACACACTTTTCTATGATTTTCTTAACTTTTTTCAACAAATTATGCCATAAGAAGAAGAATTACTTTATTTATCCCGCACGGGGAAATTGAATTTTTTCACTCTTATTATTATACATGTTACACACACAGGCCCAAAATACACACATGCACAAACAGGACCTATACATGCAATTAAGGAGAGATGTTAGAGCGAGGGGGCTGTCAGTGACCAGCGCCCCGAGCAGTTGGGGATTCGGTGCCTTGCTCAACAGCACCTCGGCAGTGCCCAGGAGATGAACTGGCACCTCTCCAGCCACCAGTCCACGCTCCATACAGGGACTTGTACCAGCGACCCTACGGATCCCAGCCAAGTCACCTATGGACTGAGCTACTGCCGCCCCAAAACTGTGTTAGCAGGCTATCTTGTGACTGACTTTTTCAACATACTATACTATGACCTTTTTCATGACATGATGACTTTATTTTTCAACATACTGTACAATATATATATATATATATATATATATATATATATATATATATATATATATATTTAAAAAATGACATCATGATATATACAGTATCAAATGTTCTATAGTTTCCTAAAATAAAATCTAACTAGATTATTTTGCATCCAGGCTGCGACGAGTGAAGATAGAGAAGAGGATACTGGCAGACCAGGGGAGCGCACTTGGGGACCTCTGCAAGGTGAGAGAGGCAAGTGAACGCATCATTTTCTGTCACAACCTTGGAAAACCTCAGCAAAGCAGCATCTCATTATATTCCCCTGATGCATTTTTTTTCTCTTCTCTACACGGACATCTCGACGCAGATGCAAGCCCTGATGTATGACGTGCTGTCAGAGGTGCAGGGCTGCAGGGGGGAGCTGGACGTTCACATCCACAGCCTGGAGAAGCACGTGGAGGAGCTGAGGGAGGGCTTCAGGAGCCTGATGCCGCTGCTGTCCAGCACCCTGTCCATGCAGAACTCCTCCATCCGCCACCTGCTCAAGGAGAGGGAGGTGAAGACAGAGCCTGCAGGGGCGAGCGTGGACAGATAGAGGCTTCTCAGGTGTTCCTGGAGGACTCATCTGCCCGTAATGCAGCTAAAATTATACTTTTGGAACTTATTTTCTTACAGGTGCACAGATGTGTTAATGACAAGGTGAAGGCTGCACAAAACGTTTGTAAAATTGTGTTTAATAAATAGGCAGCCCCATTTTCTTTTGTATAAATACCATAAAACCAGAATGTAGAAATTAGTTATATCATTTCTTATGCTGTTTGCAGCTTTCCTGGAATGAGACAGAAAAAAAGACTGGTTGGAAATTTGTGGCCACCCAACTGTCAACATTAATACTGCAGCTGCAATCACTCGTTTAAGGACTGATTTGATGTTCTGTTGGATTTACATTGTCAATTTGATATTTGGCATTTTTTGACTGTTTAGAGATTAAGCTTGAGCATTCTTCACCGCTTCATGTTTTGGTTTTGTCAAACTGATATTAAATTGAGTTGTCATCAATTCATTAACTCAAGAAATAAACCTTGACCGTTTTTAAAAACCTGTAATTTCTCCCATGTCAGTGAGTACCTTTACCTCTCAACACTGCACTTTCTAATTGTGTAATAAAATTGCATTAATACAGTTTGGTATCGTAATATTAAGAGGTCATGTCATGAAGAGAACTTTTTAATAAAAAGTGATAAAACCACCGCCTTTGTATCAATGTCTCACACAGTTGAGAAAACCCTTTCCTTTACACAGGAAACGAACAACACAAATCGTTTCTTTAGCCAAAACAATATTTTATTAAGAGAGACAGGGTTGGAGGGTGGAGCTACAGCAACAACCGATCCGTCGACATGAACAGTGGAAATCCATCTGATATCCAGTTCGTCTTCAGGTCTCGTTTCAGATCAGACCGCTGGGTCTGCCGCCGCAGAGGGAGGCAGAAGGCGCTGATATCAACCGGTCCATCCCCTCCTCTCCCCTTCAACTCCGGGGAGAACAGCTAGTGCTGCTTCCTCCTGAATGAGCACCCTGCCAGAGGAGACAATGACAGTCAGACAAAAGAGGAACCGTACAGTACAGAAATACTGCACACTGTGCACACAGTTATTGTCACGAGTCATCACTTCCCATAATGAGAATGATTAGGTCAACATCTCTTCTCACTAAGTGACACTAGCTAATGCAACACCAGACTCCCAAGTGGAAGACTTCACTGCAAGACTGACAAAACAATTCAATTATGGAGATTAAATAAGCTATAAAAAAAATGCTAACTATGCCAATAGCAGTTTCAGAGTTACACTACAAAGTAACTATAAAGTAGAGATTTGTTCTCAGTCTTCGAAAGGGGGGAGCCAGTGGTCTAGTTCAACCCTTCTGCAAACTGAGGTCGCTCTGGCACTGGAATGAGATTGGAAAACCACGATACAGGAAGTCCAGTCACTTGGCAGTGCGGCCAACATGCGTCACATATGAACACAATTCATGCAAAAATTGTACGGAGTCTGAAGCAGCAGCCAAACACCAACAATCAGGTGAACTGTTAGAAAACGTCACCGGTCACACTGGACGTGCTGATAATAAATAAATGGTTCAGTAAATGATAGTCTCTGTTCTCCATCCGTGTCCCTGGTGTAAGTTCTGATAAGTAGAGTAATACGAGAAATAACTGTAAAATCGCACAGTAATTTCCATCCTGTGCACATAAGGCAAAAGAAAACGTTTGGCGCTCAAACTAAAACTCACCAATTCTCTATGAACAGTCATTGATTGGTTAATCTAGTACAGAGAATGGGGTCTATTATGGAAAAACATCTGTTTAATGCGTCAAAATGGCACTGCATTCTTTGTTGAGGATGTGCATCCATAAATTTATATCACACCAATTGGTGAACATACATTATGGGTTCCTACAGGACATTAACTATATTTCAACAACTTAAAACTGTCAGGCATACGACCTGAATCTGATAAAAACTCATGTATGGGATATTGTGCTGCATGAATTGACTCAATGTATATTAAGAGACCCGTGCTGCGGTGCCAAACTGGTAAAATGTACATTGTAGGTTAATACTGACCCTCTGTGAGACGTGCTTTGCCTCCAGTGGGCTGACACAGGACTGTCGAACAGCCAACACACAGCACGACCGTCTGAGCATGGCTGAACACCGTCGTGATCTTGTAGCATCCTGGAAGAAGACGGACAACAGCACCGGTTAATACTCTTAATGTCAAAGAACAATAATAATTGATATCAAATGTCTCATGAGAATCAGAAATAATTTAATAATGGAGGTTTACCAAGCTACACACTACAATGACTATAGAACTACATTTCAGAGATGTACTATAAAGTCTGGGTACAAAATTAGCACCATTGACTGGACAAACTGATAAAATGGAAGGGGCTGGTAGATTTGCTTCACTGACCAGTCAGAAAAAAATGGTAATCTAAACAATTAACAGTCATATAGCTGGTGTACAAAAAGTTCATTTTGCACCCTGATCATAAATCAGCTACAAGGTAGATGTTTGTTCTCAATCTTCGAAAGGGGGGAGCCAGTGGTCTAGCTCATCCCTTCTGCAAACTGAGGTTGATCTGGCACTGGAATGAGACCGAAAGACCACGAACGATGAAGTCCAGTCACTTGGCAGTGCGGTAAACTAACGAGTAACTAGCAAGTCGTAAACACAAATCATGCACAAATTAACCCTTTTCCCAGGATCTGAAGCACCGGCCAAACACCAACAATCAGGTGAACTGTTAAAATGTCACACTGGCTGAGATAATAAATCAATTTCTCAGTAAACTAGATTCTGAGTAATGAGCATAAAGCACTTAGTTACTGATTGGCTGTGACATCCGATTTTAATGTACTGAATCTTCTGGGAAAACTGTACCTGGACATTTCACATCCATGAAGTAAGAGTTAGGACTCTGTACAAGACGCTTCTTCTTGTGCCTCCTCTTTTCCTCCTCAGGGGATGGATGCAACAAGTCTTTTGCGAGCTGCATAAAAAAAAATAAAGGGGGGGAAATTATTAGTTCAACTCATCAGGAAAAACTGGAGTGTGTGAATCATTATCAGAATTGACTGATTGTAAGCACATACAACTAAATTAAATTTTAAAAAGCCCCTCTGATGCAGACAAAACATTCATAAAAACACAAATTGACAAAGAGAAAATGTTGCAATAAAACACTGGAATAAACGGAATAATTTAACTGTATTGTACATAAATCAATACTAAGACGAGTGATAAGGGCGTATCCATGTGAAAAGATAAAACTCTGGTCATTTAAATGCTTGAATTGTCTTAATATAACATCAGTTAGCTCTTGTGTTAGCATTGTAGGCTCCTCGGCTGGCCTGCGTGACTTCATTAGGTAACGAAGGCTACGCATTTACATCAATCGCGAGTTTTCCTCTGTAAATATTTGGTCTTCAGTGACGCATTGAAATAATAATTAACCTAACAACATCAATCTAGCGTTGAATCCGACTGTGAAAGGGAGGTTTTCTGGGTTATAAACGCGGTCTGATCCTCGCTTTAACTGGCTCCATGTCTGCGGTGTGTGCGCGGCCATCTTGTGTCACAATGCGCTCGCACAACCGCTCAAATGTGCGGAATAAAATTGTGTAAAACTGGGACCAAAACTCGACGAAAGCTTCTCAAACCCACACCAGTCGAATCGCTAGTTTCTTACGTAAATAAAGAGCCGTGTGTTGGCTCTCTACCGCTTCATTAAATGGTGCAAATGTCATTTTACAGCTGCCGGTGGATACTCACTGGCATGTTGGCGAGGAAATAGCCGCTGCCGAAAAGGAGGCATCACCGGAAGCGACGGGTTGATATCGGTGGTTCCTTTGAGCACGAGCCGGAAGTGACGATCCTCGCAGAGCATGGCGGCCATATTGATGAGGTCCAGACTCCACCCACCCTGCTTTTGAATCCTGATAGGTGTTTTGAAGTTGAACTGGATAAAACCTGATAAAACCTGAATCTATATGGCTCCACATACCAAAATATATTTTACAAAATGTTGGAGGATTATTGTATTTTAAAATAACTAAACGTTTAACCTCAATGTCTGTTGCATCATGTCACATTTAGTTAATTGTTTGATTTATTTTATGTTAGCTTTATTTTTATTTATTTTATGTTAGCTTTATTTTTATTTATTTTATGTTAGCTTTATTTTTATTTGATTTATGTTAGCTTTATTTTTATTTGATTTACTGTATGTTAGCTTATTGTTACTCTGACCCTTTCCCATCTTTGTGTTGGAACTGTTGCACAATAATTTCCCTTGAGATAAATAAAGCATCTTGAATCTTGAAACTTAAACTACCAATCAAAGTGCCTAACTTCCATAAACAAATACCGCTCCCCTGGAAACTTTTTTGTATCACAGATGTTATTACCACTACAAACATGCCTATAAGTTCATTAAAAGAGTTTCAGTCTAAGTTAATTATTCCTCCAGGTCATAAAGGGATTCCTTTATCTTAACTCCAGTGAAAGAGAATGGGGACAAAATCAATAGTTGTGTAAAAAATATCTCTAATGTTCAGCTGAATCAGGCTCTATCAGCCTGATGAAAAGACAAATGAAGTGGGTATCTTCCAAACTAGTGGTCTTTTTATTATGAAATTTCTTCACTGCAGCTCAGCAAGGAAACACACAGAGGGAAGTCATGGAACAGATGTGCTACTTTGACACAAACAAACTTAAAACACTGCACAGATTTAAACACCAGTGCAGTGGATAAGTGAGTGAGTGTAACCTGTCACACCGGCTGTTGTCTGTGAGTTACAGCAGTTCATCTATATTAAGTACTTGGTATCTGGGTGACCAGACGTCCCTAGTTTCCGGGAACACTCCCCGTTTTCAGTGACCTGTCCCCGCCTACTACTGTCCCAGGAAATGTCCCCGGTTTTCACTGTGACTGAAAGATCCGAAAATGGAATATAGGAAAAAACGTAAATGTTGACCAAATGACACATATAGTGGCGCACCCGACTACTCACAGGCCAAAGCCAAAGTGGTTTGACATCTTCAGGTCAAGAGATAAGGAAGCATATTAGATTTCAGTTTTGTAAAAATCATAAAATAATTTAATATTCAAAAACAAGCCTTGTGAAACATGAGGGATATTAGTCTTTATGTTGTACAAGTGGTTTGACATGATTCAATGAAATGGTTTAAATGCATAATAGTTTTTATTCTGAATATCAAATGAATGTTGAATATCAAACTGACTCAGTACTGGTCATGTTTTGGAGGTTTTTAAGCATCTGAACCAAAAATGTCCCCAGATTTTGTCTCAGATATCTGGTCACCTTACTTTTATGCAAACAAAGCAGTAAACCGGGTCTGTAAACAGGGTTCTGATTATTCCTCCTGGGCAAAGCATCTGGATTTTAATGTGCCACACTGTCCTCCTGCTCAGGCTCTGCCTTTTTATGACTGTTGCTCACATTGTTTGTCTTATGTGTTACAGAACCACAGTACAGGAAGGAATAGGTGTGTTTTTATACCAAAATTGAAAGTATACAGTTAAGTCTGCAGAAGTGTATTCGTTTTCTCAGCACTATGCTCCCTGCTCCTCCTCCTCTGTCTGTTCAGAGCTGTTCTGCTCGAGTGGATCTGTGAGAGTCATCAGCTCCTTTATCTTCACATAACACTCGCACTCCGATGGGAAGAGGTTTCTCTGAAAGACAGATCAAAAATCATCTTCAGATTCATCTGCAACTGTTCAGTGATTTTAATTTAATTTGAGCAAACATGGTGGCGTATTTATGGTTAGTCACCTAAACAAACGACTCGACTAATGTAATTTAATTCAATTTTAACAAAATAAATTATTTTTCACTAAGCAAAAAACTATAGAACTTTATTTAAAATCATTGAAAGTATTCTGGTGTAAGAAAAACAAAACTTTTATAGATAATACATAAAATGTTAAAAGTAGCTCCTTAATTTCCCTCTTGGATTATTAAAGTATTTCTGATTCTGATTCTGATTAAAATGTACGTGAAGCAATGTTGCCCCAGATCTCGGCATTTAACAACTTGGTGAGTATAATAATGTGATTACTAACAGAAATGATGGTCAATTTAAAAAAAGGCCCAATCTGAATTATAATGTACAGTAAAAATACTGATTTCCAAAAATGTTAACAAATGTGAGGACAGTGGTCATACTTTTTCATTAGATGCTGATTTAATTTAATAACTAATGTGAGTTGGGCTAATACATACATACACACACAAACACACACACGCGCACACACACACACACACACACACACACACACACACACACACACACACACACACACACACACACACACACACACACACACAAACACACACACGCGCACACACACACACACACACACACACACACACACACACACACACACACACACACACCACACACTAAGTGTTGGATGAAGACACACACCTGCAGACAGAGACGCAGCAGGCCTCCTCCCTCACCCTGCATCTCTAGTGATGTCAGGAACAAAGGCAGCGACTTCTCTGTAATTCTGTTTCCTGCACAAACAACATGAACATCTCACTTAAATCTTCAGAAGTCCTTGTAAGGTTTCATTTTTTATTTTGCGCAGAGCCCTGCAGAAGTAGCAGATAATTAGCAACCAGCTTACAAAACAAATTAATACATAGTGATATTATTAATGTAATATGACCTGTAAATCATAAAATCCCATTTTTAACCTTCTATGTATATATTTTTTAATTTTTTAAAAACAAATTACAACAAAAACGATTCAATAATTATATGAAACATGCATTTTACATATACATATGTATAAAGAGTGACATAAAACTACACCATCTGTGTTAAAGGGTCTTGTAAAGTAAAATTTATTCTGAGAAATGAACATTCAACATTATTAGTTAAAAAAATATCCTGTCAAACTAAACTGTAGCTTTGCTGGAACTATCTTGATGTGAAAGGTTTCTGCATTAGAAAGATGAACACCACAGTTACTCACCTGCCAGGTTGAGGGAGGTGAGAGTCGTGTTTCCAGGCAGAATAAGCTGCCCGTCCCTGTGCTGCACCGACTGATCCAGCAGGGGGTTCACCGTCTCCACCGACTCTCCCTGCTGGTCGACAGGGAGAGAAGTAAACAAGTGCATGACATGAACTAAATACTTGCTCAACAGAAAATTGCATCACACAAACCTCATTCAAGGCAGTACTGGATTTATCCTGCATAAAACAACAACAACTGAGTTATTAAAGGCACTGAGCGGTGTGTGTTTATATCCGTATGGTACACAGATTCAGAGAGCGTGTCTCGGGTACCTCCTGTGCAGACTGTTGTTTCTCTTTGCCGCCCTGCTTGCCACCTTTACTCTGAGACACCTTTACATCACAAGCTAAGGAGAGATGTAAAATGACAGCAATGAAAAGACAAACAGCCCGGCTGGCAGTGGTAAAAAGAACAAGTGTTTATCTGTGACGGAAGTAGTTACGTTTTTTGTTAGACTTTTGGGTCTCTTTGGTGGAAGCTGGTTTCTCCTCTTTTTTGGGCGCTTCCTGTGACTTAAATCATCTTGAGATTACTTGTCACAATTTATAACCCACAGATACCGCATGAGTTCAACCATATTTTCACTTATGCTGTCTATTTTACACACTTTTCTTTGTGCATGTTACCTTTTTTTTGCCTTTGTTCTCCCCTTTGTTGACGCTCAGTGAACTGCTGCTGGCTACTAGGGTGAGTTGCTCCCCAGGGTGCTCAGAATCAACCCTTAAAGATGACTGCAAAAATAGAGTTTAAGTGTGTTTATTAAAGGGTCTCATACATGTCCTTTCACTTCTTGTCAGAACCTGTTTGAAACATTTCAAATGAGGGCATTTTTGCAGAATAATGTTAGTCAGTTCTTTTTATTTTAATTTAAAAGAGAAAGTTCTGAATTTTTGTAAGAGGGGTTGTATGAGATTCTTACCTACAGTCAGTGTTAACTACCGTAGTTGGCAGTCGGCACGCCCCCAGTTTTGGAGAAGCAGGCAGGAGGACAGGCATGGAAGCTAAGCAATGTACTGCTGTGGCCGGGGGTCTACCGTTTCCTCGATCGCTTAGTTTGGGGTTAGTTTTGTAAGTTCATCAGCCTTTAAAGTGACAAGACCTTTTAAGTCACGCAATAACAAACAAATTAAACAATCGAAGCAACTCCTGTCTTCTGAGAGGTGAAAAATTACTGTTTTTGTCAACGGAGTCTGGTGGCTTTGATGAGAGCATAGAACAGCTTCAGTTCCCCCCTCGTAAACTCAAACAGTGCGGTTTGACGGCAAGGTAAAGCGGTAAAAATATTAAAAATATAGCTGACAATTAAACTGACAATGAGGTGGTCTTTTTAAGGTGGCTTGAATATTGCGTCCCCATCCACAGCAGTACATTTCTTAGCTTCCGTATGTGTCCTCCTCCTGGGGGTGTGCCATCTGCCATCTACTATAGGTAACACTCAGTGTGGATAAGTATCATACAACCCCACTTCGAAGAATCTGAACTATCCCTTTCAGGTGCTAAGTGTGATTATTAATGTTTTGACACTGCTGCACTTACAGGCTGCGTTCTTTCCAGAAGCATCTTCCTCCTCTCCACAACTTCTTCATGAGTGAGAGCAAACTCGCCAAGTACCTAAAAACGGAAGTGGATTAGGGGTAGGGGCTTATTAAATTACATAATATAATGCAATAAGCAGAATATAATTTAAAATAACTTAACCGCTGATTTAACTGCATTATGTGCCAAGTTAAAATCTGTAATGTAAATGGATACCGCAGCCAGATGAGCAGCTCCCGAGTCTCCAATCTGATTGTTGGCGAGTGAAAGAAGGAGCAAAGCACGATTCAACCGCAGGCCCTGAGAGACAAAACCAGGTGAAGACAACACCTAAGCGGTCACTAGGGAGGACATAAAAATGGAGTCAGTCCCGGGTTATACCTGTGCGATATGTGTAGCACCTGCATCACCGATAGAGTTGAACGCCAGGTTGAGTGACAAGAGGTTCTTGTTAGCAGATCTGGTTGTTGAGAGAGCCGACCCAATTAGACGAGCGCCCCTGTCTCCTATCCGGTTATTTCGCAGGGACAAGTGAGTGAGGCTTGACCAAAGAAACACAGGACATGAATTCGGCATGCTGGTGCTACTGTTTGTGTGTGAATGCAAAACAAGTTTTATTTGAACAAGTTCTGTGCCACAATAATACGTGACCATTTGAGGACTCACACGCTGTCTTCAGAGAGAAGAAGGTGGTAGCTTCGCTCCGGAAGAGGGTTCCCCTCCAGTGTCACAGCTCTGACAAAAAACACAGATGAGGGGAAGTGTCAGCTACCGGTGTTTGACTGATAATCTTCAACATGGGAGTAATTTGCTCTGCAGCGCTACAATATTTTTCTCTACCAAACAAAGTCTCACAGTGGGAATGACAGTAGAATCCACTCGCCTGAGGTTGGAGCACAGTGATGTTGTGTTCATGAGGGAGATTACCATTCGATCTGTCAGCCCCGCCTGCCAAAACCTGCAAACACAGAGGGGATAACACAACCAAACAGGAACAAAACAGTGACAACTGTAACCCTGTCCCCTGTTACAAGAGCACATCAGCTCATTACTCACTGAAGGCTCTGTAGTTTGCTCAAAGAGAGGAGCATCTTCTGCAGCACTCTGGCAATCTGCTCATCTACCTTCCATCCTGTGTGTATTTGAAACTAGATTATATTATGTTTTCTCCGACAGCAAAAAAACGTGAGACACCAAATACAATGGGAGAATTGTTGGTTGAAGACTGCTCAGGAGGTCAAATGAGAAATTTGAAAAGAGAGTCATATCAGAGACAAATATGGATGTAAATGTTTCTCTGATGTGTTTTGTTCTTACCAGAAACCTTCAGACTCTTGACGCTGAGGGGGTCTTCACTTTCCAGCTCCACCTGGAGACATGGCTTAGAGCGGAGAGGTGCGGCATTTATCTGTGACTGACGGTCCTCTGAAGGTATAATTATGACAATTACAAGTGAGCTGAAGCTGAGATTATAAAAAAGGCAATTACTGTACATTCAGACCTCCTATAAAATTGATATATACAGTACAGTAAAGTATATTTCCAGTGATCTTCTGATTTTTCTTTATTTTATATTTTTAAATTACTCATTCAAGTGTCTGTTCAGAAAATCACAAATTAGATCAGATTCAAGGTACAGTCCACTAGAATTAATTAATAAGAAGAATAACTAACGTTTATCCACATCTGTTTAATTCATCAACTACAAAAAACTATTCCTACCTTTGACAAATACACATTGGGCATATGGTCATGTATTTAATACAGGATACAACAAGAAAGTTAGTATGTGTGTGCCAGGTGTTCAGATCAGGAGCGGCTCTTGTTAACCTGTGTCCCCTCCTTCAGTTTCAGTGGTGGAGGAGGCTGGTTGCTTGGTGCTGACTGCAGGGATATCCTTCATGTCCAGAAGAGCACAAAGCCCGGGGAAGTCAATCTCCACGTTGCCCGAGCACTGATATTCATCTGTGGGATATTAAAGGATTTACAGCACTGATCATACAAATCACACCTGTTAAAATACAAACAAACAGTCTGATAACGTTACTTACCAAAGGTCAGAGCAGGCAATTTTTCATCTGGAACCTGTCCTACAAATGACAGAAAGGCTAGAGTTTGTGCCATTGTAGCATTTCTCCTTTATATTAACCACTTATGAAATCACAAAGTAATACTTGTTAGGAAATAGCTAATTATTGAGAGTGGTATGACATCCCGGACATCTATTAAGGTTCAGCCCATAATGGGTAACAGTAAGGTCCAGTGTGCTCCAAAGTTATTATTCTTCATACACACACATCTGATGATGAATACACATTATTAACATGCCTTTGTTTTTATTATTTAAAAGGCACTACTTCTTTTCAGAGTTGTAAAGTCAAGTATTTTTTTAAACTATTGTATGAATGAATTGAATTGAATTGTCTTTATTGTCATTGTACCGGTACAACGAAATTTACAGTACAATCCCTTACAGTGCAGAAATGATTTAACCTTAAAAGCATCAAATAGAATAGACTCGACCTTTAAAAGACACATACACACACACACACACACACACACACACACACACACACACACACACACACACACACACACACACACACACACACACACACACACACACACACACACACACACACACACACACACGCACGCACACCGTAGCAGCTTAAGGAGTATTTAGGCATTTCAAATCTACTCCCTTAGTTTAGCAGCAGACCCCATACTGTTTTTGTTTTTGTTATTCTTCATTATTTGTTCTATGTTTCACTGTCTTTGTATATTTTAATTTATGCTATTGTTATTTCTACATTTAGAAATAAGTTTTAGGTATTGTGTGTAACTCTGGAGCATGTAAGAAAATAAATGTTTACATTGAATCTTTTCAATAATAATAAAAAATACTTCTTCCATCATTACTCATTGTAAAATCTAAACCTGTCAAAATAAAAGCACACAACTCTTAAGTTAAAAAGTTACACAAATATAACTAAATGATGCTACAAAACTAATTTTCTATTATAATATCATCATTAAAAGCCTACGTTTTATCATTTACAAATTAATAAGATTTTTTTAAAGCTGTCTCATCAATGGTCGCCACGGTAACAGTCCCGTCAGTGAAGGAGCTGGGGACGCTGGTTCCTGATGAAAACGCATCATCTAACCTGTATTTTTCGACGCCTCGTCCTCGACATTTGCCTTTTCTATTTTCTCTTTTTGTCTCCTTCTAGACATGGTTGTGTTTTGAGGGAGAAATGTAGTTAAATCATCGGATAAGTGAGCTAACGTCGCTGTACTGCTGGCTAGCTCAATGAACTCTTAGGCGTTGCTACGGTAACCGAGAGCCGCATATATACAGACCTGTGGGACTCATCGCGAGACTTCTGGTAAATTACTTGGAGTGCTTGGTATATTTGAAATCCTTCATTTAATGCGCCATAAGTTTTAATTTTTGGGACATATTCAAGTAGTGTTTTCCATGTTAGTGTTAGTATTTAGAACTTCAACACTCATATTAGCATTTCACTCATAAAGGTCCAGCTTTTGTAATATCGCGAGAGTTTCCAATTGACAGGTGAGACAGTAGATTGCCTGTAAAACTGTTCCTTTCAGCCTGGAGAATAAAATGTGAGGGTGAGATGGCTCACTTGAATCAGTGCTTTGAATTCATGTTGATTGTCGACTGTGTTCTCAATGCTAATAGGGTCAATCAAGCTTTTTTTATTGTTTGTACCATCTTAAAAGTTCCATTCATGCATAATGTTTCACTGCAGAGCCCAATGTCTTTGGTCAAACTGAGGTTTCATGTCTTAAATATTTAAAATAAAATATATATGTTATAACTATTAGATCTTAGTTTTAGGATTTGAATGTAGTTTAAAACATAGGCTTCAGACCTCTCAAAATAAGTTAATTAGGTTTATTTTGGACCTCGCCGTGAGAACACATCCTGAATCCTCTCACTTTGAGAGGGTTGGATGGTTAAAGGTGGAGGATCATTGTATCTCAGATGCAGCTGTGCATGCTTCAAGGGATTGTTTATGGGGAAGTGCCCAATTATTTAAGAAATTAACAGTAAATTAAGTTCACAGGTATTCCACTAGGGGTAGCTCAACAAGCTTTGTACCACCCAGAGTTAAGATAAATTTGGGTTTTTTTATCCTTTGGAACAGGTTACCTGCTTCACTCAAGTCCGACAGAAGCATACGCAGTTTTAAACATGTTTAGCAAAAAATGGCTTCGATGCCAATCTTAAGTATTTTATATTTATGTTTATGTGTGACTTGCATGTACTGTAAATATATCCATTATTTGAATGATTGATGTGTGATCTGCCGCTACTTGTAATGGAAATAAGCTTTTGGGATTTACTGTGTTATCACCGTCTATGTATTTTAATGTATGGCTCAGAGTGCTCTCTTATAATTTATATCATTAATGGTCAAATAAAAGCAATCATTCAATTTAACTTTTCTCAGATTACTCTGAACCACATGTGTGACAGCTAAAACTTCTGTGACCCATATAAGGAATATTAAAAGCATGACAATATGAAGTGTATTCACAATAATGTAGTGCTTTTTATTAAAAAAACAAACAAACAAAAAAACAAATATAAAACAAAAAGTAAAAACCAACAGCATTTTTCATGACTTAAGAATCATAATTACAAACCTTTAACGAGTGGAAGAAGTTGTTTGACAAACTGTACACATCACAAAATGTCCGCCAGTCTGCCATTTACAATGCTTGCATCTTATTTTGTGATTGTCTAAAAATAACTAAACAAATCACACAAAACACACAAATACAAGTACAAGCATCATACAATGACTTCTATCACAAAACGGAACCATTTCCTATTTGAAAGAAAAAACAAAAATAATAACATGATATTGGGCCGACAGCGTTACTTTTGTTTCCGTCGCCATTTAAAAATATCATAACATTTTTATGTTGGTTTGTTTTTTTAGTGTTCAACACTTTGCAGCAAAAAACAAGGAGTACATTTCCCCTTTAAAAGTAATATTATTAACAATATTCAGTGACAAATGTGTCGTTGCTGAGTCACTGTCTTGTCCCAATGCCTTCTGTGTCCGTTGACATTCTTCTCGCTCATGCAGTACATAGATGAATTTCATTTATAGGCAACGAAAGCTTACGTTTTTATGTCGTTAGGACAGTTACGGTGAGATTTTCTGGACATTAAAAAAATCATTTTTCCTCCGAGAGCTTAAGTGTCTTCATTATAGTAATACAAACGGAAGAAATTATATTATCCTTATTATAATAATCATAATACATTTAGGGCTGAGTCCTGTACAGTACAATAATAAACAAAATCCATTTTTCAAGATATTGCTTTTGGAGACACTCCTCAATGTAAAGTGTATATTTACATAACTTGGCACTGTACAGCTTCCCGTCCCCCCTCTCTCCCCCCGTCAGTGTCTCATTCTCGTCACTTCTCTGTCAGTTTACCGCCCTGGGACATTGCAGGCGGTCCCTTTTTAGCAGAGGCATTTGGGGAAGAAGAAGAAAAACTCATCAAATATCACAATTTCTTTTTAAAACATTCTCCATGGCAACCAGGAACATAGTCTAAAGACAAAAAAAGATCTTAAGTCCCTTCCCCTCCCAATATACAGTATACACCGCCCCACCCGTCGCACAGAATATAAGAAAATATGACCATCACGATACATTTTATGTTAAGTATTGTTTTCCATAGTTTTCTTAAAACTGTTAATTGCCATCGAGCCCTTAATTTTTTTTATTTTTTTTTTAAAAAGGTATATTTTCAAGAAATCTGGCAGAGTACAGACACACAATAAGTGTGTATGCACGCACACACTCGCACACAAGGCAGTCGGAGAGCACGGCTGTGTAAGGCGTTACAGTTGAAGCCGGTGTCCCTCCGAAACGCCTGATTTAGTTAAGCTGGTGAATCATGTTACTTCAAAAAAGAGGGGCGAAGCTGACTGCCTCGCGAGAAAATGAAAGATTGAAATTAAAACCTCAACAAGACACTTTGACTGACAAAAGCGCACACTCAACCTTCCCTCCCCCTCCCTTTACTCTAAAAAACAAACCCACCCCGCGGCCTCTTCTGTTCCTAAATGAGTTACTACAGTATAACAGGAAAAAGATAATAGACTTTTAAAACTCGCTTTTTTTTCTTCTTCAGACTGCATCTTCCAATACTGTGAGTGTTAGTGTGTTTTCGTTATAGATACAATACACAGAGCGTCACAATATCCATGGTACCAAAAGTGCAGTTCACCACCCTCGTTCTCTCTCTCACATGAGCAGCATCTGAGCACACTGCTCAACTAACGTTTCTCCTATGCCATTCTCCCCCCACGTGTCCCGGCGCTGATCTTCTCTCATCTGTTATATTTTGCCATTGCAGCTAGGTCCCACTAGGGGGAACAATTCTCCAGCATCCACACCCCCACTGACTGAAACCATGCTCCATCTATCCATCTATATTCAGTACCACTTGTTTGATTTCTGATGCTTGGTTGGGGAATTCATCTACCCATGTCTGTAATATTCGATGCATTTAAGTGCATGGGTTATTTCTCCTATGTTCATATTTTAAAAAACAAAACAGGTTTTGCATCATACTACTTAAATAAGCAAGAAGTCTGGGTCAGCTCTCTCTTCATGCTCCTTGAGAGCTCTTGAAAAGCTGAAATTGCCATGGAGTCAGCGCTTCCAAACCCCCTCCACCCTCTCAGAGTTGAGATGACAGTCTTGGAAGAGGTAAACTGGAAGAGGCCCCCAGGGATGCATTGTGGTCCTTAATGGTCGGACAACCAACAACGCTGCATTTTCCCTTCTTGCTGTCTCTCCATGTTCTGCCACTTTGCTCACAAAAGTGAAAGGCAGTGTGCTTCACAGGCACGCAGCGACGTTATTTTCTGCCCACGAAATCACCGAATCCGAGCGCCCGTCGCCGTAGCCGCCGTCCTGCACCCTCCTCCAGGAGATAAGTGACATCTATGGCTGCTGGAAGAACAAAGGGGGGGCATATGAGCTTAGAAACAGCTGACACACAGGGTATTATAGCAAAGAAACAGCAAATATAAAATAAGGCAAAGGTGTCTCTTCCTGCACTGATGCATCAAGCTTCAAAATGCTTGAAAAGTCTGAGACACAACAAACTGACCTCCAAAGGTAATTGTAGCTCATTGAAACCACCCAGCTGTCGGCTAATTTTACAATATCCTTTACCAGAGTCATTCCATCTTTTGGTATTTGTTGTTCTTACTAGTATTCCACAAACAAAAAGTCAAACTGTTTAAATCTTTCTTGGTCATTCTTATCAGCAAACTCCTCCTCAGTGCTTCCAGCTGCTGCTTTACATGTGGTGGTGCATTTGGAAAGGATTTACTGTGAGAAGCTGCTTCAGGATGAGGCTGGTGGTATTCAACATTACGTTATTTTCAACAAATCCAATGAAAAGACCCAAATCAATAATGTTTTAGTCTGTATATCACTGATTGCTGACTTCAGTCTATGGCACTGAAGATGCCAGTCTTTAAAAATGGCTCATAATCATAGTTTCTTTTTTCTCGTTTAAAAACAAGTGTGGCAGTTTTCTGAATCTGCTTTTTTTTTTTTTTATTCAAACTGGAATAAATATTCCATTTTTTGGAGACGAGGTTTGGGGAGCAGAATATTGGGAAAGGGATCGACTCAAAATAAATGTTGCCAATGTTTATCATAATGAAAATGTTTTTTTGGACAACAATGGAGGTCTATGGCACAGAGGAATAAGCTGTATCAGGTTTTGGCAACGCTTGTTTAGAGGATCGATTCATTGTTGGTTTAAGGTCTTAAAGAAAAATAAAGCCAGACTTATCCTTTAAAGACGAACATTAGCAAATGAAAGTAAGTGGTAAAAGCTGGTCTAGAGTTTGATACTTTTTCACAATACTGTCAGCAGATGAGATGAGTGTCAGCAGATTGAAGCAATGAAACAGCAGAATGAAACACTGCATGGGAGGAAGGGACTTGGACAAAGCAGCAGATCAGAAAACGGAGGTTGCCATCTGTTAGATGAATACTAAAAAGAGTTTAACATGAATATGAATATGAACAGCAAAGTCTGAGCTTCAGATTTCGCTTCTTCATCCCCCCCCAACTCCCTCTAATGTACAGTTCTTTGCCCCAAAATAAAAATACAAAATGTGTTATTCAACATCTTTGAAACATGCAAGTGAACTGAAATTGAAATCCTAATTTAACAGTTGACCTACCCCCCTGCTTTGTTCCCGGTCCCTCACCATTCTTGTTGGGAGTTCTGTGTAGAAGATCCAGCAGAATTTTGTTGAGCCGCTCCCTCTGGGCCTCCCTCCTGCCCAGCACTGGGTGGTGCAGCGGTGAGGAGGCAGACGACAACGGGAGTTCGAGCATCTCTCCTATTCTCTCTGCAGAAGTGTCCTCTAGCTCCTTGCGCTGCTCAGACACCCGCCCTTCCTCTTCCTCCTCCTCGTCGTCATCATCATCATCCTCGTCGCCCTCCCCTTCCCGCTCCTCTCTTCTGGGTTTCGCTAAAAGAAGTTCAGGATCGTCCGGATTCATGTCCATGTCGTCCTCCTCTCCTCTGCCGTCTTCAGCCTCAGGTGGGAAGTCGTCGCCCCGCTCGCAGGAAGAGCCGTCGTCCTCACAGCCTCCAGCTCCTTTGGGTCGTTCGCTCTTCCAGGCAGAACGGCCCCCATTCCTCT
The DNA here is from genome assembly GCF_963691815.1 of Echiichthys vipera. Lineage (NCBI taxonomy): Eukaryota > Metazoa > Chordata > Actinopteri > Perciformes > Trachinidae > Echiichthys > Echiichthys vipera. The sequence continues at coordinate 20,546,414 of NC_139838.1, forward strand.
TGTAGTTTTCAGGAACGTAATGAGGCTGCAAAAATGTCACAATCAGACCCGGATCAAATAATATAATATCATTTGCACATACTCATCATGGTCTGAGTTAGGTGACTTCAGGTTTCAGGTGGTTAGAGTTTGCAAATGGAAAAAAGGAATTACATGAGACGTTTCGGAAAGTCATCTTAACTAAAGTTTCTGTGACATTTACCCGACAGACACAGACTTGAACTAATTTAATGCAGTGGACTGTGTTCATCTGGTCCTCCATGGAAGAAGAAACCAACAAAACTAAACAGAACTTAACAAAAACATTAAGCTAAAAACTAAGAACTGACTAGAAAATCACTTTTCAGTTCTCTTGGAGCTTTGCAGCGTAGAATTGCTGTAGTTTTTAGTTAAAGAAACCCATGTTGCTATCATCTCTCTTCAAATCTGTTAGCAATCAAATTTACATTGAGTCTAATTAGGCACACAATTATATAGTCCTGAACATGCCAACATCAGTGCCAAACACTCCACAGATATTTGGATGTGGCGGACTACGCACTATGTGGTTTGGATGTGACACAAAAAGAAGGTGCGGATTCTCATTAGTTTCTGGTTGGCCCCATGTTCACCTGCAGCCGGTGCTAAGGCTGGGTTGTAATATTATCCATTCTTAAAATATCTTATGGTCTTTATAAATCAGTAATAGATCCCAGTGCAGCAACCCCACCCTGTAACGACCCCCTTCACTCTCACCGAAAAGTCTCTTTTGGGTGCGAGCCGCTTGGGGAAGTGGTTGAAGGCATATGGCTTGGTGCACACTGGGTATCGGTTACGATGGATCTTGTAGAACAGGTGAGCCGACTTGTCCAAGCGGTAATCACAGATGTACACGTCTTGCTCTTTTACATTCTTCGGCCGTCCTGCGGAAAGAAACACACTTTGGATTAGCCAGGAACTGCTATTTGTTTATTTGTTCTGGTATGTTTTTTTAAAAGTATGTCTGAGGTCGAAGCTAAACCATAATGGGATTGTTAACCATCATTTATCAGCACTCTCCTGCTTCATACTCCCACAGTGACAGAGCAGACAAGCACATCTGCATTTTTTTTTACAGTTCACTGAACTTCACTAAAGCGACAAAGAATCCTCAGAAGTAGTTGTTGAAAAAGGGGAGAAAAAACTAAATTCAAACCAGCATCTGTGAGTCTGCATTTGTGTGTTTCCCCTTACCCTTGCAGTAAGTGTAAAGATCCAGGACACAGCAGGTTCCCACCACTGCCTCCAGGGGGATGATCTCATAGAGCGGCATGCGGAATAACTCGTTCTGGTAGAATCTTCGTGATGGAGAATGATGTGTCTCGTGCGGACGGAAGTAGTGGTGGCCAAAGGCGAACCGCTCACCCCTTCAGAGTTTGAGTGAATACAGAAAAGGCCAGCCAGTTAAACAAGGTAACACAACTCGATGAACGCATCAACAATCAACACGTATGTTACTATTCTCACTGTCAGGTAACTACGTGATAGTTCGAAACACTACATCTGATTAACTTACTTTTCGTTCTTCCAAAGTTTCTCAATTCGGAAGATGTCGAGTTTGTCCCGGTTGACGTGAGACAAGAGGCGGTAAGACTGTCTGACAGGCTGGCCCTCAGGTGTGCGTCTGCTGTCTCTCATCAGATACACACAGTCACCTGCACCCAAGACACAGACATGGACATGTCACTTGTCTTGTCAGTGACATTTTACAAGAAACTGACAGCTTGGTACAAAAGTACAGAGGCTGGACCTTTCCAAGCATTTACAAGCTCATGGCTGCTGGTTTCTATACCTTGATGTAGCAGCAGTTCATCTCGAAGGAGGCAGATGTAGTAGACAGAGCCAGCCTGGGCGTAGCTAGGCTGGGGTATCATGGGAACTTCCTGTAACAACAATAATACATATGGGTGAGATCAGATGGAAGAGGTTGATGATTTAGGGCCAGATAGGTACAAAGGCATGTGGCTTGACCAACTGTACACTAAACAAGTGTGCAGGAGAGTTTTTTGGAAATGTTAAAGTGTTTAATCTAGTTTTCCCCTTCCACATTTCCCTAGCATTGACTAGTATTTAATACCTTCTTCACATGTGGCAACCACATCAAAAAGTTTGCCGACCCCTGGGATAGACGTACCTTGTCTACAGACCGAGGTTCACACTGCTCACACAGGTAGTGCTCCACCTCTGTCTCCAGTCGCATGCAGTCAAAGTGCTGCCACACCTAAAGTGACAAAAAAAAAATTAATCACAAGATTTATAGTTAAACAAATGACTCTTCAGCTGTATCAACAGAGACTGACTCTTGAAAGATGAACTGAATCTATTACTAACCAAGAACAATACATTTGTAACAATCTCCTTGATTCACAACTGTGGTAGTTTCAATCAATGGCCTTTGTTTTCTAAAAATAGCTGAAAATATACACAGGAATAGGCACACTGAATGTGATGCACACTCTCCTTGACAAAGTACTCCTTAGTTTGGTGAAGTCTCAAGAGAAAGCGCTCACTAAAACAGGTGTAACCAATCAGTCAGACAAAAATAAATTATGGGAAATGCATCTTTCTTTCTTTGCTAGTATAAATATAGATATTTCATCCATTTTCAGTTAAAACGTGTTTGACACTTTGCTTCTTACCATGCACTTTTCACACTGGATCATCAGGCCTTCGTCCTTGTACATTCCACAGATGCAACGGATGATGTCATCGTCCTTGTCGTGGGACCCCGGCCCTCCTCCGTGGGGGTGGCCATGGTCACGCTCCAGCGAATCCGAGCTGTCTGCCTCACTGGCGGTCTCGCCTACAATCTCGTCTATCTGGACCGCAGCTTCATGACGAGCGCTGTAGTAGGCTTTCCGCAGCCGACACACGTCCCTGCCGACCGATGACTTCCTGCCGTAATATTTCTGGTTGGAGAACAACACAGTTGTAAATGCAGCTGCTACATTTTTTCCACACAGAAAGAAAGAAATGCAGAAGCATTTAAAACTGTCTGCCAGAACTTCACAGACAATACTTCACGCCAGAGCTCTTAATTTACAATAAACCACATTCCCCTGTGTCTATCAAACAGGGTCTTGGGACCAAAGGGTGAATCTAATTTAGACATCCACTTCAGATTTCTCTGACTGGATGAGTAAGCTCCTCTGAGAGGTTTCAAGTGGCACTTGTTTAAACTGCTAAGCTATACAGATGTAAATCAAAAGCGCCTGCAATGTGTGCACAGAGAATCAGCAGTCATGAAGTTAAATCCCAGTTGGGAGGTGTTTGTGTACGAGGCAGGAAGGAAGAAAGAAATGAAATGAGTGAGTGGGAGGAAGAATGTATGAGAGCTGATCACTAACAGCTTGTATGATCTTTTTGATGAGGCATTTTGATATTGATTGGCACTAAAAGAGACTCACAAGTGTTATTGTTAATAATTGTTATTTAATGATGAAGACCGTACGCTGCAGAAGTCTTCATACAATCGCCATCCTGATCTTTCTAATGATTGTTGATATTAATCTGACAGGTAGAGAAGATCTATAACAATCAATTAGGCACTTAGTTTGATAGTGATCATTTTTGACTTTTTTTCCTTCAGCACCAGCTTATAAGGCATTTCCACTGCCGTAGCTCTGCCAGGGGACCAAGATATCTTTTGAAGAACTCAGGATCTAAACCTGAGCTCTGACCAGAGGAATCGGGGAATAAATTAAGTTCCTATAAGATAGTTCCAAGTGTAAAGTAAGTCCCCACTCTGGGGTAGTACTCCCTGGTGGTTCAGGAACTATCAAGGTGATGCCTGCAAGACTAAATGCCACTGATTGATCAAAAAGACGGCATGGGAACTGCTATAAGGAAGCCCTGGTGTAGTTCCGTTTTGGTGATTACTAGACCTTTCAGATACTCAGTTCTTCTCACATGCTGCATAACTGATAGGACTATGAAATGATGTATGTCAACAGACAAATAGCTGGAGATCATAAATATTAGCTACTGATGGGACACCTGCCTACCTCAGCATTGCGAAACACTTTGAGCATGTCTGTGTCGAACGCTTCAACGGTCTTATAGTGGCCAGTGAGGATTTGCTTCTCGATGGTGCTCAGGTCCAGAGGGTCAGACACCTTCTCATAGTACTGGCTGTTCCTGATGGTACGCAAAAACAGCAGGATTAGTCTCTTAAAATCTGGTTCGAAAACACTGACGCACAAAGGCAGTGTTAGCATTGTGTAGCCAAAGAAAAATAAAATGCTGTTATTGTTTTGACACAAAGTGATTACTATCAATACTGGAAAAGACTCAAAGCACAGGCTGTCACGGCTGAAATGTGTGGCACACGATAAAAGTGTTACACTATGTGGGTGCTGTACACTGATAGACCAGATAACACATTTACACTGCTGTCTGGAAAACAGTAAAAGATTATGAATGAACCAGACGAAATGCGGGTAAACATTTTTAAACACTCACCTCTTCCTGGATGGGAGGTTCACCAGCGGAGCAGCAAGTGTTTGGCCGGCAGAATCTGAGGGAAGACAGGAAAATAACATTCCTGTCAACATCTTTCAATCATAGAGCCTTATCAGTCAGTGAATATTAGATATTAGTGGCACTGGAGTGTTTTAGAGGCGAGATCAGACCTCAGATCCGACTAGAGGTCATACTAATGACAATATTTAATAGAGTAGTTTAATAGAAAGCGTTCTTCTGGTCCGTTCTACAGCATAAACACTAACCCTTGTAGCTGGTGATCATGTCACAAATCTCCTTGAAGATGTGTGCAAGGCGAGCAGTGCGCGTGACTTCGGTGTTTTCCTCAGCGGCGGCGAGTCTCCGTGTGCGTACCGACCTCGACGTCTGCAGGGCTGAGAACTGCGTCAGGAACACGTCTAGAAACAGGACACGAGCATTATGCATCACGTTGTAGGTCACCTCAGCAAGTTGTTTAAAGCTACTGTACATTAGAAAAGATTTACATTTAAAAGTACACTCGCGTGCTGCGTTAGCTAACATGTTCATCACAACACACTTCAACTTTAGCCACTAAAACAGCTCTCTCAACTTTATTACTTATTACTTACTTTACTTCATGCCTTTAAGTCAGTACACTCACCTGATTTAATGTTGCCGTCGTCACGGATCACTCCTCCCCAGCGTGTATACAAGGACAGGCTGCTGGGGTCCCTCTCTCTCTCACCCTCTCTCTTCAGCAGCTCCTGTTTCTCCCTCATCTTCTCCCAGTTTCTCAGCAGAAACACTCGGTGCTTCAGCACAAAGTTCCTGATGATTGACGGAGAGGACAGGAGTGATTGAGAGCCAAAGAAAGTATTCATTTGATTTCTTTGACATCAGAAATGTGATTAAATATTGTTTTGTACCGGAATATTTCAACAAGTCATAGTTTGCATTGTAATTCCCGTAATACTGAATTCCATTCAGAAAAGCATTTGTGGGAACTTGAACCTGCTAAAAATGCAATCTGGTACTGGCCAATACATGTAGAAAAAATAATGTTTGTTATATTATAAATCTGTATTCATTCAGTGTATTTAGAGATAGAGTTCGGTTCTCTTATGTATTGCTTGTGTCTTTGTATTCACCTTTCTCTGTTGGACATGGGCTTCATGAGATGAGGGTAAAACTTGTTGCTGTCACTCGACTCTTCCTCCTGAAGATAAAGACAGTTGTATTAAAGCATCAAACTTAACGGAAAACACTCCGTAGCTTATTAAGTTACTCTTGTTTTCATTTTAAAGTTCAAAGAGAATTCAACAACTTCTTCTAAAGATTCATACTTTAACGCTTGGTTTAACTGCATATATTCCAAATATATCATGATTCCCTGTAAATGTTACACCAAACCATTCAGCCTTTTTTCGAAAGTATACCCTGTAAGGTATTCTGAGTTACTTTGTTAGACACCTTGTGGCCCACTAAGAGTACCTCTGAGACACACATTCATGCCCTACATAGACACTGCACCTGATATTTAATAAGACACTGGCACATTTTTATCAACCAGGCGAAAGCTTCGGCTAGATAACAATAAGCTAAAGTTAAAGGTTATGGTAAAAGGATTTTCTCTAACAAAAATATTATTTGATCTTAAGTAAGTATTTTTTATGTGTATTGATCACTCACTCGTTTCTTGAGCTGGTGTTTGGACTTCCTCTTCTCCTTAAGCCGACCCAGCCGCCGCGTCCCTCCTGCCTTCGCAGGCAGGCCGTTAATACGTTGGCTCTTCCCTCCGATGATGCCCCGGCAGCTCTCTGAGCCACACTTACACACTTGCTGTAGAGAAAAAGAAAGTTAACAAAAGAAATGATGAGTTGTAATAAGTGAGCGATGATAGCTCTGAACATGAAATACGTAAAACCGTTACTCCTTTAGGAGGTTCAACATGGTCGCTGGTACCTCACCTGCTCTTCTGTATTGAAGGAATGGAAGTTGTAGTCATAGGTGAGCTCAATGCCGCTGGTGATGTCCTTGAGAGCAAAGAGACCTATTCTGTACACCCCGTTCACCGACCTAAAAACAGAAGTCACGGGGAGATCGAGTAAGTGGGTGCAGCATTCACATGATTCATGTTATTGTTAATTATAAAGCATGAGAAAGAAAACTTCTGTGAATATGACAAACTGAAGTTAAAGAAAGTGAAAGTCAAAGGATATTAGGAAAGCTAATTTGGTGCACAATTTAGTGTTTTGACCTGTCAGGTAGTGATGAGAATTACAGCTCTTTGATGAGAGCCGGATCTTAGCAACACAAAAGCAGCACGCAAAACGCCTAATTTCCATTGAAAACCATGTCCTCTGTCTGATCGGGGCCTAACAGCTGTGTGTACATCCTGCAAGCATAACCCTAGCACTCTGGATCTTGGGCAGGCAGTGACATTTGAACACAATGATACAAGGAACGACTCTCAAGTACGACTCGGTTCCCTTCGCTCATATAAAAGAGACGTTCAAAAGAACCGTTACATTTGTGACTCTCAGGAGGTTACTGGGTCTCACATTCTATGTTTAGAGTAGTATTTTACTGATGCGTGTTTCAGATGGCATCATACTGTGGTTGTCAAATTCACCTCCGAACCAAAGTAATAGAAAATCGCAACGTTTCCAGGTCAAGCTTTCCTGTGTAAGGAGAACAAAATCTGAAACAAGATTGAAAACAATGTGTAAGAGGCGTGTAAGTTAATTAAATAATTGCCCTTTCGTCAAGTTTGAATTGAAGTTTCTGTCTTGACTTAAAAACAATTAAATTAAGGCAATTTAAAATCGGAACAAAAAGAGAAGGACTGCCCCGGTTTTCATTAGCTCAATTTGGCAACCGCCCAACATGTTGTCCTCCCAATTTTCCCCTTCTCCAAACGAAGCAGTGCTCCAGCTTCTCACCACTCTACTAAGAATAAAGCCAGCTACTCTGTTTGCCAGCCACTTGATAATTTATTCCTTCTATAGGGGTAAAAAGCTGGTTCAGCGCATTGTCTTCAGGCACTACAGCTGTATCTAAGGCCCTGCTCCATGTAATCTCTCTTCTGTGACAAGATGGATGACTCGTCAGGCTTTGTACTGAAAATCCTCCATCCTTATGGCGTCTTTTATTTCACCCCAGCCACTCTACATTACACACACAAGCAGTCACACACGTACACCGACCAGTGTCCTAGATTATGCGCTTTTCTATGCTGTAGGGCAGAGGGTACAGTTTCATATAGGACTCTCTGGAGGTAGATAGTTGTCGACAATTAAACCCTCTGAATTGTGCTGACACATGTTGCAGATTTACCATATACAGGTAAGCCACATCTTAAAGATGTCTCACTCAATAAAGTCAGGCACAGGGAGGCCTGCTTAGCACGGTCTCCGATTACAGTAGATTGAGCCATGTTGTGAGAACAATCCCTCAGGAAACCAGTGAATTGTTTTGGCGTGGTGCAAGGCCTTTAAGCCATTTAGGTCTCTGAACACTGGCAGAGAGTGACTGAGGTGATCTCATCAGATTACCACCACACAACCACATTAATAAGGTTGGGGTTTCAAGGCAGAGCTTTCTCATTTACAATGAAGTGCACCTGCTACACGTGTCCCTTTTAGAGCCAAACAAGCGTAACCAAATAGTGATCAACTTCCACTGTGGCTGCTTATCCGTATCTTAGGTTAAAGCGGTTTAACTGTAAATTTGTAATAAATCCACACAACTTCAAAAAAACTTCTAAATATACCTACAAATTTCTGAACACAAAGGTGGAACCAGACACCACTACAACAAGATTCATTATAACCGTTACTGACACTGTAACCTCCTTTATCTGATAACACGAGTGAGGAATCAAGAATAAAATAGCACTAGTCGGGCTTTTTGTGGCTTGGCTGACCGCGTCTCTATTTGGATCATACTGTATCAAAATGATTATTTCTATGCATGTGAATATCTTTCTTACCCTTCTGGCACTTTCACTCTACTCACTTTGCCTCATACAGAGTGAGTAAGAAATTACCCAGCTCACCCAAATCATCAGGCACACAAACCGATAGCAATTAACTGAAACTATTTAGGTAATAGGATGGTATTTTCCAGTTCGTTAACCGTAAGCGACAGAAGCATTTACAAAACAAAACACTGAATTATCAAGCTGGAACATTTTCCAATCAGCTTCTCCCACTCTCCTCTCGCAACAATCCAGCAAGATTCTCAGCTTCACTTGTTTAACACTGCCTCTTTAATATACTCTGCGACTGTTGATGTCCTGGACAGTCCCTAATTCTATTTTAGTTCGTCTTTATGAAAGGCTCCCTGTGGAGTTTTAGACCTGTAGTAGAGACAGTTTTTCTATAAGGGTATAGTCTGTGTTTAGTCTTGTGCGCACATGCACACACACGCACACGTCATACCAATGGTGTCATACTATTACGCTGATTTACAGGAGGCGGTAAAACGCCAAGATATGCTGAAATGCGCCAACAAAGACAAGTAAGAAGACCGCAAGCGAATAAACATGGATGTAAACAATGTTGAATTTAAAATATGTTAACAGTCTCTTTTGGGAAAAAGAAAATCTGAAACCAGAAGTTGTTTTCATGCAGTATGCCTTCTTTGTCATCAGTCAGACTAATACCATTGATTCCAGGCCTGGCTCAATTATCCGTCCTTGACAACTTGTGGCAACTGCTTAGGTTTGTGCCTGTAAGGGCTTAGCCAAATCTGTGCTTTGGTGAGAACCCAAAAGCACCACAAGGACATCAGGAAGGGAACTGGTTTAAAGCTGCCGTGACACTCACCACTTCTGCATCTCACAGTTGGGTTCACAGCTGTGGTTTATGAAGCGTGCCTCATTGCCCATTCTGTAGCTGTCGATCACCATGCCGCTATCGAGGTTCAGACAGTATTGGCCACTGTGGGAGAAGTACTGCTCCATCATACGGCTCCTGAAAAATGGTAGGAGAGAGGGAGCGGAAAATTAAAAGAGAGGCTTTCATTAATTTCCATGTCAAGATAATAGGAAGTTAAACAGGCAGAAAGGCGGAAACAGAATATTCTAAATCTTCCGACATCCACATACTTTTTGGGGCTTGTCTGCCGCCTATTAAAAATGTCCTACATAATACGTGACCCGACTGTCTCACCTAAACTCCTGTTCGCTAACCACCTCTCCCAGGTATTCGATGATAAACTGTCCAGAGCGAAGTGTCTCTTTGGTGCGGATGCCCCAGCCCTTGCCCTCAGCACGGAATCGCTCCAGACACTGGACCCACTCATGTCTCTGGATGTGCTGGTTGTCACACTGATCACCAGATGGACAGGTGCTGGGAGAGCACTCAGCAAAACTCATCCTGGAGAAATAGGCAATTTTATATATTTTTTAATGGGATCAAGGCTGACGCCAAGTTTACCCTCTATTCATAATAGTTTAATTACTAAACAAACAGCTTTACAAGAAAATTACGAAACAAATATGACTAAACCAGTACTGAGTTTTATAATATCATGAGATTTGTCTTTACCTATTCAGACAATCATCCAGGCAGGCCTTTTCAGTTAAGTCCTCACGCGGTCGACAGCTGCATGTAGTTGTTTCATAACCAGAGAGAGGCTTCACATCCACATAAACGTCTGTGACACAAACGAGGCATTACCATTTTACATTCACAATTATTATCACTATCACAAAGTGCGACCAGTAGTGGTAACATCAAGCATTTTTGCAAGAAATGTAATAACATTTACAACAATATTCAATGTAATTGATAGCAAGGACTAAGGGGAAAAACATGAATTGATCAGGCTACAAATTACATTTTGGAAGAATCATACTCACTTGATCTGATCTTTTTATAAAGGGGGACATCCGGCCTTTTGTAAAGCTGAAACGCAGAAACAAGAAGGTAAACGCAAAGGGCTTTAAAAGACAGAAACAAATACTTATGTGGGCCTTCATTAAAGCTGTACATTTTGAATTTACCCGTCAGTAATTTACTCTTTCCACGTGAGAGCCCTAAAAACACGATGCTCAACATGATTGATTACCTGATCGTGTTTCCACAGCCATAAGATGTCGTAAGGCAACTGGAAATCAATGCGCTTCTGTCTCAGGTACTTCCCTAAAAAGAATTAAAGCAGGGGAAATTACGGAGGAGAAAATAAAACTTAAACGTAAAAAAGAAGACAGAAGTTTTGAACCACATTTATATTCAAATACTGGAAATTAGACGTTTGACATCTTGATGAAACATGTTTTTTCATCTTAGCTCAAAATATAGTCCTGTGGTGATTGGAAAGAGAGGGGTCCTGTTCCTACAAACAGGTTTACAGAGCTTTCATGAGTAACCCCAGGAGCCCTGGGGGACTAGTGGAAAGAGTGGAAAGAGTAGAAAGAGCGGTGGTGGCTTTTAGTCAGCAAAACGGGCTAATTGAACTTCACAAGACCGGCCAATGTTTACTTCTACACATAGAAACATGACTGATGTCATCAAACCTTTAATAGCACCATTAAAGTCTGGTCAGCCAATTTGGTTATAATTACATGTTCAAATTCTGTGTTTTAAAAATGGGAGATGTAGTAAAAAAAAAAAAAAGTTATCCAGTTTGAGACTCACCAACATGTATAGGAGCTGGAAACAATCCATACTCATGTTCCCCAGGTATGTATTCGAGCTTCTCTTTCTTTAGTTGCAGAAGCTGACTCCGGGGGCTAAAATGTATACAAATGGTAAAATGTAAAGGCAGTTTAAAAGCACTCCAGAACAAGTTGCTTTGACATCTAAAATAAACATCAATACCAGAAGATTTAGTTTAAGATTTCTTTGCAACTCACTCTTCTGTCTTGTACACATCAGAGTAAAGTCCCGCCTTCTGAAACTTCTTCTTTGGAGGTCTGGCTGCTCTCTTCTCCCGTTGGCTGGGTATGGGTATGGGGATAGGCGGAGCTTCTTCCCTGGAGACGGTGCCTGGGCGTTCTGGGGAGCAGTGGCCATCTGGCTTGCTTTCCATTGAGCTAAAAATAGAAGCATGACTTGGTTTCTGGTGACGACTGTTTTTAATAATGTTCCTGTATATACCAGCGTTGAATCCTAACATTAATAATCAGGGTAAATCTGTGTCAGTGTCCCACAGCTGAGGCTTTTAGGTTTAAAGGTTAATGTGCAGCAGTGGGGTTGAAAATTTGCTTACCCACGAAACTGCTGGAGCTCGTCCTGGGTAAGCCAGCTACTTCCTGTCCCGGCTTTGGACCTTGCTGCCAGGTTGCCCAGGTTCTCCTCTCTGTCCGGCAATCGCTCCTCAGTCTCTTCTACCTCCCCGTCCTCTTCTTCTTCCTCCTCTTCTTCCTCATCCCCATCTCCATCCCAGTGCTTCTTCTTCTGACTTTTTCTACGCTGGCCCTGGACTACCGACTCAATAGCATCTGTCACAGTGTCCCCCTCCCATCCTCGGCCCCCTGCTGGCCGCTCTGCCCCTCTGTCCCTGTGCCGGGTTTGATTCAAATCGGCCACTGGTGGTGGGGATGGTGGCGGGGAGGGTAGCGGGTGTTTCCTGGGACGTCCAGGGCCCCTCTTCTTCACCATGTTGTTTCCTGTACGAGCCTGTCTCTGCAGCTTCTTGGCACGCAGGATTTTGTTGACATGGTGCAGACTGTGTTTGGATGGCTGTGACCTGTGGGAGTGGTGGGGCATGGAGGCATCCAGGTAACAGTCCCGAGAGGGGGAGAGGCAGGAGGCAGAAGCTGAGCCATGGGAGTGAAACAGTGAAGGTTGGTGATGGTGTTGCTGTCGATGGTGCATGGATCCTTCGGGTCCTTCAGGGGTCGAGAGAGCAACACCTCTTGTCTGGATACCTGATGACCCTAGTCAAAGACGAAAAAGTAAATCAATACTGCATATGTAGCACTAAGTATAAAAACACAGAGCAAACATTCTTAGCAAACTCTTAGTATTTGTTAGAAGCATTTGGACAGTTGAGAGAATCAACAAACAGTGATACTGTGCCTGTCCCTAAGTTGAATGAAAAAGTAGTTTATCACTTAGAAGGGAGGAATGAAACAAACCATCACCAAGCCACCTGGAGTCTGAAGTAAGATGTTTTTGACATTGCTTCACATCTCTAACAACAAGTAATTGGTTGACATGGCGAAGTATAAAACAAGTACATGGAGAAGTTTAATCACCACCTCTGAGTCTTTCATCATTTTCTCTGACTAACCACTGGACGCTTTACATAATTTTACATTCTTACATTTTTATTTAAAGCTCTTCTTTTCTCATTTACATTATTCTTACTACTCATTTTTCACCCTTGTCTTCCTCTTTCCCCTACCTACTTCCCATCCTTTGACATTACAAGGCTCTGCTTTCCCTCCCGCACATCTGTCTCATTCCTCTTTTTGTCTTTTCTCCTTATTAACATCATTCTCCTGACTTCCTCAACCTCACCCTACCCTTAGCGAACCCATCTTTTAATTTATCTCACAGTCACCCTAGTCTTCTCTAAGCACTTCTTTCAGCCATCGAAGATGTTTTATTTCTAAACATTCAAATGTTTCGTTTATATTGGAATAAGATTTTGATTGGAAATGCATCAAAAATTCAAAAGAATACTAAATATTGTGTAAACATGTCGGAAAAAACTTGCAAAAAGCAACTGTAACAGAATAATACACCTATACTAGTTACTGATGTGCATCTATTGTAATATCTATCTAAACTTAACTGCTCTTTTATGCTAAAACTCATCTCTGGCCTAACTAATAGTCCTCATTTCCCACTCTCAACCATTTCTCTTCAGTCAGTATGCATCTATCAGTTCCATGATTCCCCACTAGCCTTGTGTGCCAGCTCAGTCCCTACTCTTGGCCTCCTTGACCTTCACAGTCTGCGACCGCTAGCTGACCCCTAATCCTGAGCTCTAATCCAGGATTACGCTGGAGTTGCTTGAACTGCACCCTGCTGCCTCAATGGGGCCTTACAACTTCTCATCTCACTTACTAACATCCATAAAAACACCCACCCTACAAGTGCTCAGAGACACACAATCAAATCAGTTTTTGTCAGGACCAGGGGGCATTGGGAGTCACACTGATGAAAACCATTTCTGAGGCACTAGGTCAAAAGAAGCAGCATTAGCTCTGCCCAGGTGCTGGGTGTACTGAAGAATAGGACTAGGCCTCTCACATTGTGGGGCTTTTGAGGGAAATGTCTACTAAATATAGCATGTTAACAAAACACCCCACCCCTTTTGCCCTGGCAGTAATGCTACATCAACTGTGGCCAACTGCGGCCCTCCACACTCACAGAGGAGCAAGTTTAAGTCATTACGCATGCTTTTTTTTTTGCCAAGCCCGTAACCACTAGTAAGAGCTACCAAATGTCAGACAGTGTATGCACAGGGGATGTCACTGTCTTTCAAGGGTACTTTTTTCACTAAAATAAGAGGCCCATTTTACTTAGTATTTTCTTTGTACAGATGGGAGACAGCTGAGAGGGCTGCAGAGACAGAACAGATCAATTTCTAGTGTTGTTTGATCTAACCACGACTGAGGTGGATGGTTCCAGTTGTAACCACTACATAGCGTCTCAGCACTATGACGGATTTTCAGGAGATAAACAGGCATCACTGAGCAGAGATCCAGCAAGATTTGAGAGCCCACTTGCTGAGCCATATGGCAATGTCTAAAGCCGTTATTGCCCAAATACATAGTTCTGGAACCAGTGCTGGATCTAATTGATTACACACTGTGCCAGTTTCACTAGCTCCAAGCCATCAAGCTCACCAGACATCAACCAATCACATTCAGCCACATGATTCTTGAACTGCATGCACAGAAATACTTTTGGAAAATGAATTAAGTGCACAATTGAGTCCAATAACCTTTAACAATCTCAAATTTCATTTGGGTCAAAAGATTTTCTGTGCTGAATAGCTCATCAAACTGGAAAATGTATACGGGGCTACACAATGAACCATACGAGATTCAATATAGTGGCTGGAATGTTCAAGAACAAATTAATGCAAATAGCTCCCTGCTGCTATTGTTACTGGTCACTATGCAGACTTTTCTTTGTTCAAAATGAACTGTACAGTTGCTGTGGAAATCACTGATGTGTGCTGTAGGCGGCCTGACATCCCTTTAAAAATTCAACTCAACAAAATTAGACTTACCCAACTCTCTCCTTTCTGCTGATGTTGAGCGGTCCTTCCTCATTGGCCGTTCCATGCGGGAGAAGCTGGAGCTCTCTGTGACTACCTCAGTCTTTCTGCTTCTGCCCCCCTTCAGCGCAGTGCGGGTGAGAGCAGAAGCAAACAGATTTGTAAGGTTCGGAGAATCATGGGCTTCAGGCTCTACATCCTCTGTAGGGCTGAGAGGCTCCTCATCCTCGCTGTCTGAGCAGCCTACCGGATCTTCAGCCCGTCCGTCTGAGAAAGGACCCTGGCCAGGTGCCACATGGCTCTTAGAGAGCTTTGAGTAGTCTGCCTTAGAGCTGCCCATCCTGAACCAGGACTCGACTGGGTGGTGACCTTTTGAACTGCTACCCAGTGCGAGCCTGGAGGGGCCTAGACAGGACATGGAGCTCTCTTTGCGCTTGTACCTTTCTGCAGATGAGGATGAGGAAGAAGAAGGGGAGTTGGCAGTTGAAGTGGATGCAGCTTGCTTGCTGGCACTGATGCTGGAGGTGTCCCGTCCAAAGCGGCATCTTTGTAAAGACTCTGCCATTCCTAAACTGCCAACTCGCTCCCCTTTCCCTGATGCTCCACTGTCCGAAATCCCTGCGCCAGCCCGGCTCCCTGATCCTCCTCTTGCTGCTTCCTCTCTGTCCTCCTCAGCGCAGCGCTCTCTGTGTTTGTGTCTGTGTTTGTGTTTGTGGTGCCAGTTGAAGGAAAGCTCAGAAGACATCGGTGGATACAGGACAGGGGACCTACCCCCTCCCAGGTACTCCTGCCTAAGTAGCTTGTGTTTTTTCTTGTGAAATTTAGAGGGGTTCAGCAGGAGATGTGAAGGGTGGTGATGATGCATGTAAGATGTGGGGGGAGGAGGGGGGAAAGATGGTGAGTGGTGAGAGTGGTGGGATGGGGCTGTGTGGGGTGACTGGTGGTGTGGGTGGGGATAAAGAGCGCTAGCTGGAGGATAGCCTCTGTAATAGCCCAAACCCAGGGGCCCAGAGGAGTAGGGAACGCTGTAGGAGGGATGGTAGAAACCTCCACTGGAGAGTGGGAATCCAAGCCCAGGTACAAAGGGAACCTCAGACATGGACTCCCTCAGTTTGGGAGGCCGTCCCCGTTTCTTCTTCATGTCTGGTTTACGAACATAGTGCAGTGGGTCGCAGGAGTACGCAGGGTGGGAGTAAAAGCTGCCAAAGTTAACCCTGAAGATTGTAGGCAGGAGGTCCCTGTGGACATAATGATGTGGAGGAGGGCCGCCTGTGCCTCCGATGCCACCACTGGCCCTGCTCCCCACTCCTGGCACTCTACTTGTTCCTGCTGCCATGCCTATTCCGCTTCCGAGCCGGTGCCCTGTTGTACGGTGTGCTATCCGTATTTCACTTAATCTCACAACAATCTCATCCAGCTCAGCGAGAAAGTCCGGGTCATGCCGCCGGGACCGCAGCTGCAAGTACTTCTTCTTGCGCTTCCTTTTCTGTCTCTTTAGCTTGTCATAGCCAGGGCAGCCATGGTTGCGACGTTTGCATTTGTGCTTATGTTTCTCCTTGTGACCTATCAAGGAGGAGGTGGGAGCTGCTGGGTGAGGTCTCCTGGGATCGGGTGATGACCTTGTCCCATGGGGTGATGGAGAGGGTGAAGGATGCTCCATAAGCACAGCGGAGTGTCGCCGCCTGCCTCTGGAATTAAGGCCCACCCCTGGACTCATAGCTGAACCGATGACCCCTGGCATTAATAATCCACTGCCTATCCCGGGCGGCAGACCAATTCCACCCAAGCCACCTGCCCCTCCAGCTTTCTCACCCCGGTCAGAAGTGCTGTTATTGTCCGTTCCTATACCACTGTCACTGGGCACTGTCTCCTCACTGTGTGACTCACTGACTGGTGACGGAGTAGCTTCTTTTAGCTCACTGAGGGGGGCAGGAGAGGTGGGATGGAGCGGCCTGGGAGGGGAAAGCTTATGATAATGGTAGTGCTGCCTGTAATGGTGATGGTGGTGATGGTATCCACGACAAGATGACTTTTTCTGGGAGGCTGCTGTCATAGATGATGACGTTGAGCCCAAACCTGGGTTGCGAGGATTAGGGGCCGAAAAAGTTGGGGGAGGGAAGGAGAACGTGTTGTGGCTATGATGGGAGTTAGAATAGTGAGAGTGACCTGCAAAGTGCACTGAGCCTGGCTCCACAAAGCTGGCATCGCTGATAGGACTGTGGCCTCCACTAGACTGTGAAAGGGAGGGGGAGGGAAAGACCTCTGAAGAGGAGAGCTGGTGCTGTTGCTGGGATTGTGATTGATGGTGATGGAGGGGGGAAGTGGTATTTGGGGATAGGAAGGGTTCTGGAGGTGGTGTCCCTGTGGCATAAGTCGCTGATTTTGGTTTACGGCCTCTCCTCTTTCCCATGTATATTGTGCCTTTTTTACTGACATTAATTTGTGGCCCTAGTTTTCCCCCAAAAGAAGCAGCCAGGGAGGACAATGATTGGGTTGCAGCTTCCACAGATCCAACCACCCCACTGGGGGTGCATTGAGGGGGGTCTTCTGGTCTTGGGCCTAACAAGATTTGACTGAGAATACGCTTTCGTTTCATACTTTTCATCTTATTGATCTTGCCTATTATCGTTTTCATGATAAGCTGCCCATTTCCTTTGCTGCGGAACCGTTTCTCGCCCATGTCCCCTGCCTCCGGAGCCAATGTGGGAGGCTGACCCTCCTGGGGTAAAGTAGGAGGAAGGCGCTTGGGGCGTCCACGTTTTCTAGGCATAGGTTTAGGGGGGTTCAGGTCCACCTCTGGATGAAGAACAGGGGGATCCTGCTCTTCTTTGGACTTCAGTAAAGATGAAAATACCTTGGAGGGGGCCATCTTGTTAGGAAGGCACCCACGGGCTGGAGCATCAAGCCGCGGCATTTTGGACTTCGGCCTTCCCCTTTTCTTAGGCTGGGGTGGGAAAAGCTGTGATGCTGAACTTGGTAGCACAGGATTTGGTTTGACCTTATTTGGGTTTGGTGGCCTGCCAACAGGTCTCTTAATCGGCATTGACGCTGTTTCCAAGCTTGAACATAAAGGCAAGGTGGTTTTGCTCGGGTCGAAGGGATCGTCCTGGACTGCTCTTTGACCCAGTGGCCTGTTCATAAAACGGGACCAGCGGGGTTTCCTTCCCCTGCGTTTCTTAAGGGGTTTGCTGTCCTGCTCTGCTGGAGAGTCTATGGATGAATCCGGAGAATCATCTCTAAGAGGTGTTAGTGGGCTTTCGTCATCATCTGGCTCGGGTGAAGATGACCTTTGTCTTAAAGGCTCAAGGGGACTGCTAGTCTGACCAGGTCGGCTACAATCCTGATTGGGACTGCGCTTACTTGGGCTAGAGCTCTTGCCCCTCTCAACTCGCAGTGACTGATTACAAGCCCCCTTGTCTTTCCCTTCTGGCTTTCCTGTTCCTGTTGTAAGAGGGCACTTAGTTAAGTCTCTAGGGCTGTCACTGTCCTGCTCCCTCTCACTTGCACTGCTTTCCTCTGCCAGGGCAGGACTCTCTCGTGCATGCTGTCCTTGTAAGAGAGCAGAGGAGCTCAGGTGACTCACTGCACTCACTGTCCTCTGCTCAGCTGAAGTGCTAGAAGAGGATGAAATGGGACAGGATGGCAAAGATGTGTTGTGGGGTAGGCAGTGAGCTGGACGTGACTGTGGCTTAGAAATGCTACTGTTGCTGTTGTTGTCGCTGTCCTTTGACATAGCTGACAGGCGGCTACTGCCATAAGTGAGTGCTGGGCTGTTGCTGCGACTACTACTGTTGCTGATGCTGTTACTGCTACTAGCTTTCTCAGACCCTTCTGTGTCCTCCTTCCTCAGTGGTGTCAGAGGGGGTGAATGGTCCATAACACTGTCCTTGTTCCTGGAACCATAGGGCCGACCAGGTGGTCGTGATACAGGAGGAGGTGGAGAAAGGTGTACCATTCTTGAATATGTGTTCCTATTGGCCATAGCCCTGTCTCGCTGCTTTGCTGTGGGGGCCATAAAGCCTGAGCTTGGGAGAGGAGGAGCAGGGTCAATCTTTGCAGGTTTGGCCGGTTTAGCGGTCTTTGATGGTGGGCAAGTCGCTATAAGTTGAGCTAATTTCTCAGTGACTGTGGGTGCTCCCCAATTTTGAACACCCCTGTCCTTGTCTCTCTGACTTTCAGTGCTGTAGGTGTACTGATGAGGTTTAACAGCTTCAAAGCTGGGTTCTTTTGATGTAGGTAGTGGTGGAGAAGGGGAAGATGTCTGGGGGTTGGGTTGTGGAGTTGGTGTTTTCTTCCCAGAGGGATGCATTTTGCTGTCTGGTGGAGGGCGGTGAAGGTTAAGGGGTCTCTCAGATGTGGTGGCTGCTTTTGTGTCTGACTTTGTATCAGACTTGTAATCCATCTTTGGTGAACCCTGCAGAAAAAAAAGAGAAAAAAAGACAACACGATTGCCAGTTATTAATGGGAACTAAATGCTGGTTCATAAGGAGGAATCATTTAATTATTACATTTACGAAATACACTGTCCACTTTTTAAATTACATGTGAACACTTTTTTCTCTGAACACCTGAAAACATTTTTAACTAGTCATACACTGATATCTAATGACAAATTTGAGAGGAATGTGGCAAAACTGAGGGCTGCAATGTTGCTAATGCCACTGAACCAAACACATCTGACCACAGACCGCCTCAGCTAGAATTACAAACCATCAATCGGAAACAGTTTTTTTTATCCCTTTACAAACTACATCCATTGATAAGATTTCCTGTCTGCTGCTCCCAGGGCATGCCCAGGGGAGGGGGGTTACAATCAAGTCAATAACACTTATCAGGGTCAGATTGGGGACAGAGAGGGAGAGCTTGAGAGGGGGTTGCAGAGCGGAGGGGGCTGGAGAGGACATGGCTGGGCAAAGACAGAGGATAGACAACACAGACGAATGGAGATTGGAGGGGGCGGTGCGTGATGAATAGGGACAGGCCTACAGAGCACACAAAGAAAACTAAAGAACAATTTATGCTCTGCTCTTTATCTGTGCAATAACATGGTAATTGCTACGATAACCTTTTTGTGGACAACTGCCTTACTGACGCCTGGCTAATAACATTTTAAGGAAGTAAGGTAAATGCACGCAAGTATGTACTCAAATAACATAATACACTGGTAATTGGCTGACCGACAATACTGAATGTTAACTTTTGGCGTGTGACTACATTGCTGGATCAAAATACATAAATTGACTATGTTCCCCCTCCTTACCCTTTTTGCCGGAGCGCTCCCATTCACTTGGGAGGGTGACAGGGTGGTAGTGCTGGCGGGAGAAGGAGCAGGAGGAGGTGGTGTAGGAGCTTTAGCAGAGGGGGTTGATGAAGATGATGAGGCTGGTCTGCTGACACTGGGACTCTTCTCCTTATCTTTTTCCCTGCCCTGTAAAGGACTCTGACTCTGAATGCCCGCCCCATCACCTGTAGCTGCTACACGGTTTGCACGAGCTCCACCTCCTCCACGCCCCGTGTGCCTCACAGTGGCCCTGAAGGCTGGTCGGCACACGTAGTTCTCCAAGATCTTAGGGGGCTTCTTCATGCGTTTTGCTTGAAGGCCAATTTTGAGTTTGACATTACCCTCGGACAGGCTGCTCTCTTTGATGGAGAAATGGGACTGGTCACCGCCGGCACCTCCTGGGCCACTTGCTCCTGCCCCTCCTGTACCAGCGGAGACAGTGGCAGCTCCCTCCTTCTCTCTGTCTCTCTTCTTCTCCTCTTCATCTTCTTTCTTTCCACCCCCTCCCTCCTTCTCTCGCTCCCCTGAGGGGACACCTGAGAGAAGAGGGGGTGGAGTTGCGGTTCGCCCCTGAGTTTTTGGATCCATCAGAACTTTACAGGGTGTGCAGGTGTACTTGGGAGAGGATGTTGTGGATACCAGGTAGAGTTTTTGTTGAGGGATGGGATAGGGGTTAAGGGGGAAAGGGGGGAAGGGGATAACGGTGAGGGTGAAGCTCTCCTTGTTTTGAGGTGGCTTCTCTCCCGTCCTCAGCTAACCAGCCCTCTTTCTCCGTCCTTCAACTGTTGGAGTAGAGATAGGTATAGCAGGGGGAAAGAGAAAGGAAAGGGAGAGTGGATGGGGGAAAAAACAAATATCACGATAGTCAGTGCAACGCAGAACATCAACCAAACATTGACATTGTTAAACAGTGCCATGAAACTGAAAGTATAAAATGCCTTACAATGAATTATGGTGGAAAGCAGATGGAGGGCAACAATTTTTATCATCTATTTGGTTAGAGGCTGTCCTTCATCCCGTCTGGGTGACTTTTTATGGTGTGTTCGTCCTCACAGCCTATAACGATCTGTGACCCATTTACAGAGCAACCGCTCTCCTACCTGAGAAATGTAACCCTAGGCTCAACGACTCTGAATTGTCCACCTGAGAACCACAAAGCCCATAAGGTCCAGAGTCAATAGTTAATCCCACAGTGCTGCCACATCCTTACAAGGTGTAAGAGGATAAGATGGCAAATGAACAATCCCTTAAATTCCGTCATTAGTTGCAGTGAAAACAGGTGCCTCTGATAGTGGCAAAGTGCTCATACCTAAGTTAGCACAGCAGCAGCAGAGAGCAGCCTGTTTCTTAATTGTGCCCCTTAGAGGACAGTCCAATTCAATGAAGTTGTCTAGTGCTCCCTGTGGCCACTGAATGATTTAATGCGGATTCACCCCCAAGCAGGTGCTTTCTCTGGGTGAAGTCATTTGGAGGCAATTCAGAACTGTGACCTCAGCACATTGGGCCCTCTGGGACTAGACAGAGGATCCGGCCGCCTTTCCCAGCCTTAGCCAACAGCAACTGATAGTGAGTGATAGAGCGTCGACGTGCCGGCGGTTTCTCTGCTCCCTACATTAGTGGAGAGCACTAAAGTAGCCACTTAACGGAGCCTGAGGAAAGTCATACAAGTCGACACACCACTAAAGTGTCACAGCAAAAGAAAGTAAAAAAATCCTTCCGACACGGAGTCTTAGACCGTGTTTGTTTTGGATTACAACTGTGGAAAACAGTAGTAGCGATTTTGTTTTTGGTTGAACCACACAGTTAACGTATTTGCTTTTTGGAGTCCGGCCTATAGCCCCCCCGCCCTCTTTTCAATGTTTACTTCAATTACTCACTCCATTTCGCCTCAAAACTGCAGACTCTTTCTCGCTACACATACCACACTCAAGTCACACCTCCCTCTTTTCTTTAACACTCCATCAATCTCTGTGTTCTTTCACCATTTTCTGCTTTAAGCGTTTCCATCCTCTTCTTCCTCTATTTCGCAAACTTGGAAAGCAGTAGTAACAGCACACAAACTAAAGTCACTGTGTTCCTACTTTAATCAAAAACACATTTCACACACCGCACCCCCACCCACCACCCACCCGTTCTCTGTCCTTCTCTCACAGAGTGACAAATGCTCTCCCAATTCTTTTATACTAAGCTTTCCCAGTGATACTAGCTGCTTCCACTGCCTGACAGCAGCTATGCCAAAAATAAGCCACTGTAGTACCTAACTCTGTGAGGGGCTACTGACAAAAGTCTAGAGAAAAGCCGCCCGGAGTGTCAAAACATTCCTCTCACTTCTATCAAGCTGAGCCAGGTCATTTACTGGCACTTGTTCTCCTGTAAATGATCAAACACTGAACCGAATCGCTTTCTAGTTTTTGATTGATAAGCCTTAACACTCAAACATATCCTTTGCGTGTTTAGCATTGAGGTACTTTCGTATTTACAAAGCAGTTAACACCACACTGCAGTCATTTCAGTTTTTTTATAGTCACACTGAAGACAGAGATCAGTCATGCATGTCTGTTGTTTGCTTTTACTTTCAGAGCAGTGACCAGGATACGTTAAAAGACGATGGGCGTATAAAACACAAATGCAGGAAATTAAAATGAAAAGCAGGAGAATCAATAATCAATATCAGGCCAGCAAACCTAAGAAATGGCAGAGCAGGCAGGAGTAGTAAACAACTTCCCTCGCCCCCCCTCCCAATTCTATCCTCCCCTTATTCCCTCCCTCCTTTCACTCCCTCCTCACTTTTGCACACGTTGTTCATAACTGCTGATTTCCCTTTGGCCATAGCAATAGTATCCGACCCACCCACCCCCAACATCATTCATACCAGGGCTGCTGGAGTCTGCCCTCAGAGCTCCGTGTCATATCAAGGGCTTTTACTCCATCGCTATTACAGAGCCGTGCTCAGAGGGGAGAAGGCAGCTAAATTCCTTTACTACTACCATAAGTTTGTATCATTAACAGCGGAACTGCGCAAACACACCATTACCTTTAACTACAGAGGCGGCTATAATGTTTAAACCTCGGAGATGAACGAATTGCTGCAATAAATCTGAGCGGAATGACAGGTGTCAGTCAAAGCAGCAGCCTGCAAACATGCTCAGTACGTAGCCCGAGGACGTTCAGTCCCTGTAATTAGCAACTTTACTACGCAATGCATAACATTTGTGTACAACATTTCAATTCATTACACTTTGCCTCGTGTTATGCAAAAGACGTGGCTGGCCACGCTGAAAGCTGAACAAACCAAATACCGTTATGGGCTTTCGGTTTCCTGTACAGTCATGAGTCTCAGCCTCAAATTACTCATATTCACCCAGCGAAATCATCCCCGATTGTTCATACTCATAACAACCGTCTCAATGGAGAGGAAACCCGGCCTCAGAGACATGCTTTTACCGTTTCATGGCATGCGAAGGTGGCACTGAAATGCATGCAATCGAGAAATGATCTACTGTCAAACATCAGGCTGAAAACAGAAACAGTGAACACTCTGCGGCCTACACTGTTATGTCAACAGCAACAATAAATCAGCAAATATTATGAAAAAATGTGTCATATTCACATGATATTCACTCACCTCTGTAATTGTCCAGAGACGGTGTTCACATTATTTGGCTCTTATGTGTCCTCCATGCGTTTGTATCAACGTGGTGGCCACATATTTTTATCTTCCAAGTGCTGAATTGTCCAAAAACCAAAACATAAAAAAGTCAGATTTGTGCTGCTTAACCAGAGTCGCTTTTAGATACAGAAAATCAAAGGCAGCCAAAAGCCACAATGAGTATTTTTGACCCGAGTATTCAAGCTACAATTACGCAACAAATATAAATATCATTTTATATCTAAATGCAACTGTATATGTTTCTTTCCAATGCTTTAATGTTTTATGTAGAGCACCTTGTTGTTAAAAAGGTGCTATACAAATACACTTGCCTTGCATGAAATGCAGTTTTCAAATGTGCCAAATACGTTATAATAACAAGGTAATATACTCTTGAACGCAACCACAAATCCCAATCCGAAATCAATGCCCACATCTAACCACTTACAAACAAGAATCATTGTTTCACCTCTAAAACATAAAGTTGCGATGGTGTCACCACGTAAAGCATCCCCCAAAAATCTTGTATTTCAATAATATTTAGGAGAATAATCTGCAAGTAATTGGGGGTGGCGTTATAACCCGTATAACCCGTGCATTGTGCAAGGTTTGTGTTTATTGTGTATTACACTAGTAAGCTACCATCCGTCCAATAATAATAGACAAGCCTGTGCTACATTCTGTATCAATGGCAGCGGCTAACTAGCCATATATCAGCAGGCTGTTTGAGGGCGATTTAGGCAAATAACTTACAGTTATGTAGGATGCAAATGAGTAGCAAAAACGCCTACAGCTTTTAAAGAATAGGTGTAAACTGAAGTGAATATATGACACGACACCTGGACACAAGTGATGCACACAATCTTTACATCTCCGTCACATTCTCGCAGCCACTCGTGTTACTAAAACATCAGCTACGGACGGGCTAACGATGCACTAGCATTGACAGCTAACTAAACCAGAAAAATATTGATTCAAAGACAAATGTAAATACGACATAAATACACACGCGAACAAACGTGGCGAATTAAATTTGTAGTGGTAAGAAAATAACAGATGCAGCGCGCGCCGTGTAGGTTATTAAAAAAAAAACACTAACTGTCAACAAAATGGCGGCGGCAGTTGAATCAACAGAGACCCGAAATGGATCTTCCTTCTATTTCTTCTTCCCTCTCGGTGTTAAAATCCTTTTTTTCCTTACAGCAGCTGGTATCCGTAATATCTCCACAAAGATGCGCCGAAATCCACTCCCACGACACGCCGTTTAGCTAGGCCCTGGATGTGTCAGCACGGGCCGCTCTCGTTATTAACCGGGCCTCCATGTCTACTACTCGAGCCCGTATCGCTACTGTGTCAGTACAACACGGGCATTCTCAGACCCACAGAGGAGGGAGGGAGGAGGGAAGGGCCGAGGAGGGCGGAGGGGAGGAAAGGAGAGAAGAGCAAATGTCGGTCGGTCGAATGCGGTTGTTCCTGCGGTCTCTGCTCCGGTCATTGACAAAAAATGTCTCTTTTATTATTCCACTATTTTTACGGTTGCTTGGAAAAGCTGTGTTTTTGGCGCGGCTGAGGGCGTGTTTACTGGTATCAACTGTCAAAGTGGCGCTGCCTGATGGGCTCAGCTGCTGCTGCTGCTGCTGCTGCTGTCAACATAACGTTACAGTGTACTGTATATAAACGGTATAGGTTACCACACGGGAGGACGCAATGAGTATGGAGGACTAAACTTGACTGAAGTCCCAATAAATAAATAAATGCATACATACATACAGGAATAAATAAATGCATACATACATACAGGAATAAGTAAATAAATTCTGATATAAATAACTGCATACATACATACATACATACAGGAATAAATGCTGAAATGAATACCTGCATACATAAATACAGGAATAAGTTAATAAATGCTGAAATAAACAAATAAATAAATGCTGATATAAATAACTGCATACATAAATGCAGGAATAAGTAAATACATGCAAAAATAAATACATAAATAAATACATAAATAAATGCTGAAATAAATAAATAACTGCATACATAAATGCAGGAATAAGTAAATACATGCAAAAATAAATACATAAATAAATACATAAATAAATGCTGAAATAAATAAATAACTGCATACATAAATGCAGGAATAAGTAAATAAATGCTGAAATAAACAAATAAATAAATGCTGAAATAAATAAATAACTGCATACATACATGCAGGAATAAGTAAATAAATGCTGAAATAAACAAATAAATAAATGCTGGAATAAATAACTGCATACATAAATGCAGGAATAAGTAAATACATTCAGAAATAAATACAGAAATAAATGCTGAAATGAATAAATAACTGCATATATAAATACAGGAATAAGTAAATGTATCCATAAATAAATACAGGAATAAATGCTGAAATGAATAAATAACTGCATATATAAATACAGGAATAAGTAAATGTATCCATAAATAAATACAGAAATAAATGCTGAAATAAAAAATAACGGCATAAATAAATACAGAAATAAATGTATGTATAAATGAATGAATAAATACATGTATATTTTTGTTCACCAACATTTATTTATTTATGTGTGCATATGTTAATGAGGTAGGAGGTCCCATTTACTCATGCATTTATTTATTTATTCATGTATTTGAGCTTTTATTTATTCATTTAGTTCTGTATTTATTTCTGCATTTATTCATTCATTCCTGTATTTATTAATTCATACATTTATTTATGCACATATTTATTTATTTATTTATTGATTCTTAAGTCATGTTTAGTCCTCCATGTCCACATAACGTTACAGTTTATAAACAGTAGGCTACAGAAAAGGAGGCGATTTGGAGCACTGGCCTAATAATAATAAATCATTCTGCCCCATACGGATGTTAGTTCTTCTCTTCGGTTAGAGCTGGAATGATTTGTGCACTTAGCGATCAGTTAATTGATGTTCAATTAATTGTCAACATTGTTTTTAGGCTAGGCTTTATATTTGATTAATCAGTAACTTATTCAGAAAAATAAAAACAAATATATATATCATAAATAATACAACAATAATAATATTAATAAATAATGCAGCTTCTCAAATGGGAGGATTTGCTGCTTTTTAATTTTTTTAATAATAATAATAACAATAATAATAATAATAATAATAATAATAATAATAATAATAATAAAAATATCTTTGGGTTTTGGGAAAAAATCTGAAAGTGTCAATTTGGGGAGTGGGCATTTTCAATTTAGTTTTTTTAGAAATATATAAACTAAGTGATAGATGAATCAAAAATACTATCATCATGAAAAAATGTGCAATAAATAATAATTCAAAGTTGCAGTGCTATTTTGTATTATTTTCTATTCTATTCATTGATTATTCGGTTGACTGACTTGTTTCAGCACTAGCCTTTATTCTACTGTATTGAAAACAGTGGTGCATATTTTATATTTCAGTCAACTATGATATACTGCACTATTATATTATATTGGATTAGGCCATATTGTACCGTGTTATACATATACTGCCACATTTTTTTAAACCTATTATATTAATGTTAAAGGTTAAACAATAACAGTTTTATTAAGCAGTTACCACAGTGTTGACCACAAGATGCAGAAGGCTCATGGAAGAGCCTCAAATGTGCTGATTATTAAAGTTATTGGCTGTTAGAATAGAATAGAAATAGTTTATAGATCCCAATCTGGGAAATTGCAGCCAATAAAAAGCCTACATGGCTATAAATATACAGTATCTACTTCATGATGAGATGAAAGAAAGGTGCAGAGGGGGGGATCACAGGGTTAGGCTTTAATATAGAGAGGGGATTAACGCTGAATCAGATTAGGTGGAAAGACGAAATATTCTGCATTAGGAAATCATCTTACCAAGAGCGTTATTGCAAAAGTGTTGCTTCATAACTTTGTGAATTGCCATCACTTTGACAAGCGCTGGCAGCTCAGCGGTGATTACTTCATAACATCAAAGTCAGTCATTCAGAAAACCACTCAAGAGGGCAGTGTAGCGAGAAGGACGCACCACATCCACCTCTTGTCTGCAAACTGCACGCTCCTTTTTGAGTGTAGCTTAAAAATGTTGAAGATGTTGGGAGTAGAAAGCGTAAAGGTCCTTGAGTTGAAGCTGCATTTTATGACTGTGATGCATGTAATGTATTTTATTTAAAAGCAGTCGGCGCACAGGAGAGAGGCCTGAGGTGAGAAGCGTATCTCTTGAAAACAGTAAAGGAGGTAGAGTTGCTTGGCCCGTTTCTCAGATTGCCTGCCTCTCCTGTTGCTCCGTCCTGATGGAGCGAGCTTCGGGGGGCTCTAATGTGGGCGGGAGGCTGTTGTCGACACCGTCAAGGCTTTTTCTGCACACTGGGCAGGTATCATGCTGTGAGAGGGAGAGAGAAACTTGATCATCTACAGGCAAAACAGCAGTAGCATGACAGCATCTACAGTACAAACTGAGAAAACATCGGGTAATAAAAGTGTCTGTGTTGTCCTTGATTCAGGACGTGTGACACACTCTTAAAACTTTCATGACAAATCTAACAGACCTTCAAACCCCTCAGGCCACAAACCACATCCACTCCTCATTCTTACCAGCTCGAGCCAAGGCACTATACATTCGCTGTGGAAGTAATGGAGGCAGGGTAGCTTCCTGACAGATTCCCCTGACGAATACTCCTCCCTACAAACTGGACACTCCAGTCTGCAGTCTGCAGAGACAAACAAGAAAAACAGAAACAGAAAGTATGAGTGTGTGCACAACAGAAGCGGACAGAGAGAGAGAGAAGCAGATACAGAAAACCAGTCATAACGTTTTTTTGATGATTCATAACATGTGACAGGCAGGTTAATGGGCCGTTACAGTGTAACACAGTGATACCTTTGTAATGAAGCTCAAGTCCAGGCCAAAAACATTCATTAATTAGGCTACTTACTAATGTTCATAACTAGATAAGAGAGGAA